>NC_141342.1:18326590-18709090 GCF_037954235.1 Aulostomus chinensis | reverse complement strand
TTTCCTCTGATGGAGCGAGCTACATCGGTGGGAGGGCGGGCTCGTAATCGCGGCGCGCCCCTGCCCGCTTGTTATCCACTCCCACCGCCCACACTGACAAGCACAATCCTACCTGGTCCCTGCCAATCCTGAGGCATTAGAGAGACAGTTTGGGCAAAACCCCCTCGGAAGGATGAACAGGGAGACATTGGCCCGGAATGTTTTGGGGGCAATGGTGAGAGCGAGAGGGAGGAGAGGGAATTGAATTCGGAGATACAAGCATCATGTGGCTCCTCCTGGGTAGTGACAGTGAACGCTGCTGGTTGCCTGCAGGCTGGGCTTCTCTTATCTTCAGTGCAGTGTTCTCTCCAGTGATAATGGCCTCTCATTACAGAGCTGCAGCCCTGGGGAGACTTTGTGTGAGTCACCAGTTTTAGTCACCGCGTCACAGTCGGCTATCCCCCGATCGCACTGTGGGAAAGTGGGGGATGAGAGGGCCATGTTTGCTTGCAGATATTCCTAATTGAACACAGAAACACACACTCCAGCAAGACAAATATTAACACAGACACAAAACCATACACACCCACGCATGCAGTTTAATGGGACGCCGGAGTGTCTAGTGTGGAGCGGCAAGGAACAGCTGTGTGTCCACTTCAGCCCGAGTCCTCTCCAAGCACCAGCGGGGAGACAGACACTGACCCCTGCTTAGCCCCATAATCTGGCACGGTGCCCGCGCTGTAACTCAACCTCTCATGTACGGTGATGGACGCCATGCCAATTCCCATCCCGACCCATCCTCTGATCCTCCCCAGCTGGCAAGAACTTTCACCTTACTGATAGTTAACACATTTCATCCATGCCAAATACCATAATGCCTCCCATAATGTGGCTGAATCCATGCACCGCCGACTGACGACCACGAAAAGCACCTGTTGTCGTAGCTGTAAGAATGGCACGAGGTAGACGCTGAAATGCAGGTCAACAGGAGGGGTTGTCGCTTCTGGAAAAATCTAAAAAAAAAAAAAAACTCCGAAAAAACGATTTAAATTTCAACAAAAAGCTGTTTTGTGCTGCAATCTAATAAGTGTTCAGGCCTCAACGCGAACCGCGATTTGAAAAGGTCGCCTCCTGGTTTGCGGTTATCAGTCTCAGAAATCGCCAAGCATGAGCGCACCGACACATCCCGACATACCAAAGGTTGTTTTTTTTTTTTTAATTATTTACCTCTGTTTACATGCATGCCAACATGCTCACATACGTGTGCACACTCACACAAAGCAACACAGATAGCACTGTAACTCGTAGGCAGAAATAAGAGCCGCGCTGCCTTTATTTCAGAACAGGTTTTCGTTGTCTCTCTGACAGGCCTTTCTCCCCACTGCCAAGCTGTCCCACTGAGATAAGCTGGCTGGCATTTTCATCATTCCGGCCGTGCTGATTGGACCATTATCATAAGAAAGAGGCTGAGAATCCAGGAGGCCTTCCCCCTGGACGCTGATTCATGTTCAAAGTTGGGATTAGCAATCTCGGCCCTCAAATCCCCTCAAACAAGGCCGGACTGAACAGACAAATGAAGCAAGCATTCAACAGATAACGAAAGAGGACTCACGGCTCAGTGGACGGATGGATGATGCCGTTTCACATCATTAAAGGACATATAATGAATGTCTCCAGAGAAAAGTTTCTCATAATTATTCGATTTGTTTGTGTAAAGGATGAGATATAGAAAGGTTGAGGTGATTATCGAACGGTTTTTCTTTCATAGCCTCCCGGATTCGGAACGTGTTGGATGTCGATGTCATCGAGAAACATGGATGGTTGTAATATTATTATTAGGTCTGCTCTGGTAGGACCGCTGAATGCAATGAATATAATAAAACTTTTTCCTATAGCAATACTGGGCAATTTCTAATGAGCTCCAAGAATCTGTTGGATCACCTGTCGCTCGATCCCTTTAACGTAAAGAAACTGGAATACTTCTGTGTGCGCTTGGAAAACGGATGATTTCACATTTCATTAGAGATGACACTCGTGAGAATGAGAGTTTGCAGCATAAACAAACACCGAGGCTGCAGAGCTAGCAGCTGTTTTTGTATCCGCCTCCATTTCTGCCAAAGAGAATCAAGAAAAAGGGAAAAT
The DNA here is from genome assembly GCF_037954235.1 of Aulostomus chinensis. Classification (NCBI taxonomy): domain Eukaryota; kingdom Metazoa; phylum Chordata; class Actinopteri; order Syngnathiformes; family Aulostomidae; genus Aulostomus; species Aulostomus chinensis. The sequence continues at coordinate 18,706,969 of NC_141342.1, read as the reverse complement.
ACGCATGTGGGTGTAGTTGTGGGCGGCTGGACGAGGGGGGGTAGGGACGACAGAGGGAGCTGGCGTCGAGTCAGTTGTCTTTGGGTAACATTACATATCGAAGCCAAGGCTAGGCTATGCAGGCTAACGCTAGGCGCTGCAGACATAGCGGTAGAGCTAATACTGATGCTAGCTAATGGCTGATAATCTTCAACTTCCTTTGTTTTCATTGGCTTTTGACGGATTTACAGTCAGAATGTGCATGAAAATACATCAAGTGTCTGATGCACTCTGACTCACTTTGGGAGGAATCCATCCTCCTCCCACACTGGTAGATTTACACACTCCACCAACTGGCTCGTGCAGACTATGACCAATGTGCCGGGATTCTGAATCCTGGAGGAAATCCTTCATGGAACCCATCAGTGTATGTCCCCCTTTCACTGTAAGATAGTGGGATTACGAGATTTGGTAAATGTGCTTCTGATCATTTTGAGTCTACATTGAAACTCTGCATGCAGACACGAGCCAAACTGGTCAAGGAGTGTTTCCACCCTACTTCACAGTTTTCCTAAAACTCACAAATTCAAGCTTTTGTGGTTCCAAAACAAAATAAAAAATAAAAAATTCAGAGCATTTTTGTGAAATCTGATGGGACCTTTAGTGGTTGCTGGCTCCGTTTGCCCCACGTGCTCCAGGATGAGAGAAAAAAAAAAAGAAGAAGAAAGATGATGTGGTCATAGCACTGCAGCTGTAGCTCACTTCCATTTAATTTCTGATAATATCTTCTTTTTTTGAAGTCACTATTTTCAAAAGGTCTACAAAAATATAAGGTTACTGCAATGGCTGAGAATCCCTCATATTTTCACAACACTGAAAAACATTTTTCATGCTATTCATGGCCAACATTTTCTCTTTATTTCACTCCTCAGTTCCAAAACTGCCACATAAAAAGATTCACGGGAAAGTATGCAAGTACTGGACCGGAGGATGAAAGCCAGCGTGCAGTTCGCATCAGTTTGACTGGCCAAGTACAAGTACACACAGAAGACTCTGACTCTGTGTTTTTTCCACTGCTCTCTAAGTACCTACACTGAAAAGGCGTCCTGCTAAACAAGGACCAAACGTTTATAAGAGGACAGAGTGCAGCGAATAAATGTGATATCAGAAATAGGAGTTGTTCAAAACAGAGAGAGCAAAGTCATTGGAATCAACATGGAATAAATATGTAATTAAACATTTAATACAAATAGAGGATTGTCGGCATTTCAGTCATCAGCGTGATGGTTTATTGTCTTCTTGATAAATTGTCAGGAATTCTTTCAGCCTGTGTAGCAAAGGTGTCTAAAGAAGAAGGAAAAAAAGAAGGTAGAACTCTGGGAGTTGTGCTACTACGACTGAACCAAGTACTCTGTTGCATCTTGTAACTACGGGTATTACCAAATCAGCCTCGACAGAAATCTCAAGGTTTATATTACTTAAAAGTGTAGTAGTTGTAGTATTTCAAAAGTAGCACTGGAATTACAGTTTTTCAGGAGATCGTTAAGGAGAAACATGCTCCTTTTCAACTTTGATCACCTTTTTTTTTTTTTATTAAACTCTGTCCTGTTTCAGTAACGTGTAGTGACAAGTTAAACAGTTTATAGGTTTAAACATTAAGAGTTTAAGTTTTGGATGAAAGGACGTGGAAAAGATGCGTGAGTGAAGCCGTGGCTCCTTGGGTGTCTTCTTTAGCCTCGACTCTCTCATTAAGCTGAGGGGAGGCTTAGCGCTGCCTGTCTGCCGTGTGCACTGTAAAACTACAGTGTTAACAGTTTCCAGTGAGACAAACCTTATCATTCTCTGCCAGCGCTCATTATAGACTCCTCGTCTGTGCCAATTACAGAACTGAGCGATGACGGGGATGCAAGTTACAAACCAACGGAACTTTTGGGCTGCTCCTTCCTCTGCTTTTAGGTTCGGAATTTTTCAAAGAGATCTGAAATCTTAAAGGGAGACGTCTAGAGTGTCCTTATCTGGCTCGCGTAGCCCGACTGTGCGTACGGCCCGTCTTTGCAAATCATTGTGTACATCATGTAGCCGCAGTGTTTGAAGTGTGTTTTATTGTGGGTACAACAGAAGTGCTGAGAGAGGCGTGTATCACATATCTTTGAAAGAGGAGTCGGGGCAACTCTCAGCTTTTCAAGTTGTCGCCGTGTTTAGTCTGCTTTGTGTCTTCTGACATGTGATCGCTGTCTCTAAATCTATGGCTGACAAAAAAAAAAGATGAATTATAGTCAGTCGCGTATGGAAGCCCATTTCTGCCCCACCCCCCCAAAAAAGGCTTGATAATGTAAACATTCAAATAAAAATCTGAAATTAAAATGTCACGATTAGAGATTAGAAGTCTTTAGTATGGGATTTTTTAAAAGTGCTAATTAAAAGTCTTGATTTCAAATTTTTTTACACAACATTAGAACTTTTTATACACTTTTAATCTGATAATGATGACTTTTTTTTAATCTATCTGGTAATTTTGCAACGCAAAAGTCAGAATTAAGAGATTGAAAAGTCGGTATTGTTAATTGAATTGATATGTTATTTTACTGAAAGTAATATTTTAAACTTAATCTCATAATCGCTATTTTTTTATTTCCCAATGTTGACTTTTTATCTCAAAATTCAAAATTGAATCACCTTTTATTTGATCGATTCATTCCGACTTCCCATTGACCTTTTATCTCCTCATAGCGATATACCAGGAGAACATTTTATTATATTTAGGTTACATTTTTATCCTTCTGTTTTGTGGTGGGTTTTTTTTTTTAGCAGAATTGGGCCTCCGTACCATACAGTCATCAGACGAGAGTATAGCTCGCATGACAGCCACGTCTCTTTTTATTCCGCTCATTTGAGATGCACATTCTATATCTTGTACATATGTTTCCATTAATGAGGAATTTTGTCTGAAATGCTAACTAAACAAATCCATGCGACTACCCCACGTTCTCCTCTGAGGAAACTGTACGGTGGGCTCGAGGATCAGAAGGAATCTTACAATCGGTACTTGCTTTCTCTTTCATGCTTACATAAAAAGACTTTGTATTATGAGAGCAGCACAAAGCCCAGACCCTCTCCAGGTAGCTAAATGATAGATTATTCAAATTTCAGCCCATAACTCACAACTGAGAGGTTAGAAATCTGAGAACACAGTAATTACACTCCCACCAGGGGAGCTTTGGCTCATCAGCACCCACAGCTCGGAGGTTCAAAGTGAAACCTCCGAGCTGTGGGTTCATAAAAGGACAAATTCTGTGAGTTTCCTGTAACTGGGAGACTATTTTAGGGAGAAAGTTTACACAAAACATTGCAGCTCAGCATTATAACGTTTGCAATTAATTTCTCATCGCCGTAACACAAAATACGAGCTGAGAACCGCATCCCTTCCAGCTACTGGAGCTTCCAAATGTGTTAGCAAGATTATAAATCATTCAGTGAGATAATCGAGCAAATTTGAAGCAAATTGTTGATATGTTGCAAAAAAAACAAACAAAAAAATGCATAGGAATTAACCGTGTCGCATCTCCTTCAGTTGGACGAGCTGTAACTGTTCTTCAATACCAGCGGCCATGTTTGCAGGCTGTCAGGAGATGAGGGCAAATGTTGGGAACGTCCGTGAAGACGACAGCAGCAGGAGCAGCTGGTCCATCGCTTGAGTTGAAGCCTGCTCTGTCAGATCTGATTTGAATCACTGGTTTCGATCTCCCAACTTGCGCATTTACTCTTTTTCAAAACTTATACCTCTGCTGAGGAATAGCAGTGCACCCTGTTGCCCTGCTAATCACGAGCCAGCCAAGAGACGTTGACATATGCAGCAGTTTTTATTTGATTTTTGTTGCTGGTTTTTTTGTTTGTTTGACCGAAACCATTATCTTTTCCTCACCAAATGCTTTTTGTATCCAAACCCAACCAGACTTTAACCACTGAATTTATCTTAAAATATCCTATTTTCCAGTGAATCTCACATTATGCTTGAGGTCGTCGCGACAGGGCTCTGCACGGCCGCACTCATCGCTCACGTTGCCAGGCATTCGTAGGCGTTAGGCATGGAAAATTGCGCTTAACGTTTCACAAGATATCTCGCAAATGTTTCATGAGAATACAATGTCCCAGGTTGTTGCCGTGGAGACATCTGTCCACAGTGAAACACGAGAACTTCAACCAATTTGGTTTGTCTCTTTTACGCATTTTAGTTGTGGACCATAAACAAGATCTTCTCGCCAAAATTCACTCTAACGCTCCTGCACCGCTACTAAAATGATACAATCATAGCAGCGCTGGACAAAATCAACATAAATCCAGGTTGATGACAGCGGCTCTGCGGTGCGGTCGGCGGCATTACGTTTAAAATGATGGACCGAGGCGAACTGAGGTTGGATCCAAACCTGCAAACATCATTGTTATGCAAAAGCTTGAAAAAGTCAAGATCCACGCGCTCTGGAGGTCGTTCTGGAAACCTGATTTCATTCTCATCAGCAAAGAGGAGTCAGACCTCTTATTTACGGTCCTGATTCCAAAGTTACTAGCACATAATCCACAGGACAATCATCTTCCCAACAGTAGCAGCCGCAACCTCAGTGGACAAAGATCCCTGTGTTATTCAGAGGAAAATGCTAATTAATTATATTAATGACTTGGGGCATTATTATAGCGGATGAAGTGATATATGATTAAGGTTCAGTGGATGAAAATCACTGTGATCATTCCCACAGATGTAGAGTTCATCAAATAACGTGTAATCCGAAGGGGAATGGCGTGATCCTGCAAACGCTAATGAAACAAGGGAATGCGATCAATTATAACGCACAAAATGATTGTGAGCAAAGCTTAGAGAATTAACATTTACAGATTGCTTCAATTTACGGAGTATAATTAAGTGACTTGATAAAGAATGATTAGTGTAGATGAGGTGTGCGCGTGGTCATGTATGAATTCCGTGTCAAAGCTCCGTGTCCTTTTAATTCTTTGTTTTGTGTGTGTGTGTGTGTGTGTGTGTGTTACTTTCTCCGTCATTCTTAAATTGTCTGTCTTTACATCAGCCTATTATCATACGGCCACGTACTGTGCTCATATCAAACTCTACATTGGTGATTTATCATTTGATTAACTAGAACAAAAACAACGGGCACCCTAACATATGGCACCGCTGCTTTTGAAGTACACTTGCATACTTAAAAACACATTAAGACTAAAATGGTAAATAAGAAACACTCTGGTTTATTGTTTCACATTGTTCAACAATCATTATATAGGCTAAATTAATCCTCTTGCATTCCTCTTTTCATGTGATGCAGCTCCCCTGAGCGAGAAGAAAAGGGATTTCACCTGATCCATATTAATGTGTAACGGTTTATGGGCAAAGCTAATCTTGTAGTGTTTGCCTCCCACTCCTTTTGCAATCACATTAAGCAGCTCTGCAATCATCTACATGATGTTTGCAGTACAGTTGCTCTTAAGAAAGTGTGCAAGGATTAGAGTTAAGAGAAGGATAAACTCCTACCTGGATCATAGCAGACGAGGGAAAGCAGCTGGGATCACGTGTAAGGCAGCGAGGCAGACTCATTAATACTTTCACCTTTCCTGAGAACAGGTGGAATATTTCTCCCTGCTGCAACTGTGATAGTCACACTAGGTGGAGGAAAATAATCAAATTGTAAGGCGGACATTAGTTTTATTCTTTACCCTTTTTTTTTGTATAACTGGATAATTATTACTGTATTGTTGAAGCAAAAAACACAACAACAGATAAACTGAATCTAATGCATCATTACACAACACCTCAACACACAATATTTAACCATTTTGTCTTTTTTTTTTGAGTTCTTCCTCACCAGACGTTACTCAAAAGCAAAGCAGGTCCTCCTTCCTTCAGCTATACCTCTAAGGTAGTGACGCAATTAGCTAAAAATGCTGTTGTGGTTTATGTGCCCATGGGAAAAAAATAATTTTTATCAAATCTTTCAGCAGATGTCTTAGCTGCAAGGCAATTCTGTTTTTATGACTGCGGTGTATTTTATTGTTTTGAAAATCCCAAGTAAACGTTAGCTGAAGCTGACTCAACAGGGCTAACGTTATTCTCGCTAGGTCACTTCGGAGTCATGCCTATGCCCCTCAGACATCATTTCAAATACATTTTTTTTTTCCCACATAAAAATTAGAGTTGGAGTTATGGTTAATCCTGAGGGAACACTGACAAACTCACCATTGTAGTAAACCAAGTTTCATTGCCTAATAGTCTGACAGCATGACTGTTTTCCAGGTATTAGCCAGACCCCATGTAGTTCTAGTAAAAGGTAAGGTTAAGATAATACCAGTGAAAACTGTTGTTGTTGTTTTTTAATTTAACCCATACCGTCCACTGAGTAGACTTTGTTGATACATTTTATTTTATTGTCTAACAGTAATATTACATTTGAATGCTCACCGAATGGGACACCAGTGCCTTGTAAATCACCTGCATCCTGCTCCTGACAATAATGACAGCCAAGCACATCATTTTGTGGAACAGTGCTTGAGAACTTTACACAGCACTATTAAACGAGTGGTTGTGACACTTCAGCTTTGTTCGGCTAGACTTCAGCGCAATGTCTTGCACCAACTTCAGATTGGTAAATAGATTAAACTTTTTAGCAGGATGACTTCTCGTGTTGTGATACAATTTAGAGAAGGACCTTGAAGGATTTGGATTTGATACAGGTATTTGTTGCTAAAGTACGATTGAATGAACCACTGAATATGTGTACATGTGAGTATTTTTTGTTGTTTCCAAGAGTAACAGCTTGATGTTAATACAAAACCTGCGACATAAGGCCGTGTAGGTCACGTCTCCTCAATGCTGTGTCCACCCTCAGGGCTTTCAGAGTCCGCATTCATCTATTGATCCTTCTCGGTCTCGGATTGTGCATAATCAAAGCTTTGCTGCTGATGATAGCAACAGCATCCAATCACTTTTATGATCTCCCAGGTTTTAACTCCATTGTGTATTCACTCCTGCCCCACTTAGTTAAATTCAAGGTCCCCTCCTTTCTGTCTGAATGGCACCATCACCACCTGGTCTCCATTCACTTATTGATTGCCGCAGGCTATGGTGATCAGCTGAGTCCTGCCTGGTATTTAGCATTTATAATGCTCCTGTGCTTCAAAAGAGGTCTCCATAGAACTTCGTCAGCCTCCTCAATGCCCCCCCCCCCCCCCCCCCAAATATCTGCATTATCCTCCATCAGCATTCACAGGAGATCAGGTTTACCCACCAGAGAAAACACCGAGCTGCACATAATGTTTCTCTTCTGGGACTTCTTTCTTTATCATCATGATTATGTGTCAACACTGTGCCCCTTGCACTCTTTCCCTCTGGGACCAGCCCATTTAGGTGTACCTTTGCGGCCCCGGCCTTCGCTCTTGACAGTTTGCGTATCTAAAGTTGCCAATCAATGCTATGAAACTCTCCTTGGCCCTCATTTTCTTTCCATACAACAAAATCCATCCCTCATAGCACAATAGGACAAAAGAAGGCTGTACTGCTGGAGCGTAGTTGGTCTGTCAGGCAGGGTGGTGTATGAGGTGTATGGGGTAGGGTGTTACGGTGGAACTACCCCATTCTCTGGTTTCCAGAACCAGGCAGAAGGGTTAATGACTGGTTGAATGGTTTTCTGCCCCTTCTTCTGAGCGTGTATTATAGATGGAGATAGGGCTACCATTGTAGCCTTGTGTCAAAGTGCACTGGAACAATGAGGACCTCAAAGTTCAGGGCTTACCTCTTAAGGCTCAAAAGGAACCTCTCAGTTTTTCATGTGCAATGGGGTGTGCTGGCACTCCAGGTCTGTTCAATGCCTCCTTTGATTCTGTGTTGAGCTGAAGGGACAAAGGAAGAGAAAGTGAGTGTGCATGTGGGAGGAGATTTGGGTAAGGGCAGGCATCAATCTTTAACCTGTGCACTGGGGACACCAAACACAGCTGAACCCTGAGAGTTGATCACACTGCTCACTCCGCCTCCTGTAAGATTCAACACAGGGCCTTAACAAATTTTCGCATACCCATTCTTCAGCTTTGTCCTATCACTGGTGGGATGTTTCTCCTAAAGACTGGCCCAAAATCCCCTAATGTAGAACTTGTGATGGTGAGATTTCTCCTGAAGTACGTAACACTTGGTTGAGCACTATTTTGTTTGTTTGTTTGTTTGTTTGTTGTTGTTGTTGTTGTTTTAATTGGGATAAGTGACAGTTTTCAGCTCTTGTATAATAATGGTTTAAATTATTACATGGCTCTGAGTCTCGCCTCAGACATGGTAATCAAACTGCACCCTTTGCTATGCTTAATCAAATCCACATGGTAATAAATTTTACACTGCAAGGCCCATTACCTCTAATTGGGACCTAATTTGGCAAATATACATCACAAGTGACACAAGGTAGCTGGGGATGTTGGAAATTTGAGTGAAATGTAGGACTGAATAATTGAGGGTTTTTTGCTGGATGCATCATAGTTTAATCAAGTACGCATGTTTTAGGTAGTTATATTTTTAATAAAAGAGCCAAAACCAATATGCAGACACAAACAGGGCTAAAGAAATGTCTCATTGTGTGGCATGTACCTACTTGCTGGGGTTTTAGTTCCAGTTAACGATCCTCATTTGGTTTTTCCTGCGCCCATCAACCACAGCGCAGTGAAGTTCCATGACGTCTTCAGCAATGCCCTTTATTTTTTGATAAGGGCAAATTGTTTGTGCTGTTTTACGGCCGTACTGAGCTTTTTTTTCGACAGGGTAGGTTTTTACAAGCATAGCAAAGATTGATGTGGCTCTAAACCCGTTCAACTAGCATAGGAATGAGAGCATGACCCCCTTTACGTTAGTCTGCCGTTTGGTTGAAGATGATACACAATAAATCCTCTATGCACCAAAAGGCCTTCTTTATTTTACATTTACAGGAGTGTTTTTACTGTGATGAAAATCAAGAAGTTTTTGGAGTTAATCTTTGATTCATTGAAGGAAAGGTTCATTTCATGTGGCTCATTGTCGGTTTCTTAACATGATGATTGTATATTGTCCCAAAAAAAATGGACTTTTAAAATATGTGTGAGAGTGTTACTGTAATCGGTATTTTCGGACTGTAGTACTTTGCTATTAGGGGACTGATTCCCTCAGACATGTACGCCAACTTGAGTTGGCCCTTGATCGCCTGAGGTAGTCAGTGCGTGTTCCTTGGTCCCGCCGTGGCACTGGCTCATCATGGCGAAGGTTAGGGGAAAAAAAACAACCCATTTCTGGATACGTGAGGAGACAAACTTCATGTTGTTTCAGCTGACGTATCTCAAAACATATGGTCAATAAACATTCCATTGCTTGAAATCAAGTGTAAGTGGGCACACCACCACCTACCGTTCCTGAGGCGGCCATAGTCCCGACAAGTAAATCATTTCTTACTGGCCAGTTAGATGTCCTAATTGGGCTATGGCTACAATTGTCTCTCATTCTCTCTCATTCTTTGTTCAAGGAATACAGACAACAGAAGGAAAAGGGGCCAAAAAGTGTTTGCTGTTGACAAAATAATTAGTCCATTATAGCCCACAGATCACACTTCAATCGTATGCATTCGTCTCAGTTTTCAGTAGCATTAGAACTCTCTTGAGTATCACCCAAAAGCTTTGCTGAAATTTACCAGTGGGTCCCACAGTATCACCCTGAATAGACATACAGCCCAGTCATCGCTGTTCTCACTGCATGGCCTAATTGGAGCCCAGGCTTTAGGAAGGCTGGATGTATAGACCTGAGGGGGAGGCAAGAATCTGTCGTTAAGAGAATTCTTTACAGTGAAAGTTTCCTGTGAATAGGAGTTTCTCTTCCCCAAAACCCTGCTGCTCCTTATTCCCACTGGCAAAGACAATGTGTTTTTACAACAGCTCATTAATGACAGAGGGGCTGATTTGACGCTTCTTTGAAAGGAAACTGAGTCCCATTGTCGAGTCACTGTCTTCATTTGAATGTTGGTTCATTTTGAGGTGATTGTTGTGGATTAGGGAACTTAAAGCTTTTCAATCCAGGGCATAACTTTATTGTTCTTACTTTCATTAGCATCCTAATGTCCTTGAGGTCCTCAAGTGATTGACTGGATTTTACCAAAGAAATCAGCCAATTTGCATTTGACACAGGGTAGCTCTTGAACACAACACAGCAATGAGTGTTTGCAGCTGTCTTTGGAAACATGGGCTATTACCACATTAGTGTTTCAAATAGAATGATCAAATACAGACTGCAGGTAGAAGAGTCAATCAAGTTTTTCTGTGCATGATATTATTTCATTTCAATATGTACAGAAGCCTGTACATGTGCTGACTTGAAGGGTACATAATATTTTGATTTTGAAATTTCCCCTTTGTGGGATTTATAAAGACTTACTGTATCTTGTCTTGTCTTGTCTTGTCTTGTCTTATTTGGTTTAGTCTTATGTGAACAATGAAGGCTACTATCTCAAAAAGTGAAGTGCAGAGCTAATGGATGACAGAGACCTCTCCATGGTGGTCATCTCGGGGTCATGACTTGTGGAAGTATGACACAGCTGGTGCCCAAAGCCATATGAAGGAGATGAGGTTACAGGACAGGAACCAGACAGCTCTGCTTTCCACCTGCCACCTCTAGAACTCATCCTGGGAGCAGAGAACTCCTGCTGTGTGGCACCGTGACAACCAAATAGCTCCCCACTGATTGGCCTAGCAGTTACAAATTAGCACACTGAGAGTAATTAGCATATAAAGAGGCGAGCTGAGGACACTGAGGGACGATCATCTGGGACGTCCCCTGCAGTGCCTCTGGTCCTCTGTAATGACCACTGAGTACCTTGCAGAAGTCCCTGAACGCAGACAACAAGGTGCTTACCCCGTCCGACATTTGTCACTTCTACCTGCAGGCTATGGGTCACCATGGAGAATGGAAGAAGACGAAGACGGGGCCTCTGGGATCAGCTGGGAGACACCACCCCAGGGTAAAAAGAGTATCAACAAAATTATCACCAAAATTCCCTTCACCTCCATCAAAGCCTCTTAGCCTTATCTCTGCCCCCCCCCCCAACTTCTCATTATAGACTTAACGCTCATTACACTTCCCTCCTCATTTCAGCCTCCAGTATCTCGTCCTCCTCTGTGTGGGCCTGGAGTGGCAGATGTACCGTAGAGGGCCTGACCTGATAAGAACTTTGGCAGGCTTATAGTTTAACCACTGTAACTGAGGGTCTAAAGGTCAAACAGTAGGCAGTCGATGGAACGCAGCGGGATCAATTCTTACCATCAGTCTTAATGATAGGGGACATCATTAAAAGCTAGTTTCTGTTAATGAGCAGCACATCCCAGGGTCCCATCACATTTACCATTCGCTCAATTGTAGATAATCCAAGCACTGGTATTGATTCCACACAATTGAAGATGTAGATTTCCATTAACTGATGCTGCCTGTAATGAATAAATTGTGATTGGTTATAGATATTAGGAAGTTCGGCCTTTAGAAAAATTCTAAAATTTGAACCCCAGGATTATGCTGTCGATGGCATCGTGACATCAGGGGGAAGGTCAGGTGTCGCTGCTCTGCAGCTCATTCGGTTTCATGGCAAGGATGACCGCATCCACAGGGTAATATAAATAAGCCAGCTATGAAAAAAAAGGGACCCATCATGCATTCTGACATGCTACTTCTGCATGGCAAGGTACAGGGATGATCATGTGTAGCCTGCATAGTGTAGACAAGCACTGCTCACTGGTCTCAGGAGGTGGATGCACGAGCAAGGAGGCTAAAACGCATTAGCGTTAGTCGCTGTCGCTGGCCACTGTTACGTACAGCTACAATGAAAGGGGCGGGGCATGTAGTGACATCACATTAATGTTAGATGGTGTTTGGAGTCTGTGCTCTATGTCCAAATTAGTGCAATTATTCTGTCAATAAGAGGAAATAAAAGCCTCTCAAACATGTGACATCCCCCGACCCATGGCCCTGGTGATTGGTGTTGGCACGATGAATGAATGAAATAGAGGAATGAGCATGGGAAAAAAAATAGCCCACTTTAACCTTTAGGCCACGGGACAATGAGGTGCGGATATCATCCCAGTGCGTCCGGTCAGATTGCACCTACAGATTCTGTTCTCAGTTATCGTCTGCCAGCTCATCCCTGCCCGTCCCTCAGCCTTCGCTCACGACCAGACTTGATTAACACCCTCTTGTTTGCCTTCTCCTTTTATGTGCTAATCCTTTGGGGCTAAACATTTTACTCTGTTTTTAAAAGGCCTTGTTTACTTCCTGTACTTCGATCCTTCATCCTGAGTTCCGAGTCCACCCCGAGGCTCCAGAGAGAACTCTTTCAAGTGTCTCATCTAGGCTCCCTCTTCGCTGTTCTCCTCTCTTTATTCCCCCCTTTTTTAACTTTTTCAAAGACTGTACCGTGTTCTTTGTTTTGGAATGTTTCTGCGAACTCATTACCCTTCACTGGAAGCTGTTTACTCACTTCTTAATACAGTATTGCAAATGTCTGCTGAGAAACAGACAAACGAAGAGGCAGGAGCCTTTACACACAAGAGATTCTGATTAATTAAAGCAGGAAAACGCATCTGTAAGCAAAAACTAAATATGGCGCCCAAAATGTCCCGTGAGCCTTTTCATCAAGTTAGTGCAATTAGTACCATTGCAGTACTTCGTCCAGCTGCTTTGACATGTTAGAATATCTGCTGTGAGGAGGAGGCTCGGATCTAAATGTAATGGTTGCTGCTAACTGATAGTTTCTGGTAACATCAAATCATTTAAACGTGTAACAAATACCTACTGTAACGCTACGTTGTGCACGTTTTGTCTCGGCGTTTGTCGTGTCAAGAAGTGGAAACCTGATTTTTAAGCTAGTGCACATTTGTTGTTGGGGGAGTATTTCTCAACAGTGGTAATTAGCTTTTGAAGTATTTAGTACTGAGTGGTTTTTAAGAGATCTAGTCCTATCTTGTCTTCCTTCTCAAATCCTAACCTTTATTGATTCCTGCATTATAGCAACGCCCTTCATCACCCCTCCTCGCGGTGACGTCTCAAAGTGAAGGAGGAAGTTTCCAGATGGTTTAGCACTTGTCAGGGTGACTCCGATGACCCCAGATGCTATCCAGATGCAGGTCAACAGCAGGGTGCACAATGCTGTCCGAGTGACTTACAACATGCTGTAAAAGCCACTAAAGAAAGGAAAAGAGGGTAAACTCTAAACTCCACCTTGCAGAATGAGTCAAATAGGCATGAAATGCCTTGAAGATCGAGTTCCTTTTGGCTTTCCGCGAATGTTGCGGCAGCTCGTTTTTGAGAAAGTTGACACATTAGTCTAAGAGTTGTCACCAGAGGTTCTGCTCTGGATCAGTGGAAAGCATTAAGTGGCAGGTTAACGTTTCCAAATGTTGCTGAATTATTGCTGCCTGCCACTAAATGAAAACAGGGCGGCAAATATTCCCATGTTAACTTCTCCAGCGTCTTTGCCAAGCATAATGGAGCTCACAGAAGGGCCAGTCATTTTGATGTGAGATTAAGAAAGATGTAATCAGGTGTTATTCGGCTGTTGACTTGATATGGTCACTGAATCTCCCAATGAGGCATAATTGGATCAAGTGAAGTGAGTAAATGATGCATGAAAGGACTGTTGGGGGAGAGATGTGGAGAAGAAATACCAGCGGAGTACCATTGACTTATAAAAACATATTATGTGCTTTTGTTTTTCTTCCCTAATTAATTAGGGTCTTTCAGTGGTGCCTAGTGACTAAACTAATAGAAATAAAGGGTCTCTAAAGGACTGAGGGGGCAGACGATATTATTTTGCCCTTCAAACGGGCCTCCGGAACACCCCTCAACCAAGCCGTGGCCCATTCTTTTAAACGAGAGCCATAAAAGTCCATGAACCATAGGAATATGTTTGCCATATGGCCTTTGATTGTTAGGGGGGAAATGCAAGGCGAAAGCAAGAAAGCATAAAGGGTGTGTGTGTGTGTTTGTGAGAGAGAGAGAGAGAGAGAGAGAGAGAGAAAGAGCTGAGGAGCGGTGTCCTCAAATTCCCAATGCTGCATGGGGCTACAGAATCTGAGTGGTGGCAGTGTGAACATTATCCAGACAGTTGTGTGTGTGTGTATGTGTCCGCGTGCGCTCGGTGTGTGTGTGTGTGTGTGTGTGTTTGTGCTTGTGTGTAAGAGAGAGAGAGAGAGATTTACAGCGCTGACCTGCAAGTGCAACAGTGTTCCGTCGGAGGGGAGGAATTTTATGTCGGCTCCGAGGGTCAAGCTAACAGGGAGCTATACAAACCAACAGTTCTGTGCATAGTCATTCAGACTTCACACACACCCCCACACATAAATACACACATATATCTGACGGAGGCCCATGAACATGTCTTTTTGATAAATAATTCACTGCAACATATTTGGGGTGAAAAATGAAAGCAGTGAAATTGATATCTTTTATGGGGAGAGTTGGGTTTTTTTAGTGTTTGCGCATGTTGGTGTGTCCACAGAGATGGTCTGTATCCTCCAATCATGAGAAGGTCCTTTGTTCAACCTCACAAAATGGACACTGGCACTCGCGATGGAGCGCGCCAAGTAGTTGTTCGTGTCTGACATCGGTCTTCCCCGTTTATATCCATGCCATTGTGGGACTGTCATGTCGTTCCTCCGCTGTGTCTCCACTGTGTTCTCTGGTACCCAGGCGCTCACCAGCTGGACTTCCTTGTGCTCTCACCCCGGGCCTGCTGTCTCCTGATGGACCACTGCAGACACACACTCCACCGAGGGAAGAGTCCAGCTTCCCCCCTTTGTTCTACTAATCACTTTGTGTCCATTCCACATACACGGATGGTGATACCCGAACACGCAAAAGACGTGGAGGAAGCTGACTAATTAGTTTTGCTAATCACAGATGCATTAGCCTAAAGCTCTGAATCTCTATTCTCCTGTTTTCAAAGGGTGTCATTTTTTTTCGTTGATAGGCTTTCAGGTTCAGCTCACTCATTCAATAGGAGAGTGATGTCATCATGTTGCATTTCAGAGCTGCAAATAAATCATTTGCGTTCATCCCAAGTTGTCCTTTAGGGGTCTAGGACACGCTTTGTTGCCTTCGCTGATGGACGACGGGCTGTAATTACATGTTAAGTACATCCTTGTGGCTGCATGCACGTATGTGGTATTTGTGGACAAAGACAAGTTCTGCCTCTTTCACACGTTCTCTGCGACCCTGATAGATATTACCCTGAGGAGCCATATGTGAGAACGTAAATGTCCGAATCACTAGACATGAACCAGAGCACCAGCTCCCCAGGACAGAGTCTGTGAAACATGAGTCCGAGTCCGTGTGTGATTGCGGGTCATTGTCCAGAGAAACCGCAGCATGCTTTTTGTATCCTGTCCCGCATCCTGCAGGCTGAGACGCCAGTGGTGTCATCCACTGCACAGCGTACCCACTACTTAAGCTCCAGAATTTCCGTATACCCACTCATGACTGCAGGGATACATATGAACATAGTTGTGGGACGGAATTTTCCTATGTGAAAAGCTCTCAGTTCTTTAGAATGGCCTGTACTGTGTGTAAATGCTTGTGTTGTGATGGCAGTGGTGGTTTTGGGGTCGTTGGGTCTTCTAGAGTGTGGAGGGAGGAGGTGGTCTGAATCCTCCCAGTAAACCCAGAACTGGAAATGAAACCCTAGGACGCAGACGTGCTCCTGTTGTTTTAAGATGGTAAGGAAACTGCTTTGGTGTCTATATTTGTGAGGGTATATATGCATGTATGGGTCGTCCAGCTCCAGTGGAGCAGAATGGATGAGCTGCAGCCAGACCATCCTGCAATTAAAGTGTTACAGGTGCAGGACAGAGCGTCCAGGTCTAGAGGGGCGTCCCTAAAGACTTTGGATTGTCCTTTTTCTTTTTATTCTGTTCATTGTTTCCGCTGACTTTTAGGGATATTGTCCTCAGTCTCTCTGAGTGAAGCCTTTGAGGAGCGACCTGTGAGTCTCCTTTACCTCCCATGAATGCGCCTCTCATATCTGCCTGTTTAAAACGCAGTGGATTTAAAATGCTTTCACTGGCCTCCGTCCGACCAGTTTTACTGGACTTTTTGCGAGGTCTGCAGTTTAAAAGCGGATTTGTCCACTTTCTGGTCTTTCTAACCTGCAGCTCTGTGTTAGCATCAAATGCTATAAGGACAGAGACACATGATCTAGTGCCTGTACATGCTTTTACCATCAGAGGTGGCATGTGGCCCTTCATGCCTCTCATGCTTGGCCTACAGTTCAACTCTCACATGCTGCAACACGACTCATGTTTGATGGACCTGTGATTCTGCTGTCAAAGGATTTTTACTTTTAAAAGTCTTTCTGTTTCAACTGTGTGGGTCAACATCCGTGTAAATAGAAATTACAAGCAAATTTATAAGCGCCTCTTGAATTTCAGGGGTCAGTGGACGCAACCTTTGACAAGCGAATGTTCTCTGGTCTTCCCCTGCTGTTGGAGCAGCGTCCTCTGATGTTCCAGTCATCCGTCAGCCATGTTCTGGCGTCTGACGGTGCTGAAGCGAGTCATCCTCCCCACTCTTCATCGCTGATGAAACATTCAGGCGAGTGCATGTTGGCGTAAGTGACTTTGATGTATGACAGAAGCTGATTTAGTCTGTGACTACATAAGCTGCCAATCATCGCTTTATTTCCTCAGCATGACGGACGTCTAAAGGGTCAGGGGTCAGGTACGGATGCTGATGACCTTGGCCTGGTCCTGACCTTTGGATTTGGTTGGTATCACAAGAGTTGGGTCTGCAGAGTCAGAGAGGTCTGTCTTTTTCAAATGATAAATGAATGAGTGGACCATTGGGGAAAAAGAAAAAACAACACAGTGTCCGTTTTGACCCCTTGAAACCGGGCTCCAGGGACAGACCTGGATCTCCTCCCGGAGCTGTGCCTCGGCCCCTCGTGGCAAGCGATCGATTTCGTTCCTAAATAACTCTTGGGTTCGTATAACTACGATCATCTTTAAGGAGTTGCAGGCAAGTGTGTTAAGAGGTGCAAGAGAGTGGGCATGAATGTGTCTGCCTGCACATGAGATTCATGTAGACTCGCGTGTGAACATGCACATGTGTCGCAATGCTCATGCTGAAGTGTAAGAGGTCGGATCTCCATGTGATCGCACCGGCTAATCCAAATTTGATTTTAGCCAGCTGCACATTCTCAGCCCTCTCTCTTCCCCAGCTGAGGGAGGACAATTATTAACGCTGCAGATGACCAAGGCTCAGAGGTTCCTCCACTGGTGGTGATGGCAAGCAGATGGCAGCGAGTGGAGGAGAGCCCCAGCCCTCCTCCCCGGCACAGACCCTTTACATAAAGCACCATTTGCATTTCATGAGCCTTAATTGCGTCTGTTGGCCCCCTCCCCACCGGCCCTGCGATTTTGTGCCTGTCACTGTGCACCCATGCATCCTTGAAGAAGCTGTGATAGATTAAAGCAGACCTTCTGTTTGCGTCGCTCTCATTGTGCTCCATAAATGAGAAAATATTATCTACCGTTTGACTTAAAGTTAAAAAAAGGGGGCGGGGGGGTGTAATGG
The DNA here is from genome assembly GCF_037954235.1 of Aulostomus chinensis. Lineage (NCBI taxonomy): Eukaryota > Metazoa > Chordata > Actinopteri > Syngnathiformes > Aulostomidae > Aulostomus > Aulostomus chinensis. Next base: position 18,689,379 of record NC_141342.1, on the reverse strand, counting down.
TGACAATGGGTGGGACAGGACAAGACAGGCAGGGTTTTGAAGACATTAATAGGAGTGTGATTATTTTTAAATCCTGTTCTTGACCCCATGATGGCAACACAATGATACAAAGGTGAAAGGTCCATACTTGATAGACACAATTCACTGAAGTTTGCTGTCTCAGTCCTCAGTCGAGTGTTTGTGGCAAAAACAAAGCGTGAGCAGCAGGAGCCACCGTGGGATGAGGGGCAGAGACGGGCCTGTTGTTTCAACCTGCTATTGGTGCACATGTGGATGCAGGTCAGAGGAAACCACAAATAAATGTTGTGAATTGAGGCAGGAGCTTTCTCAGTAAACGCGTCACTGGATGGTAAAGAAATAGGTTGATTTTTTTTCCTCCGGGCTGTCACCAAGTGTTTTCTCGCAGGGGAATTAACGTCTCTGTGAATGTGTGAAGTTCTGCTCCGTATGCCGAGTGTCCTGAGACAACTTCTGCTATGAATCAGCGCTAAAAAAGGAATTTACAACACCTTCGAGCAATGTGAGGTGGCATCCCGCCTATCAGGAGCAAGTACCGGTTCATTTGTCTCGCTCAGGAACACTTCAGCACAGCCGCTGGAGTTACAGGGGATCAAACCAAGGACTCTCTGATTACCAGTCAACTTGTGCTACCTTCTTGGATGTCTTCCACTTGGACTGAAATGCAGGGCTCGTATGACCATTAAAAACCTGGAAGATGGAAATCACGCTCCCTTGTAAAAGTTTTGAAAAACGAATCAAGTCTAAAATGTTTGGTCAAGAGAGCGCGTGGATCCTCTGAACCTCCTCTGGTTAATGTCGACTTCCGTGGTTGTGTTTACGTAGCATCAAACCATGTTTTTTGCCGTCGATTTTGTCATGGATTTCTCTGTTAATTTTTTTGTTACCAGATGCGAATGAATATCATGAAAACGTTCCCGGAAGTCACAATTTTAATGGTAAAACAATGAGTATTTCAGTTGTATTTCTATTCCTTTTACTATTGATATTCAGTATAAGTTCCAAAAACAATTCTTTCTACATCTTTATCTTCAAGGTGAATCTCTTACTGCTACATCTGTGCTCTTTATACATTTTTATATCGGTGTAGACTCCGTTTCATTTCCTTTGTTGCCTATTTTTGCACAATGAATTGTATCATGTTTGAAATCAAACGTGGAGGAGTCATTTATCTTCTGATTTCACCTCTAATGAGGTGTTGTGCCATAAAAGCCATCATGATGGCTGTGGAGGAGGAGGAGGAGGAGGAGGAGGAGGGGCTTTCATTAGCCTGAGTGACGGCTAATGGAGAGCAGAGAAATCACCTCTCTCTGTCGCACACATGCATGCTAATGGCTGGCGGTATCCACCCTCGCAAACAAGCTGAGCTCTAGACGAGCCTTAACGATCACATATCCAGTTAATGAGCTTTAACGCACTTCCATAAGAAAAAATGATCTGCTGAACCCAAGGGAGTCCCTCCTCCTCCCCTCCACCTGATCATGGAGGACGCTGTAGTACCCGCAGTTGACCACACTGTGGCAGTATTTGCTAACTCAGTGTCATTTATGGGCTTTCTTGCGGTTACTAGCTGTGTCCACGAGGTGGTGCTATTGTTCAGTGTATAATCTAGCTGTTTTCACTCAGAGCACACCCAACAATATAGGGTCATCTGCACATACATCCATACAGAGGATCTTAGACAGGAAAATCTGACAAGTACGAACAGGCCAGACTGGAGCGTCCTCACTTCACCCAGCGCTGGTATGTCAGAGAGGGTCGCAGTGGGAGGCTGCAGCCTGCAAGGAGACACCTCCTCACGAGGGTTCTCTTTCATAGCAGGAGATTTAGATGCCTATCATCATTAGGGGAGTACTGGCTGTTGTCTTTAAAAGGAATGGATATCATCACAAACAATTAGTTAGCCCTGGGTCGTGTACCAGCTGAGTCTGATCCAGACAGGAAGGAGTTGCTTCACCAAGGACGTAGCTTGTTTTTTGTAGTCCAAATTTAACTCGGGAGCTTTTCTCCCTGTTCTCAAACTGAGAACAAATCTAATCAAACCCAAATGTGTCACTAAAACCACAAGAACATTCAGTGTTCATCGGTCAGATGCGTCTGGGGTGAGTGCAACACAGTTATCACAGGTAGAAGGTTCTGCGTTTGGACGAGTATGTATTTTTACTGCATTTTCATTTTTTTGCATACATTTTCTACTTTTTTTTCTTGATCGCAAAATGCTGAACTTTGGATGTTTTGATACGTCCAAAAATAGAAAGTACGCCTGGTAACAGGAGCCATTTATGCTCAAGTACACTGGTCGTTGGGTCAGACGGAGGTTGTTCGGAGGCGTTGGGAGACCACTTCCTCACAGAGTATCAGTCTGCTTGCACGGTGCACACCTGAGTATAATCACCGCGTTCACACCTGCCCAAACAAACCAGAGCTGGACTCAAGCTAAACCAGGAAGCTGTGAAAGCCCCATCAAACGGATCGGATGCCTTGCTTTTGGTTTGGGTGGTGTTTTTGGAAAGACACAAAGAAAGGACCATTGTGGTGGTAAGAAACATCCTTTAATGATTAGACTTAATGTAGCTTTGATAATATCAAGAGCATTTGGAAGTTTGGTGTAAACATGACACAGTCAACTCTGTAGCGTCACACAGAACAGCGGGCAGTTGTCATTAGAGGCAAAGTCTTCTAACTGAACCCAAAAACCATGCGAGTGTAGGCTACAGGAAACGCTGAATTAAAACACTTTAACCCAACCACAACATAGGCGGGACACAGGACCTCACAGGACAAGTCAAGTAGAGGACAGATGCTTGCTTAGTGTTTAAACATACCCAAGTCATCTTATTTCTAATGCCGCGATCCGCACTGTTGACCATGAAACACAAGCTGCAGGTTTGGAATATCTGGCATCGGGTACCGACTGCTGTGCCTTTGCCCCTAGTGTGTGATACAAAATTCGGCGTTTGCAACCACATGCACAACATGTACTGTAAAGTGAACTTGCTCAGCCAGACAGGAATTTACATGCTGCTTTCCAGTTGTGTTGCGCTTTGATCCACCAGGTAGCGCACGAGCATGCAGCCGCGTTGAAGCTGACGGATTTATCAGTAGAATTACATTTTCGTGTCCCATCTTCTGGGTTTTCTGCTTCATGATGCTTTTGTAGCCCATAGATATTGTGTGTGTGTGTGTGTGTGTGTGTGTGCTTTAAGGCTTTACAGGCAGGCAGCATAATGCACAAATTCAGCATGATGTAGTTTCTAAATCCACATGCATCAAGTTAGTGTGACTCCCTTGTAACGGTGGAAACACAGTAGTAGATGATGTGGGAGGAGTTTTATTGAGTACGAGTGTGAGAGGCGAGACTGTCATCAACATAGGTTACGCACAACGTACGAACAGTGTTTTATACAGCAGGAAAAAACGGTCTAGATGTCAGTGGGCAAAGTCTGCAGCATGTCAAACTTCAAGTACGTGAAATAAACGTTTGAATACTGCAAACCTCTTTCAGACATGTTATTTTCTTATCCTCGGGTATTTTTATATGGCTTCAACTTTGGGCAAATTTTTCCTAGTAATTTTAAAATGATTTTATCCAAGGTTATGACTCAAAAGTATTGTTATTTTTTTTTTTGTCTGCTCATTAGGAAATTAGTGTCTATAACAGTCAAACACACAAAAGTGAACATCAAAATAAAGGGCAAAAATTATCGTGATAATAATGAAGCGACATCATTTCCTCGCGGTTCGACAAACCTGCAGGATAATACTGACATTCCAGATGACTTTCCTTTGAATCCTTACACCACCCCAAACTTTTTGGATTTTATACAGTTGCTGATGAAACAAAATCACACACTGCAATGTGAAATAGGTTGTGTTCCCTAACAGAGCAGTCAGGCACAGAACAGGTACAGGTGTACGAGTGTGCAGCACCTTTGTCGGGCTGAAAAGTAACGACAAGCTGTTCGACTCTGAAACAATAACAAAGTAACTCCGCTGTAAATATTCGCTATCGGTAATAGGAATGATAAATACATAGCACCATCTTTTGTTGAAAATAAGAAATAGAAAAATACCGAGAATAAAAACACTCAAACTTGAAAATTCACAAACAGAAAAGGACCGAATCTATATTGCATGGCTATACTATATCCACGGATGTTACCACTCTTTTTCTAAAGTAAGCCCGTCAAAACAAAAACAAACAAACAAAAACTTCCTAATCCTTCTATTTTTATAACATGCACTTTGGTTAATCATTTTCATTGTATTAATTCTTTGGCAAAAAAAAAAAAAAAAAAAAGTACACAACAAAATAGCATCTAATTATTTCATCATTACAAACAAACAATGAGGCACTTAATCAGCTAAACAAAGCTCATTCGACATAGCAACACAAAAACTATGTACATATATGTAAAAGTGTTATAAATAGGTTTTAAACCATAGATACTATATACATCTTTAAACTGAGACACTATTGGTTGATGCTGCGTTGGTTTGCATGTTGAATTTTGGTATTACACCCCACCCCGCCCCCACCACACAACCCCCATTGTGATCTGGGTGCATTGGCCTGGTGGCTCCGTTGGCCATGGGTACTCATCCAAATTTGTACTGTAGAGGGGGGACTGATGACACTTGCAGTTGGGCATGGAGTTACTGGGAACACTGGGCTGGAGTGACGGCTCATTCTCGCTTCCTCAAGATGACATAGATGAGTCCGCTGATCAGTGCCAAAGGGAAGGCCACCCACGCCAGGATGTAGGAGTAGCCAAACGAGACCCCCTCCGGCAGCCACTGCGGACTCATCACAGTGTAGATGATGGCTCCGCTCATCACGAACAAACCTGCGGGCCGCAAGAAATCAACACCTGAGTCACGCTCACGCAGTTATGAGATCAGGCTCTCCACTCCCTGTTGGGTGGGGCAATAAAAACAATGAGGCAATATATCACAGTAAGTTTTTAAACAATAATATATAGATATTCCAGGCACTTAAATTGATGTAGTATTGCAATATTTTGTGATGAAGTCGTACCGTCCAAATGTACTCCTCAGTCGCAGTGTAAGAGTATCAGAATGTGGAGCTTTGCAAATATTGTTGTCATAATTTGGAATTTCACACATTATCTAACTTGCAATATAATATTTAGCCATCCATCCATTTTCGATGCCCCTTATCTGCTCAGGGTCATGTGGGGGTTCACCCTGGACGGGTCACCAGTCTGTCGCTCAGTATCTTGCTCAAGGACACTTCAACATGGCCACCGGGGGAAGTGAGGATCAAACCAGTGACCTTTCGGTTGCTAGACGGCCACTCCACCTCTGAGCCACGCCGCCATATCATATTCATTTGCTACATTTTGGGACTAGACCTCGATCGGGCAAAACCTTTTTGTTATTGCGAGTTAACGTTCAACAGTCCTTTTAGGTCCACCTGTCCTTTTCCAACAAAATGGCGTCTTATTTTGTAATGTACATTTCTAGTCAGGGCAGACCGAGGACCAGGTGGACACGCTGGCCTGGAAGCACCTCAGGATGGGGAGGGGAAGTCTGGGGCTCCCTCCTTGAGCTGCTCCCTCCACCTCCTGACTTCGGACAAGCTGTCGTCGAGTTGGCCGTTGAGTTATCGGTATTATGTGCCGAGCGTGCTGTTAGATCACTCAGGTTGTACACAGCAAGTTGTGTTTGTCACTCATTTATGTAGAGCCCAAATACTTCCTGTGTCATATCATATCTGGTAAATCCTACTGTCAGATAAACTGTAAATCGTGATACGCATCACAAGGTCCTCGCCAATCCAAGCCCTGAAGCTCTGTGTCGCATTTCCTGCGCTGAAGTCTGTCTGCAGGCAGATCAGCGTTTCCCAGAAGGCATCCCTTCATATGACATCACCATGTTTTAGGTTTATGTAATCCCAATACAGCCTTTGCAAACTCTTCCTGCTCTGCCCACCTCCCTGGTCCGACATGGTATGATCTGTTTGTCAGACCCCCGCGCGGCCAGCCTCCCTGACATTTCAGCTCAAGCGACTGGCAGTTTGCCCGGTCTCATTCCTTTTTGGCTGAGTGGGCACCTGGGTGCAGGGCAATGCACTGGCACCGAATAGAGAGCCAACCTGGGATGTTGCAAAGGGCTGCCAAGAGCAAACACAATGGACTAGCAGTGGAGCAGCGCTGTGGCCAAAGGGCATTAGGTACAATAGTCAAGCAGAGCATTAAACTATTAGTAACTGACACAGAGGCCCATAATTAAATTCTGTGCCACAGAAGATGCAGTGTGAGCATCTGCTCCTGCTTCTGCTGTGTAGGCGGATTTGTACCAGTGGAATGTCTTCAGACTGCCGAACTGTGCTGACTCTTTTATCCTCTTTTCATTTCATTTCCTTTTCTACTTTGACACACACGCTGATATGAACTCACGAGTACGTGGTTATCCGTACGTTTTCACTGTTACCTGTACCTTTTACTGTATTCTAGCTGTATTTTGTGAAGCACTTGGGCCGGTTAAGAGTTTTACTTTAGTTTCGTAGGGAAAGGTTGAACGGAACAAGGACGGCAAAGATGTTGACTTTGGTCCTTGGGATGTTTCAAATTTGAGATTACTGAGCAAACATTTGATGAGTAAATCAAAGAAAAAGATACAAACAAAAACCCTGACATCACATCACCTGATGCAAACAAAGACAGTTGTTTTTAGCTCCGCCGAGGCTGGAGTGTGTCTGGTTGGGTGCTAGGAAAATATCTCAGAAAGAAATGCATGGATTTGGATGGATTGGGGTGGAGATGTGGGTAAGAACACAAAGAACTCCAGCTGGAGATGAGGAACGAAGTCCAGACCCTGGATACTGAGGACTTTTCTCAACCATTGGCAGCACGTAGGCAGTAGAAGCGTGTTTCTGACTGGTGAGGTTGTGTCCTCGCTGACTGCTTCGTTACCTGCATTCCTCACCAAGTATGTAAGAACAATTTCTATTTCCTTTTGTAAAATCTCACTCAGGCTGTTAATGCATTTGAGTCAGAGGGGAAGAACTCACTGGCAAGGATCTGGAAGGTTCCCGTGAGGAAGAAACGTCCGCCCTTCTGCAAAGTGAAGAGCTGGATGAAGAAGAGGAAGAGGGACAGGCAGCTGAAGATGATGGACAGGATCATGAGAGCCTGGACCGACTGAATCCACTCTGGGGGGAGAAAGACGAGTCGCCATTAGCCAGAATGTAAAACACACGTAACATTTGAAGGTAAGAGGAAAGACAAAATCAACGACGGCCTTCCCCGTGCGTCCTCTCAGAGAACGTAATGAGCTGGAGCCTCCACCCTGTTTACTTCTGGGAATGTTTAATGGATGCAGAACAATCACACCGAGGTATCTCGTTCCTAAAAGCTCTGAGCTTCCCTCACAACAGGACTAAGACTAAATGTACTCTATTGATTGTTATGGCTCGTCCTCACAGGCCAAGCTGCTGGAGGCCATTAACCCATTATCCACCTGCACTGACGGGAAGTGCCATCTATCTTTGCTGGCTATCCGGTGGCTGTATGTCCATGCCAGGAAGGCAGTTTAGGATTTCCACGCTGGGACTAGTTCTTGTCTGGGTGCTATCCATGCCGCCTCCCTGCCTCCTGACTCTTTCCTTCGTATCTCTGGTTTGCTGTTCTTTCTACTCTTTAGTAAATTGCTCTTGTTTAGCTACCAGTGGTAGCGCGTCCATGTGACAAGGTGCTGTCTACTGCATTCCACTGGCAAACCGTGACATTTAAGGAACGTCTTCCTCAGCACTGCTAGGCGTCTGCGGTTTATTGATTGTTTTGCATGACGCAAATCAAATGTATGGTGTGGTTTAACGGGCCGGACAAAGAGCCGGGATGCATAATTCATTGCTGAACAAGACGGATCATTAAGTAATAAGATCTCTTACTTTGCTGTCGAACCGCATTTTAACACTGTTGGCTGAGACGCAACCGGTCGCAGCCCTCGTGTGTTACTGCGTGTCATCTGGCAGTTTACAAAGAGAAGCGTGTGTTTTACAGAGGAGAAGTAAACTGATCAATCGTCCCAGCCGGAATCAGTTTACCACGATAACAGAGACGAGATACGGGAGGAAACTTTACACGCTCAGGCGATGTGCTGCAAATTGTCCAGAAAATGCACCCCAGTACACGTCTCCACACACACACACACACACACACACACACACACACACACACACACACACACGCCAGGGCAACAATTAGATTCCATGATACTAATGTTGCGTTTTAAGTGTTACGTGATACTCTGTGATAACGGCGAAGTGTTCCATCCCTAACGTCCATCTCCAGGCGCATCGCTGCTGTCTGCTTTGCTGTCCTCCCTTCCTCCTTTGACCTCTGCTTGGAAGGATGGGAGCACTTCCTCCCAAAGGCGCGGTCGAGGGCTCCGACTATTAAAGTGTGACTCAGGCTGTGGTTTATCATTGTGCTATTACAGGGCGAAAATCTCCTCCAGCCATTTCTGCTACAAACAGGAAAGTGAGTGTTTGCCTTCTATTCTGAGCTCTGCATTGTCCTGAGAAGTAGAAACACAACAAAACACAGCTGCTTCGCCGCCCACTGAGGATTTATGGGTTGAGAAGGAAGACGACATTCCTCTTCAACAGCTATTTTTAGAGCAAGTAAATTCTGTTAAGTCATTTTCCTGGCCGACGCATCCAGCTGAGCGTGGATGTGACCTGAGTATCTCACCGAGGCGTCATCAAGACCAAACGCAGCCAGTATTTTTGTAACCAAGGCAACGATTACAAACCCTCCTAAAAATAATCGAGACGGTTATGATTCACCTCCGCAAAAGAGAAGGAACCTGCTTGTTCAGCAAAAAACAAAAAAACAACAACAACAAAAAAGCCCACTTTCAACAAAGGACCCCCCCCCCATGTGAGAGATGACCGCTATCTTCCATCTCTCTGAGCCAAAGCACAGACCCGGGCACACGCGCCTTCTTAAATAAACACTGTGCGTCAGTGAGCTAATGAAAGCAAGTCAAACAAACCAGCTGTGGCATCAAACTACCTGGCAGAATGTGTGTGTGTGTGTGTGTGTGTGTGTGTGTGCGCGCGCGTGCGCTCGTGCATGCGCGTGCGTGCGTGCTGCTGCCGCTCTGACAAAACACACACTGGCTGAGCGGCTCATTCTAGACTAATGACATCACCCCGCCAGCAGCTCCTGCTTAGTTGCAAAACAATGAGAAGTTGTTGCTCAATCATTACTTTTAAAGGACTGGAAGATTTGAGTGGGGTGGCGGTGGGGGGATCAAAAACTAGCACAAGCTTTATTTATATTTATATATATATATATATATATATATATATATATATATATAGATATAGATATACCTCCTTGAATTAGAAGATATAAATCTTTCAAGGAGGCTAAGTGGATCCCAGAGCTGAGAGGATCCCTGGGCGTCACCCGTGGTCATGATCTGCGTGAGCCGGTCCAAGGCCTCCCTGCTTACATGCAGATGCACACAGATATTCAACTTTAAATACTCTCCGCTGCCCCACCCTGGTGGTCCACAAACACACACCCCTCCCCACACACACACACACACACACACACACACACTCTCCCTGTCACTATGGACCCCTGACACGAGACCTGAATATGGACATCACACCATGACTATTTATACAGCAGCAACCTATCAGCTAGCACTCGGGGAGCAGCACTGCCACATTCTCTGCCCTAGATGGCACCAGAGCCCCAGAGGAGCTGCGACACACCCACATCATGATAAATGATGCTTTTCAGCAAGTCACTATCAGCTAAACACGGAATGAATCAATCCCGGGTGGCTGCCACCTCTTCAGATGATGCCTGACGCAATCCCGAGAGCCGTCTTATCAGTGCAGAAACCTACAAGTGTGCAGATTCGAGTGTTTCACTGCTCCAAACAAAACAAACCAAAAAAGCCATCTGAAGTGTCTGACCTCCAGTTGATGCAGGGTCACAGTGGTATCCTCCATTGGTCGTGGAGCAGTTTATCCACAGGTCTGCGGTGCTCGTTTCACTTGTTGACCAGACCTGTTGTGAACAACACACAAGCACATCAGCATCAAGACATCCGAGTCCCCTGTGCCAAGTCCTTTTTAAAAAAAAATTAGGTGAAATTACACAAACAAAAATAGCCATATTTTGATTGGTTTCAACACTTCTACCTGTAGGAAACAATTTGTTTGTAATCTTTGATTTTAGTTTCCTGTGCCGAACGGGTGAGCTGCGTTAATATGGGAAGAATCAAATAAATGAAGAGTTAAACGGAGAGAAACAGAAACATCGGTTGGACTCACGCTAACAATTGTCGACACAAACAGGAGAATCAGAGCAGCTACGTGCAGGAGGATGATTCCCAGTAGTAGGAGCAGCATCTTTGCAGACGATCTGGACAGCAATGAGAAGAGGAGACGGGCTCTGTCAGTGTGTGTGTGTGTGTGTGTGTGTGTGTGTGTGTGTGTGTGTGTGTCGATGTCAGAGTTGCGGGACATGGGTGTGTCACTGCAGCACGTTCCACCCGGGCAGAGAAACTTCCCCGGGACCTGTCAGACTGCAGTTTTATCCGCTGGTCGTCAGGGGAACGTCCGCGCCACCACAGGTGTCGTCTCCCTGTCTTAAAGCTGCGGTTTTGAACTTTACAGATTTGAGGAATATCGATTATCACTGGTATTCGAATTTGCCGAAGAGTTTCAAATATTTAGTTATTTTGTGTGTGTGTGTGTGTGTGTGTGTGTTTATTTAAAAATAGTAATTTTTTTTTTTTGCTGCATTGAAAAGCAACGCCATGACAAAGCAAACTAGAATTCACGAAACTCATCCGCGTCCGCGCGCGCGCGTGTGTGTGTGTGTGTGTGCGCGAGTGCGTGCACGCGCAAACAAGCGGTAAGTGTGTATTACAGCAAATAGTTGCATGTGCCGCCTCAGGACGACTCTCCTGGCTACGAGGCAGTTCAGAGGAGATGAAGGTCCACTTACTTGGAGCGGAGCGCCTTGTATTTCCACTAAAAGAGAAGATGAAGCTCGCAGGAAGCAAAAAGCAAGTTTGTCCCCGGCAGAGTCCAGCAGCGGTAGTCCCTCAGCTCCACAAGTCGCTCTCAGACTAGATTGATGCCAGGGGCTGACGTGCTGTTATAAAGTGTCTCATTATGGAAGAACAACGCCCTACGTGCGTCGCTGCGTCACGGAGTGACCCTGTGCTCCACGGCCAGGGTTCCCAATATAGACGCACCATGCTTAATGGCGCGCAGTTGCCTTAGTTACAAGATTGTGTGTGTGTGTGTGTGTGTGCGTGCGATTTGATCATTGTTTGGCTCTCGTGGTAACTGCTTTCGAGGATTTTTTTTTTCCTCACTTCTTCTCACCAACATTATTGTCTGCTACTTTTAAGATTTGGGCGGATGAAATAAAGCCCGGTGCAGTGGAACTGTGCTCGTCTATCAGTTCCCTCGAGTGGATTGTGACGTGATTCAATGCCTAATCCAGATTTTACTTTAAATGAAATGATTTCATGAATGGAGAAAGGCATCATGAAGCCAACTTGACTTTTTTGCTGCAGCTCACAGGCTGGATTTCAGTTTTAGATTTGCAGCAATGAATGATGTAGGAGAGCAAACATATCTTCATGAAGCCTTTACTGAATTTGAGTAATAATGATGCTACCAGGCGCTGGAATACACGAATACTATGCAGTACTTTCAATTCATCATCAGTAACAATACAATCAATATGCTTTTGAATTGACAGTACTGCTTTACTCTGGGTATTTCTACTTTTACTTAATTTAAGCAATTTGTACTCCCACCTCTGGGTTCAATGCATATGATTTAAAAATGTTTATCATCAATATTGTATATTGTGATGGTTTTTTTTTTAAGAATTATATTTCCCAGTCAAAGGGTTCCTAAACCGGCTGTACGGCCAGACGATACCTCATTCAAATGTTAAACCTCCCTGATTATGATTTACGATTTTGGGCTGCGTCAATAAATTTTACTTTGACTTCACTTGCAAGTAAGTTTATTGAAAAATGTATTTTTGGACTTTTCCTGATATAGGATATTTCCCTGTTAAACTCTTGGGAACGTTTAGTTGCCTCGGCAACAGGAAACACAAACACTGGTGTAATGTTCATTGGCGTAGTCATGGAGGAAGCCTCGTGACTCAGCGTGAAAGCGTGGACGGGTATACCCAGCGCACCGCCACCACCGAGCGATAGCATCGAGGGCTCTCCCCTGTTTGATGTGACTCATTTCCAGAGGGAGTGAGACAACATTCCAGCCTCACCAGGACCTGCAGCCCCCCGTTGCTGATGCGACTGTCAAAATATGAGAAATATACACTGAGATTAGAGGCGGTAAATATTTAAAACCATGAATGAACCTCCGTAACTCTCCTGACCCGTTGGAGACTTCTCCGTATGGCCCAGGATTGACTCGTTTGAGTGATCATCTATCGGAGGCAGCTGTTTCTTTCACTTCACGTGTTGAAGGAATAAAGTCTGATGTTTAGAAGTTGCTGGTCCGTCTGTCAGTCATGGAACATATAGTGGTGAAGGAATAAGCCCTCAAACCCACAAAAAAGTAAGTAAAATTCCTTTTCCCTCATCTTGAAGTCAGTGGGTTTTTGGTTAAATGCCTGAAATAAGGTCTGAGGTTCGTAAGCGCCAGTAAACCCGACGCCTGGTCGGGCTTGTACGGGTCTTAAAAATGGTGGTTGCTGGGGCGCCCAGGTGGTGCCTTCGTCTATTGGGTTGCCTCAAAATGCGGTCGGTTCGTTTTCCCGCGTTGCCTCCAGCTCTGTCGGGCATCCATAGAGACACAATTAGTCACATCTAAGAGTGGGGGTCAGATGATGGTATGTGTCCAGGTTGATACACTAGAGCGCCTCCTCTGGTCAGTCGGGGCGCCTGCATGCGCAATGTTGAAACTCCTTGTCGTCAGGTGAAAAGATGCGGCTGATGACGGCACATGTGAAGGTTGCCAAGGACATTAAATGTCATCAAACACTTAGAAGAGGAAAGAAGAAGAAGCGCAAAGATGAGTTGGGGTGACTGATGGCGATGTCACGCTTGGTGTATAAAGTTTTACAGCCTAGCATTAGCTTTGCCCTTGCTGTGATTGCACTTGTGCTTCAGGATCATTCTTGCAGAATGGTTTAAAGTTTGGTTTGGCCCAGAGTTTATTTTCCGGCTGGTTTTGTTGGAGCCTGTGGCGATGCTAACTTGAGCGACACTCTGTATTGCACTACTTCACACCCTATAGATAAACTGCAGCCGAGGAAGCGCGCAGCGCTCGTCGTCATCATCATCATCATCATCATCAGCAACAGCAGCGGCAGCGGGCCGGCAGCGGAGAAGAGGCGCTGCCCGGTCTAAGATCGCCCCTGTCAACATCCACTCTGTGTCCTTCGTCACTCAGCTCACACTTCCTCAAATGCCTCTCCATGGGTTGCTCACGCTTAAATGCAAACTGAGGCCTCACATCTGCACACACGCACGATACAAGACCAGATCACGGACATGAAGTGTGTGTCTGAGTGAGAGCTTTGTGACGGCTCACTGCCCAAAGTATGTGGCATTCTTGTCCTGAGCTGCGTACAAGTAGCTCTTTGTCTGAGAGGATTGTTGTATTGTCTCTGAGGGATCAGGGCTCAGCGAACTAACTGTAAAAGTTTACAGTAGTAGAAGCCTTGTTAAACCAGAGCTGCGCCGGCGCTCCCCTTTTCCATCCCTTATATGTCCATGTTTGTAAAAGACTGACAATCAGTGGGCTGAGTAGGAGTGTTAAGTTTACTGTGAAGCTGAAGCCAAACTTTCTGGTGGAGATTTTGAGTGAAGTTAAGCGGCATCTATCGTTACGTCGTACATAGCAGGACGTGGACGGATAGTAAAGCGCATACCAAAGCCATAGATAGGACCTCAGCCAGGGCGATTGAGTTACAGTAACTCCATCCACATTCCAACACAGAAGGCTACGTGTGTGTATCGTAGCTTTCTTGATCCTGTTGCTATTAAACCCAACTGATTTATACTCTTGGAATAATCTGTTCGCTGTGGACTGAAGAAAAGTCTTGTACTCACACAAGATATTTTTAGCTGGACTTGGAGATCCAGCTGATGCTCCCTGTGGGTCAAAGGGGAGGGAGGTCTACGTGCGTCACAGATCAACCACTAGGGAAACGGGGCCTTTCTGCCTCATGGGTTAGGCTGAAGCGGTTGTCAATCAAAGGTGAGTCAGTCCAAGCGGCCTGTCATCAGCACGTGAGCTGCTGTTGTTCGCCAGTTCTCAGAGCTGCAGTAGTTTAGGAGTTTCCCTCCTACTGCAGCCCTCTCATGGTTGGACTGCCCCCTTTTTCAACTCACACCTCTGGACACAGGATGACACAAGCTCACATGTACGTTCTGGTGTGTTCATAGATGAGAGACGCGTTGAGGCTTTTTGATGATATCACTTATTTGTTCTTATAGAACATGGTCATGGGAGCCAAGGTAGAGAGAGGGCTTTTTAGGTGATGATGAACCTGAATCACGCCCGAAGGCAGCTGGGAGAGGCTCCAGCCCCCCTGCCACCCTTAACAGGATAAGTGGTAGAAAATGAATGGATGGATAGCTTATGTTTGATTTGTTGGGGGGCCAGAAGCTCATGGAGGTTTGGAGTGGGGGGGGGGGGGGATTTGCTTTCTGTCCATCCTCCATAGAAGCACAGAAGAGGACAGATCCCCTTCTCTCTTTTGCACGTGCATTAGCAAGCTGAGCTAGTTAGCTTAGCACAATGTGTAGTTGTGGATGGGTGGGTTAGCATACCGGCTCTTACCCTCTCAATTTCCAAAAGGTCTTGTTCCTCCTCTTTGTATTCCGGTTCAAGTAGATCTTTGTCTTTTGGCTAGTCCAGAGGTAGTCCTCTCCACCCTGTCCTCCAAAGTCAGCCATGATGAGTAGCAGCAGACGCTCCTCTAGTCATCAACAAAGTTTATTCTGTCGGCTGAAGTTACAATGAAGCTTTTGCCAAAACCAGCAGGTGTCAAGTAGGTCAGACTTCTGAATTTACAATACCCATCCATCCATCGTCATCTTCCGCTTATTCCTTACTAGTAAGGGTCGTGGGGGGGCTGGAGCCTATCCCAGCATCTACGGGCGAGAGGCGGGGTTCACCCTGGACAGGTCGCCAGTCCATCGCAGGGCCAACATACAGAGACAGACAACCATTCACACTCACATTCACACCTACGGTCAATTTAGAGTATCAATCAGCCTCGTCCCCAAATTGCATGTCTTTGGACGGTGGGAGGAAGCCGGAGTACCAGAGAGAACCCATGCAGGCACGGGGGGGAGAACATGGAGACTCACACAGAAAGATCCTGCGCCCGAGCCGGGACTCGAACCCGGAACCTTCTTGCTGTGAGGCCACAGTGCTAACAACTGCACCACCGCGCAGCCCAATTTACAATATCTTGTCAATATATTGAGTAAAGTGCATTTGATGACTTTAGATGTAGGTATGCTAACCTGCCCATCCACCGCTATCCATTGTGCTAAGCTAACGAGCTGTCAGTTGGTCTCAGTGGGTCTCGGCACCTACTGGACACACAGGAGAGAGTACAGTTGGATGGAGGGCAGGCAAAAGATGGTGACAGATGGGCTTAAAGAGAGAGACGAGAGGGAAATACAGTCTGTTTATTTATGTGCTGATAAATTCGAAGCTACTCGCAACCCTCGTCCTGTCATCACATTTTAATCAGACTGGCAGACTAAACAAACTTTTCACAGTTTTCCATGTGATATGAGTGCAGTCAGCTTTGCCTGTGGGCACTGAAAGCTCAAATTAATGAGACGCTAACCAAACGAAGCAAGTGGGAAAGTGAGAGGTTTCATCTCAGATCATCAAAGTAACTCAAGTATTGTCATAAAAATCTGGTTAAATCCATAGTGATCAATAACATAATCCTTCTCTGATAGTTTTATTATTAAGTTTTCACACATTGCATCAAATACCAAGCTTTTAAACTGCAAAATATGTTTGCAGCCGTGGTTTGACCTCTAATGTCTTACACAACGCAGCGGGAAGTCATGCCACTATTCAGATGACTAATGACCTGTTACATAGTTTATTTCTATAAATTCCCAAATGAAGTAATGTCACACTAAAAAACTTTAAATAGATTTGGTTTTTTTTAATCTACTGTCTCTATAAAAGTATATCAAGTAGCTCATTGCAATTAGGTTTTAGACTCATTTAAGTCAGTGCGCCATCATCGTATGTTTAGACCTAAAATCATAATAATGGAAACAGACGCCTTCTTATATCACCGGGGGAGTTTAGCCTGTTAAAAATTACTGTAACTAGTGTCCGTCCCCGTGACCATCAGGGGGGTCCCAACCCCCAGGTTGAGAACCGAAGTCTGAAAACCTTGCTCTTGTGTAGGTGGGTTGTAGAGGAGTTATGGTGCACTACATTTCATATGAATAGTAAACGTCAACAGCCAGCGAGAATTCGCTTTAAAGTCGTCATGACTCAGCGTCGTGACGTGCCACTGAATGTGTAAACTCGGAGGAAGCTGACTTGATATTTGTGCGTGAAGAATTTGCGAAAAATTAAAAAGCCCTCAAGTATGAGTGTTTGAGTGTGAGCACGCATGCCTGCAAGGAGCCGTTCTCCTCCTCAGCATCGAGCTATTTCCTCTGGTAGCAGATATATGAATAAAAGAAAATCTCAAAAATGCTAAATGTGGCTTCGGAGCAGAGTGGTCCGTGACCTCTTGACCTCTGTGATCCTCCCACCTCAATTATCCTCCCACTGTCTCTGGCTGGGCCTTTATAAAGAATTCAAAGAATAACGCTCACAGATCAATGTTATGGATTGTTCCACTCAAACACACACACACACACACACCAATCCTGTCTCCTCTGCTGCTCTGGTGCTGCGCGTACCGACTGGTTAACTGCTGGGCCCCTCGCGCTTATCGGCTCCCCGGCTGGAGACAGTTATGTGCAGAATGCTGTGGTTGGAGATAATTATGATTGAATAAAGGTAGGTAAGGATTTCTGGTGTAAGCGAGGATCAGCAGACAGCCACATGCAACCACAGTGTCAGGTTGGCAGTTAAGCTGGAGAACCACGTAGTATATCACGCTGCTTATCCGTCCGTCTCCGGCTTCCTCTCTTTGGCAACAGGCTGATTACTCAGTGAGGTCTCGCTTCACTTTTTTTGTTTTTGTCTTATTTTAGCAGGGCTCACAGCAATGGACAAAGTTTAGAGCCCAACAATGGAGCAGCTGAACAGCCTCTGGAGAGGCTTTGGCTATGGCACAGATCCAGAAGATGCAGGAAGTGAAGGGTTCCCATGAATGTTTCGTGTTCAGTCCATTTTGGACTCCAAGTGGATGATAATATTGATCTAAGTACATGTTTCAGAGCGTGAGCCCTGGAGTTGCCACAGGGAGATTCTGAGGACACACATTCCCAAAATTCAGAACTCGATTCCTGAAATTAGTAAATTCGTGGTCTTGGGAGATAACTTGTTGTCTCCTTTTGGTTATTTTGAGGCCATGACATGAGAAACTGTCTACAATTTGGAACGCTGTTCTTCGAATTAATGAATTCATAGCCTCAAGATATAGTTTGTTCACACATTTTAGTTATTTTGAGGCTGCAAGATATGACCTTTACCAACAGTTGTGGTGTTTCAGGCCCCAAGATTTAACAGGCCAACTCAGTTTTATCAAATTGTTACCACAATATATAAGTTGTCCTCTCGAGTTAGTCATTTCTAAACAGTCCCCTCCATTTTAAGGATTTTGAGGCCACAAGAAATAATTTGTTCGGAAACATCGAATAACTAAAGTGAGGGGGAAAAGGTTAAACCTCCTGTAGGGATGACAGGAAGGTAAATCGCTGGCAGCTCCGTCAGGTAACCAACACATCAGCATGTGCTTGACCGCCGATTTAAGAAACATTCAAGTACGAATCAAGTCTTCATGAAGGGATATTTGTTCTTAATGCGTTATTAAAGAAGTTCTTTTGGTCCCAAGGATGAGCACCGTTTTTCTTCTTCAACGATGAACTCAGTCCAAGTCTGTAATTACAGCACGGTGAAAAACTCTCAGCGACTGACACAAGACTCAAGTGATCCACGATCAGCTCTTAAGTATGGTATGATGGAATGGAAGACACATAAAATAACATGGGGCACAGGGCATCTATAACAAGAGCAGGTGTTAAAAATAAACTGCTAATATGTCTGGACTGCATGATGAATTCCAGCGTACATTCCCCATATGCGGGGGTGTTAGGGGAGGTCAAATAGGAGGGCCTATTTACGTCCCGTCTAAAAAGAGAACTGAAAACTCAAAGGCGTAAAAAGAGGTAGACAAGCAGGAATTCCTTCCCCTGAAAGAAATATCTTACTGCGAGAAAAATGGTCTTTTTTTCAAGATTGGTGTGACATGACCAGGATGAACAGAACAAGAGCTGTGGCCTTCACTTTTGCTCAAAAGGTAGAAAACCTGTAACAACAGAGCGTTCCGGGCCCACTCACTCAGCTGGCACCAGGCGTCAGTTTGAGAACAGAAAGACCCGGGACAGATACACCTGACGTAGAACCACAAAATTGACAACAAACCTGCCAGTATTCATTAACAAGATGTTAGAAAAAGTTGATTTTTTTGTATCAGGCTGGCAGTTTTGTTTTTTTTTTTTAAATCAAATTTGGACTAAAAAAAAAAGCCTAGATAATGTGGATGAGGGGTAAATGTACCACATCACCGATACGCAGGCAGAAACAAAGACGTTTGGACTTTATTATATGACGGTTGTTTGACGTAACATTGGAGCAAGAGTCAAGGTCACTCCCAGGCTGCTATCACAGCAGTACATCCATCCATCCATCCATTTTCTATACCACTTATCCGTTAAGGGTCATGGGGGGACAGGGGGCAGAGCCTAACCCAGCAGCCTTCGTGCGAGAGGCAGGGTTCCCCCTGGACAGGTCACCAGTCCATCAGGGCCAACACACAGAGACAGACAACCATTGGCTCTCCCAGCCACACCTACGGTCAATTTAGAGTCTGGATTAACCTGGTCCCCTCTTGATGTCTTTGGACTGTGGGAGGAAGCTGGAGTACCAGAGAGAACCCACGCAGGAACAGGGAGAACATGGAGACTCACACAGAAAAGAACCCAGAACCTTTTTGCTCACAGCAGTACATTTACCGTTATTCCAGATGAAATTCTAAGCAAACTTTGGAAATATAGCAATAAAGGAAATATGAATTAGGCATGTATCAATCATCTGATTAAGAGCGATTAAAGTTGGTTGCGCAACCCACATGACTCAGTTGGACGATGGCGTTCAAGGCAACCTCATACAGGGCTGTAAGAAACAGTCGTAGATGAAAGGTCGCTTCGCCATTTGCAGCCGCCGACCAGTGACAAAATGGAAAAGGTCTTGATAACTTACCTTCATTTGGGAATGACCTTGATTTGGGAATGACCTTGATTTGGGAATGACTTTCATTTGTGGCACACAAAACAGGTTTGATAACATCCAGGAATACGCTGGAGGGTTAAAGATCTGCTACATCAGAGCTCCCATTTTCCACATTTACCCCCCCCATTGAGGGACTAACATGCTTCTACCAGAAAATGCTTGGGGAGTCCTGGGTGCAGGCATCATGGAGAGAAGTTAAACATTGTAAATTTGCATATATATAACACCCACACTCTGATGATACAAAGCTGGCTGAAAATCTTCAGGAGTTCCCCTGAACTGAATGGAGGTTTCCCGGTTACCACCTTTATGGACTTCTCAGCTGTAAAAATGGTATAAAGTTGTTAGGGAGAAGCAAATGGGACAGATTAGGGAGAAAACCCCCAACTCTTTGCTATCTGTCACTACGTTTCATTATCTGGTGATGAGAGCAGGGACCTTTTTGATGTACACTGGACAACAGGAGGCTTTTCTTTGCAATGCTAGGCTCTGGAATGTTCCTGGGCACCGGAGTAGGAATATAAGGGCCTACACACACATAGTGAACACACACATGTAGGAAACCATGGTAGAGACCTCCTGTGGTTGAAAGCAAACACAATACTGTTTGCACAGCAGAGAGCTGCCCAGCTCGCGGTGACTTACAATGCAGTTGTAAAACATTACACCCAAATCAAAGTGCAAGTTACACACACACAGGCACTGTGTGGTTTATCTATCATCACTGCCTCCCTTGTTAGGAATCTGGTAGTGAATCTACTCTCTCAACAATTTCCTGCCGGAACCTATTTTTAATGATTCTGACTTACACCGGTGATGCTGTTCTTTAATGTTACGACAACAGAGGGGATTTAGGTGGAGACAGTTTTCACAGTAGATTCCAGGTTGCGTCTTAGCCAGCATCTGTGCCGACTTCCACTCGAAAACTCCCTCATCCCGGGGTGTCGAATAAGAACGTGTCCCTGAGTGCTTCGCTCTGACACAGCCTGGGTTCTGTCTTGGCCAAGTTTTGAGGGATCCTGCTGAAAGTCAGACTAACTAGTCAGGTTTTCACCAACCCATTTTGGAGAATCGGAAAAGATTGATGAGGAGTACATACGTAAACCAAGAGATGGAAACCTGGTATACGACGCTTCTTCTTCTTCTTCTTCTGTTTGTTAAAGCTACAGTCGTGCTTACTTTCCCATCACAGCCATCCTCTAGCAGCCTCACGTAGCCCGTTTCAATGAGGTTTTCCAAAATTCAATTAAAATTCGCTTGACAATCACATGGAAACAACTTTTGCCTCCAACAGACACAAAAGGGTGCCTTGCACAGCTGTTCCACTGCTACAGTTGGTGGCCAAGTGTTTCTACTCAACAGTTTTGGGATTGGAACAGGCTTTTGTCTTCTGGCATTTACTGGGAAATGTTTTCTTCTGGGCCGCACGGTGGCGCAGTGGTCAGCGCTGTTGCCTCACAGCAAGACGGTTCTGGGTTTGAATCCCAGCTCCAGCACGGGGTCTTTCTGTGTGAGTCTCCATGTTCTCCCTGTTCCTGCCTGGCTTCTCTCTGGTACTCCAGCTTCCTCCACAGTCTAAAGACATCAAGAGGGGACCAGGTTAATCCAGACTCTAAATTGACCGTAGGTGTGACTGTGAGTGTGAATGGTTGTCTGTCTATATGTGTTGGCCCTGAGATGGACTGGTGACCTGTCCAGGGTGAACCCTGCCTCTCACCCAAAAGCCCCCAGCCCCCCACGACCCTTAACAGGATAAACGGATGAAAATGGAAGTATGTTTTCTTCTAGAGCTGTAAGCTAATAAGGATATTAAAAAAAAGAGACATAGCAAGAGACTCTAGCAAGAGACACATGCTATGTGATGTCGTATCTTAAGTTTGGGAACCGCTGGTATAAGTTGTAACTCCTGTATGGACCACATTCAACTCAATATCGGTGATTCAAGCCATGTTTACATTCCTCAGCAAAGCCAGGGGTTATTCTGAGGTTAGTCCAAGACTGATATAGTGTCTATACTGTATGTGTGCATGTCCATAGTTTGTTCAATCACTGGAAGCAGTTGGCTGAAGGAATAAATTGAAACTGATACTCAAAACATTTTAACTGGTGGTGGCGAGCGGCAGGAGTCAAGCCAAAGCTGACTCTGTAGACGGCCGGTGAAAGGTGAGTGTGGTGGGCCTGACGTAGGCTGAAGGTTGGGTGTTTCATCTCTGCAGTTGTTTGTCGAGCTCCTCCTGTGGGTGAGGTGAAGCATAATGGGCCTCACCACTCATTGCAGAAGCTGGTGATAAAGACATCCATATATATATATACATCCGTGTGAGTGTGTGTGTGTGTACACATCACTCACGTGGAAGGAGGGGTTATTCTCTGAGTTTCACTGTCAAATCACGGTTTCTTACATGTCACCACGCCTCGAAGGTGACATTCAGGTCACTTTAAGATGACAGATCTGAAAGAGCCATCACAGTTGGTCTTTTCTCTCCGGCTGTGCTGTACAAAGTTAATCCAGGCTTGTTTGTTTAGAGATTATTGTCACATGTGCTACCAGGACCACTACTGCTGCTCCTATGGGCTTTGGCCACCTGTCGCCAATATTTGAGCAGGAGAAAATATCTCAGCACTCTGCATTGGACGGCTCCAATCAGTGCTAAGCACAAGGATTACATTATGTTTCATATTTTAATTCACTTCAAACTATCGCTCTTTCTTTTTTGCAGTTCTTCTCGGGAAAATTAGCAGCTGGCTTGACGGATTAAAATGCATTAAAAATCAGCACTTAAGAGTGCATTTTGGGCTGTAGGGAATTTCTGGAAACCCCAGAAAAACTGCTCTAGTTCTGCTGTCGAAGTACGGAAAGTGACAAAGATCTTCATCTCAGTCATATAAACCAAAAAGGTATGAAAAACAATTTAGGAAGACAATTTTCCAACTGACCTCTGTCTGTTAACATACACTTACAAAACAGTGGTAGCTCATTGGAAAGCTAACGGTACGTTAGCCACACTAGCTGCATTAGAGAAAATCCATGAAAATGTTTTGTGGTTTTGTTGATATCACAAAATACAACATACAACATAGTGTATGACATAAAGTAACAACTCAGTGACTTATTTAATATTTTAATTTATTTTTGTTTACCATTGTGTAACATTCCTAGCTAACCAGAAGGCTAACGGTCCATAACCTTTTTGAAAACTCAACACATTACTCAGAAAAAAGTTTGGAAACCACAGACAGCGGCACTAATGTGTAGGACATAAATTAGTAGTGAAGTGACTTATTTTCAAGTGGAGCAACTTCAAACCTACTTCTGAACTGAACTCTCAAAAACATGAAAAGAATTGAACAAACAGTCAGTGCTTCCCCTCAGCAGTCAGAATTTCCCCACTATGGAGTTATTTAAGAATTCACGATTTGTCCCTGTGATTACAAGGTCTTTTATCAAATAATTCAAAGAAAATTAAAACAGCACGACACACCGAGGATTGCCTTTGGCTCTGTGGTTATTGGTAACACCCATGGCATTTGATCTTCATTATATCTAAATGTTTTTCATGTAAATAAAGTAAAGATACAACACAAATAAAATGAATCATGGTTAACAATCAAAGTTTGACATCAGCACCTCTAAATAGAGTCATTCACAGCATGCTCTTAATCACTCAACAAACCTGCTATTATTCACAACTGATTACACGAATGAGACTTGGTTTATGTGTAGCCTACAAGACGAGGCATGCTGGGAAAACTCTTGCGCATGCTCATGCACTTTTCCTGGTCCAAGAAGAGTGAGTTGGCCTTGATGGACAGGTCATGCTCCAGGGCCACTTTGGTCTTGACCAGAGTCTGAAGGGTGTTCTCTGCCTCCATCAGCCGCTCCTGCAGTTTCTGTATGGTGTCCTCGATCTCTCTGACCTCACTCACCAGTCTGAGGACAAATAGAAGCACTTTATTGTTAAAAATGTTTAAAAGAATGAGATGAAGATGTAGAAAACAAGGAAAAGGAAACAATTACTTCAATAGCAAAATGATATTTTGGAATATTTTCATAACCAATCTTAAGACCTATTGGATCCAACTTCAAATTGTTTTTCTGTTTGATAGAGGACTGCATTTTCTAAAAAAAAAAAAAAAAAAAAAAAACACAGCTAGGAAATTGCTTTTGTAACACCGGAGAAAGAGATGGCTAGAATTTTGCTTTGTGTGTTTTGTGTGATTAAATCCTACTTTGAAACTTTTCTAATTGTGAAAAGAATCATTACGTGTACCTGTGGTGTGGGTTGTCCCTGCAGAGCTCTACGTTGGGCCTCCGGGTTCTCTCCTCCAGCCTGGTTTGGGCCACTTTCAGTGGACACTCCTTGTCTCTCAGGGCCTTCTTCAGAGACTCAATCAACATCTCAGTCTGGAAGATCTCTTGAAGAGTCTGGGTGAGGAAGCACGAAGATTAGAGGGTAAAATGGCAATACCCTGCAAAGTAGCTGGTTTTGCAAAATCATGACAACGTGAGATCAAGTAAGAAACCATCTTAACGGGCTTGTGTTTGTTTTTTGTTTGAGCCAATGTGTTTTCTTGGAGGAGATGATGGCGCCGTTCAAGTGGAAGTACAGTGTGACTCTTGGTTAAAAAAAACCCAATGGAAACCTGAAAAGGTTAGCATAGGTGCTGCCATGGCATCATTAACATTAGAGCTAGACCCCTGAAGGCTTTTCTAGATGGTAAATGTGTTCTTGCTCTTCTGCTAACGGTTCCTTGGTCAGTTCATCGATGTGATTGGTTGAAATTAGCCTATGATAGACAGATGATCCCACCAATCACCGGCTAAATAACTTGTTTTAAGTGTCTGCCGTCTTCCAAACAGTCTCTTTTGAAAAATGCTCAGATCTGATGTGGTTAAAAACAACCAGTGAGGAGAACACAACTGTGCTAGCAATGAGTGTGGCATTCATAAAAGAAGCAGGTTAAATCGTGTAAAGGGTTGCAATGAAAGAAAGGTTGAAAAGAGAGCAGAAAAGAAAAGTCTCACAGGAAGAGAGCAATTAATGTTGCAGACTGCAATCTGTCAATCAGCTGATGTGGCCTCATCCTTCCAGTATGATATAATTTAATTCCACTGAATCACAACACTGCTTACAACTGACAGTGACTGAGGTTTATTGAGGACTGCGGCCGTTGTATTCTAGCTGCAGTCTGAGAGCAGGCCCTTCCAAAACAGCTGATGTGAATTCAATCCAGAAATTAACCTGAGAACAATGGGACCCAGTGTAGAATATATTTTTATGTTTATCTAAACACACACACAATCTATGACATCAGAAAAATGTGTCCTGACAGGCCGTGAAACAGCAATGATGATTTATTTTATTGGATTTTAATCTTTTAAGATGGCGTCTCATAAAGCACTGAGAGACACCGCAGGTTTATGTCGAGGTGAACACGCATGATATTTTCCTACTAAGCAGAAAATGTTGTTACCAACTATTGGAAGAGAGTGAATGGACTTTGTCCGTTTATGATGGAGGCATGTGTTTGCCTCCATCATAAACGCCTCCATGAACCCAGGTTTTTCATTTACCCTGTCACTTTTTATGTAAAATATAGCTAATTAGGCACCTTAAATGAGACTCCAATGCATCCATTCACGGTTGGAAAAAAAACAAAGATCTGATGATGCAAATCTGTAATGTTACAGTGACCTTTGCAAGGTGTGTCTGCAGGCTGCTCTTGGCGTCAGCTGTTTCCGATATGCGGTTGGTGAATGCTACGTTGACATTGTTGAACTGGTTCCACATCTCGCTGGATGTGATGTTGAGCAGGGTTTCAATCTCATCCCTGAGCTTGTGGGAGGCGGCGCGCTCGCTCTGGGAGCGCAGGAGGTTGTCATCTGTGAACTTGGACCATGAGTCCGGCAGAGAGAGTCTAACAAGAGGGAAAGAATGGCAAACATGTATGGAAATAAATACTCCCAGTGTCCCTGAACATGATGTACATGGAGAGGACTTGGGCAGATGGCTTTTATACAAGGTTTAGACTGGTTTTGACTGCCAGATGAAAAATGGTCAGCAGTAAGCAATATGACACTTAAGGCTTGACATATAATTGTGCATCAAATTCCCCTTAGCCTACACCATAGCCTACACCATAGCCTACACCATGGCCTACACCATGGCCTACACTATAGCCTACACCATGGCCTACACCATAGCCTACACCATTGCCTACACCATAGCCTACACCATGGCCTACACCATAGCCTACACCATAGCCTACACCATGGCCTACACTATAGCCTACACCATGGCCTACACCATAGCCTACACCATAGCCTACACCATGGCCTACACCATGGCCTACACCATGGCCTACACTATAGCCTACACCATAGCCTACACCATAGCCTACACCATGGCCTACACTATAGCCTACACCATGGCCTACACCATGGCCTACACTATAGCCTACACCATGGCCTACACTATAGCCTACACCATAGCCTACACCATAGCCTACACCATGACCTACACCATGGCCTACACTATAGCCTACACCATGGCCTACACCATGGCCTACACTATAGCCTACACCATAGCCTACACCATTGCCTACACCATAGCCTACACCATGGCCTACACCATAGCCTACACCATGGCCTACACCATGGCCTACACTATAGCCTACACCATAGCCTACACCATGGCCTACACTATAGCCTACACCATGGCCTACACCATAGCCTACACCATAGCCTACACCATAGCCTACACCATGGCCTACACCATAGCCTACACCATGGCCTACACCATGGCCTACACTATAGCCTACACCATGGCCTACACTATAGCCTACACCATGGCCTACACCATGGCCTACACCATAGCCTACACCATAGCCTACACCATAGCCCGACATGCCCTTTCTTGGATGTCATGTTGCAATGACACAGACTGCCGCAGCTGTGGCCAGGGTCCTTCATAACATCAGTTGTTCATCATCATCATCTCCCCCCCCTCTCATTTCCATACTGCTCTTTTCCACTGCATTCATTTCCACCTCATCTCCTCTGATTTTTACCATTTCTTTAATTTTGGTAAATTTAGCTGTTGTTAAACTTTTTATTCACTGAAACTCCAAAATTGCCCTCATTCAGCTTCCATTATTCAAAGTACATGAAGTTTAACATGAAGAAAATAACGCTGATCTATGGCGTGGGGCTGACGAATAGGCAAAGGTGTGGACTTTAAGTCAAGCTTACAAGATGACGATCATCACTGATACATCTGGAACAATCTCGTCTGTCCAATACTTCAGATGGGTCTCAAATTTGTCCTTTTATGATTTGTTTTCACAAGAGCTGTACTCACGAAGGGTCGAGTCTTTCGATGCCTCTATAATAGCCAATCCCGTCGGATGTGTTCCTCAGGTGATGACACCTATCATCTATCCTCTGAGCCGTTACTTTGTCACTCATATCTCTTTCCAGTTCGTGCTGGGCTGCACGGTTTGACCTAAGAAGCCCCACACAAAAACAACACAGAAAAAAACATGGATGAAAGGAATGAAAACATCAAATAAACCCTGCATCCAGTCATATTTTAGAACTCACGCCAGCTGAGCGATGGCTCGATCCAGATGACGTCTCATCCTCTCTTGACACGACTTTATAGCCTCCACTTCCTTGTTGACGCGCAGGCAAATCCAAGAGATACGATCTGCTTATTGCTTTTGTCATATAAATTGTGCATGTGTGTATGTATATAGTGATATAGTTACCTTAATCAGGTCTTTCTCTACATCGTCATGGACCAGGTCGATGGACATCCGCTTCTCTCTGTGGTACAAACACTCTTGAGACACCTATTGACAAAGTGATCATGACTTCAAATGAAGAATTACTCAATACAATATATAATTAGCGAGGAATTACATCCCCTACCCATTTTAATACCTTCTATGAATATTTTGCTGCAAATGTCGGCCCCCTTTCGTTCTATGTTTAAACACAACACTTATTTTCAATTGCTTCCAAATTGTGACCTCGGGACTCCAAATCGGTGCCAGATATTCATACCGGATTATGAAAATAGGACGCACTTCTACTCAGCGCTTTCTTATTGCCTCCTATATTTTATTTGAATATTTAAATGCAAATATCTGCCTGCCCCCCCCCCCCCCTTTATGTATGGAAATACAATAGCTTCCAAGTTATGTACCCTAGTGCTGCCAAATCAGTACCAGATATTAATGCTAGACTGGGACAATAGGAACTACCTCTCTATGTTGCATTTTACAGCCTCCTATGTTAAACTCTGATTTTACTGACACTTCAATCACTCCAACCTACTTGTTAATGTTACTTCCTAGTCATATTTTAATGCCATCGGGTGTGTTTTGTTCCTGTGGTTCGAGTTACTGCAGCTCCTAGATGGTATCACCTCTAATATTGGTCATTCTGCTGCTTTCTTTTAAGAGCGTCATATCATTTTTCTTGGGAAGACAATCTTGTAGTTTGATATTTAAGGTATATGTGGCGTGTAGGATCGCTCGACATCGACGCTATGGCCTGGCTATAGCTTGTATGTATTATGCAAAGTCTCACCTGCACTCTTCAGGAGGTTCAGTTACCTGGAGAGGTCCCTAAGATAGCTTCCTGCCACATGATCTTCTTCTAGAAAGGTGTCATCAGATCTCCAGCTGGATAGATCAAGTTGACTCACTCCGGGTTAAACATATGACCAGTGGCGCTTGACTGAGATGACCTCATCATGAGTGTGACTCAATAAGCTGCGTTAAAGGTTTTTCTAGAGACTGTTGCAAGAACCAAACCACCCCAAGTAAATCACATCCTGAGACGTGATCTAGACGATGCAGTGGTGGAGCCATGACAAGACTGTTTTCATTTTCAAGGCAAATGTTTTTTTTTCCCAAATCTAGTAAAGTAGTTGCAAGTTCACATTACGTAATTCAAGCTTGTGCTAACTCATTGTATCTTCTATTTAGTCTCACCTGAAGGGGTCCCTCCGTCTCTGCCAAGGCCCTCTCCAGCCTCCTCTTGACTTCACTGAGGGCTGCGATCTCTGTCACCATGTTGTCAATCTCATGGCTCAGCTCAGATCTCCAAAAGACAATGTCATTCAGCCTCTCGCCAAGGTTCTTGCTGGTACTCTCTTGCGTACGCCTGGTCAGCTGCTCTCTGTCCTGGATCAGCCGAATAGTGTCTCTTCTCAGCCTTTCCGCACTTTTCCGGGATGACTCGGACTCCCTGTAGTTGCTTTGGTTGGACTTATACCAGTCTTCAGGAGTGTAGCGGGTGCTCAGTGCAGTCCTGTTGGATGGGTAGAACATTGTCTTGGCTCGAAGCAGATCGAAATTCTCTCGTTGTATAGAAGGGGGGATCGGGACGGTGTTGCTGCTCTTGAAGTAGCTGTTGGTTCTCCACTGGTTGGCACTGTGATTCATGGTCAGCGCTGGCTGGGTGTTGCGATAACTGGATGCCATGGTGGAAATGGCTGGGAGGAAGTGGCTGGATTTTGGCCGGGCGTACGTAGCTGTCAGCGTTGAACCAATCAGCTCCATATTTGCCTCCTTTCTGGATGCTTCCCCTCTCTCAGCAGTCAGTTGTCTGCACATGTAAAAGAAGTCATAAACAGGTAATACTTGTAGAAGTATTAGTTCCAAGAATTGACAGGACAATTTCTATAAAATTATATATATTTTTTGAGTTAATGGATAACAGAAACACGATAAAAGCAGAAAAAGATGGCTCCTACCACAGTAATCCAAGGTTTCGCTCAGCGTCGTCACCATGCAGGCAGGCTCTCTCTCAGTTGTGCTTACCTGGAAATGAGTCCAAGAACACACTGAAGGTAAACTGACATGCATAATGGATAAACAAGTTTGCAAGTCATTCATTCAGCCAGCCAATGGCAGGGCACTGTCCTACAGGAGCTGGCCTGTCCAAGATTTCTGTTGACACAATGGCAGTTGCCCTGGGTTACTGCAGCACTCCGTGTGGGATTTCAAGATTAATGATGAGCAGGTGCATTACAGTCTAGATAATACTGTTTCTGTTTTGTCTTTGGCTGACGATGGCTCACTGCTACAAAACCAACTGTTAGTTATTTTTCTGTGGTAGAAAATCTCCTGCACCATCTTCTCCCAGTTCCAAATGGAATGCTGCAGGCCAATTGAAAATTCCCTGCAGGACGCCCAAACCCGTAACCACAACATTGATCAGACAAGCACACGTGGTTGAACTATTGGCTTGAATTTAAAAATGTTTTTCAGTGGCATGAACGCGGTAATTCTTTGTGGATGTGGGATAATGTTGAAATTGGTAATCTATTTATGTACACAAAATAATTTGTAAATCGTACAGTAACATTCCCCACTTATGGTTAACATACAATCAGCATTACAATATTTCATCATAACCGTCTGATCATATTTTTTAACTTATTTGGAAATACAAAAATGCTCCCCATTTATTTATTCTAAATGTTTCCATTGTCCTCTTGCTGCTTTTTGATTCAGGATGGAATAAGAAGTGCTTGTATGAATAATGTAAGTGTATTTTTTTGGGGTGTTTTTTCTATCAACATCCAATCATGTTTTGTTCCTGAAACATGAACCAGTGATTTTTCGGAGTTACACCCGTCAACCTTCTTCAGCCAGTTAGTAACCAGTGTGTGTGTAGGTGTGTCTCCAGGTGATCGCCACCTCACTACATTCAGGGAAGACTAAAGTGACCTTTGACACAGAAAAATACAATAGAATGATCACTTAAGTGGGAACTCCAACTCACAAACTCATGTTAGCCTGACTGATGTCAAAGCAAATGTACAATAAAGGGTTAACATAATTAGCTTTTATGATTTTTCTTTGTGTTGTTGTGACTTCTATTCCCATCCA
Organism: Aulostomus chinensis; assembly: GCF_037954235.1. Lineage (NCBI taxonomy): Eukaryota > Metazoa > Chordata > Actinopteri > Syngnathiformes > Aulostomidae > Aulostomus > Aulostomus chinensis. The sequence goes on along the minus strand of NC_141342.1, from coordinate 18,658,943 downwards.
TTTTCTACCGCTTATCCTGTTAAGGGTCGTGGGGGGGTGGAGCCTATCCCAGCAGCCTTCAGGTGAGAGGCAGGGTTCATCCTGGACAGGTCGCCAGTCCATGGCAGGGCCAACACATAGAGACAGACAACCATTGGCTCTCACAGTCACACCTACGGTCAATTTAGAGTCTGGATTAACCTGGTCCCCTCTTGATGTCTTTGGACTGTGGAGGAAGCTGGAGTACCAGAGAGAACCCACACAGGAACAGGGAGAACATGCAGACTCCACACAGAAAGACCCTGTGCTCCAGCTGGTGCTTGAACCTGGAACCTTCCTGCTGTGAGGCCACAGTGCTGACCACTGCACCACCAACCTCTATTCCCATTCCTTTAACTGGTGATCAACAGAAGCATGCTACTCTACAACTAGCATTCTCCTAGCATCATGCGTGTGTGTTTGTGTGTGTGTATGTGTGTGTGCGCATGTGCACACATGTCCCATCATCTCTCCACAAGACATGATAAATAAACATTCGTTTGCTGGGATGCACTTCATACTTTTCCTGAGTGGATGCTCTCAGAGGCGGTAACACCACCCTGGAACTATCGACTCCTGACTTGCAATGGAAAGCAGGGATAGGAACTCTCCAAATGCTGTTACTTTACACCCTGAAGTGAGAGGTTTATTCATCTGATCATCAACAACTGAGGATTTACATTCCAACATTACAAAATAAAACACTTCTTTTTGTGTGTAAATATTAGACAGGTTGTATTCCTCAATCGACTGCCAGCAATCTGAGCTCAGCCTTTGAAGCAGAGCAGTTCAGTTGGTCTCCAGGCAGCATCGGATAGCTCATCCGCACCCTAGCCGTCTGTATGGATTACAGCCACCTGTTTAATGATTCATGCCACACAAACCCCTGTAGCACAGAATAATAATCTGTGTTGTGTTACCTACCATTGGAAATGAGGATCATTTACACTAATATGTTGTGAAGGGGCAGGGCTAGACAGACGATAGCCTGGTTTCCACGACACAGGCAAGCAAAGCTGTAACCAAGAGCCAGACTGTCTTTACTGCAGAGCAGATGAAACTGCCCACAAACTTGTCAGTCACATGTTAATAAAAGCAGACGTACATTTACAATTAGCTGCTTGTCTTTTCATGACACGAGTGATAATGAGACCAGATCTGTGAGGTTCTGGCCCTGAACCCGTCCCTGTGTCCAGTGTTTCAAAGGGCAGGAATTAGCGGTAGCTTCAAATGCAACGCTCTGCACACTATTTTGCGGCTCATGGCCAGGCTACTATTGTCATAAACATGGAGGTTTAGTTTTAGAATGGAACGACATGTCATTGCTCCACCCCTGAAGCCTCAGCATCACTTAACATGGCTAGGCTGAAGGAAGGCCACCCCACATGCCTGTCCCACCCTGACCTCAGCCACTATAAATACGACCCAGAAAAGCGGGGAAAGCCAGCCCTCCAACGAAATTCCTCCCCTGGCTGGAGCTGCAAGTGTCCTCTGGAGAAGTGCTGCCTATGGCATCAGAACGTGAGCACCTATATATACGCCTGCCTTGTGGCCTTGGAGTGTTGTAAATTAGTAGAAATGTTTGGGGAGGAAACATCTCGTCCACCTGAACCAAGAACATAGTGACACTGAACTGAGCACTGGCATGGAATGAAAGCTCAATGAATGCCAGATTTTCAGTGAAATACTGGTCTGAAATGTACAGTATTCAAGGGATAATTTCCTTTCCTACTTGAGGAATTAAGCTGTTATAAGCAGGAAAAGGGAGGTATTATAATTTTGTAAGTTATGTAATGTGGTTTGGCAGATGGCCGTCGCTGGATATTTTGCATTCTGGCAGCGAATGCTCACATGTGGACAGAGAAAAAGGATCGGCGCTCTCAGGTGTCAGCACATACAGTCTTGGATTTCACCGAGCAGAATTTGAAAACTAACAAGTTTCTTTCTGACATGCACACAAATTGATTGTTTTGTTTATATCGGGGTCGGTGCAATCTTCCTCGCTGCACACTGTTTACTGACGGACAATGTCGAGCACTGTATCGTCTGATAATAAAGCAAGAAATCTCTGTTTGTCCGTCTTTGACTCAATTATCTAATCAACCGTTTATCTGATCAACGTCAGAGTAGACGTGTGCATTGTTGGTGCCTAAAGTAAGTGCAGGGCTGAGTTTGAAGTCTGGGGTCTGGGGTCTGAGGGTCTGAGGGTCTTCTCTGAATGTCAGTCAGTTCTCTGTCCTTAGACTCTTAATTCTGCTGAGGTCAAACTTCCCCTTTCAACAGGGAAAATGGCCGAAGACCACGAAATGTACAACATTTGAAGACGAAACATTCTGATGCGTTCAAGTGTGAATGCTCGCAAAGGATCCCAGTGTTGACACAAGAATGCGTCCTCTTCTCCTCTCAGGAACCAGAGCGTGGCGGCCTCGGGTTTTGGACACAAGGGACGTCACATGATTATTGGATGTTTTGTGACTTCACACAAGATATACGGCCCCGCCCCCTCCATCCATGCTATAGTTAGTAATTAAATTGTAAGTTGAATCAGCATTCCGTCCAAAACAGGTAGTTTGTAGGTCTGCAAACCCTCCAAGGGTGCCAAATATACACCAATCAGCCACAACAGTGAAATCACTGATAACTGAAGAGGACAACAATGATTGTTGAGCTGCAGTGGCACCTGTCGGGGGGGGCATATGAGGCTGACATTGAGAAGGAACATTCTGACGGCTAGAGAACCGGTACAGAGCCACAACAACAAAGCTTGTGGTGTCTGGTGACCCGGGTCACTGATGCACTAGTGGGAGCGAGGGAGAGAGAAAAAAAAAAAGAGATGTGCTGGGAACATCCTGGTGCAAGCATGCAGCTCGAGTGAGCAACTCCTCCAAATTATAGAGAAAAAACCCTACAGCATCCAGTTTGTTGGCGAGTAGACGACTCATCACAACCCAGGAATTAATGAGGAAGAGGCGCACGGCCTCGTGGCCCTCCATCAAACAGCAACAGTTTCTTCTGCTCTCTTTTCGTAAGAGTTTTCTACACACACCCAACCCCACTCCCTAAAGCCTTGACACATGCTTCACTTTTCACCCTTTGACCTGCAGCTTATCAGAATAGACAGCAGAGGGAGGGAGGAAGTGCTTCGAACCGTTTCCCCCCCGAAGACATGTCCCTGTGTGTCGCTTCACTTTTTCAACAGCCCCCCCCCCCCCCCCCCCCCACACACACACACACAAAACACTTCACCCCACCCATCCTTCTGGTCACACCACAGCTTCCTCTTTTAAATAATAATAAAAAAAATCTTCCAATCCTATTCATGAGTCTCTGCTCTTCTGTCCTTATTCCGTCCTGGCCTGTAGATGATTGTTACAGCATCAGTTTTCTCTGGAGCAGAGGAGGGAAAATACAGCATGTCTGATGACACCGTTAGCAATCTCCCGCTGGCTGAGAGGCAAGGCCTGCTGGGAAGTGGTGGGAACATCCTGCGTTCGTCTCTGGGTGTTATCTCACCCCGTTGGAGTTGCAGCACACCTTTCAGTAGTGCTCTCTTTTTTTTTTTTTTTTTTTAATAAACCTTTCCCAACCTAATTTTGCAACTTTCCTGCCCCGTGGGATCAAGTATTGACCTTGTGACTCGATGAAATCTGCCTTGTGTAAACTGAATTCCTCCCTTGGATGGTGTAAAATACAACAGAGATGAAGCAAAAGTTGGAATTCACTGTTCGTGCACACAACTGCAATTGAGCTGCAGTGTCACAGAAAAACACATGTTCCACTGACTCAAAATATAAAAGGCGCAACTGCCACCCGGTGCGGTGAAAATGGATGGGTGGATGTATGAATACTGTGTATTACTGCGCAGCACATAATGTGTATCAAGAATGTACATGTTGCATGGCAATAAAGAACCCGACTAATGACTCGTGCGTGTTTACGCGGGGTTGCATGGTAACTAATGTGCTTGCAGTTAGATGTGTGCAGGAGTAGTGGACAGGCCTCGGAGGAGCCTGTGGCCTCTATTATATTACACACAGAAAGGAGGTAAATGGATACTGTATTAGTTTGTCAGACAGAGGAAAGAGAGGAGAGACAGTCGGGCAGCAGATGATGAATGTGTGTGGCTTTGTTTGTGCTCCGGTCTCGTGTGACAGTGAGGCAGCATTGAGAATTTCATTTCTATGCACACAAACTGTATCTGAGATGATTGAAAACATACGTTAGCTTAGCTCACATTACTCTCATGATTGCATTAGTGGAGTGCACTTTCATATACGTGATCGTCTCTTACACTCAAGCACTCATATTGGGTTCATTCAAACCAGGTACATCTCTCTCCACAGCAGACGAGATGGTGTTGAAGTGACTTTATCCTGCTGCTAGGAGAAGGCCTACGCGCATGCCCTGTCAGAGGAGCCGGCTACTTCAGGTTAGCTCTCTGCTAACTTGAATGTACTTAAAGGACCGAGCTGATCCAATTCCAATAGTGGAATTAGTTATTCAACTGGGGTTTTTGTAACACACAGAATAATTTATCTACTCTTTTGAAGCTAAAACAGTTACAGCAGATAAGGTCTCGGCCTGGATGACTTCTGCTAAACCCTCCACTGGCTTCAGTGACGATAAATAATTCAATCATGTGGCTCTTGTAGACTTTCCTGATGTCATCAAATCAAATAGATCCGATTGTCGACAGCGACGCGAGACATTTCTTTGGGGTTGTGTGGTGCTCAGCAGAATTTATCCACCGTTTTTACAGTAAGTCTGAAACCAAAATGTACTAGCATACAACTCATTTCATATAACGTTAGCTTGCAGCATCCTTGATAAGGATAAGTTCTAGTCAGATCATTGAACAGTAGAATACAGGAGCTAAGATGTGTTGCCAGTCCGGTCATATGGTGGTGCAGTGGGCAATGTGTGTCTGACAGGACAGACGAGGGGTGGATGGGCTCTGGCCACCCCCACTCTTTAATCAAGGCTTCCAGTTGCAAACTTCCAGAGTGGGACGAGGGGCCATGAATGCAGGGCTTTGTCCAGTCCGTGGTCATCACATTCCATTGGAGCCACTATGTGGTGCGCAGCAGAGCGGGGGAGAGGGCAGACCAGGGCAGGACAGTTAGCGAGGGGAGGCCTGGAGAGGAAATACTGGCCACACTCTTAACAGTCACAGTATCATGCACCTTAACATCAAAGATGTTTCTGTGCCACTTTTTTTTTTCTTCCACATTTCATATTTTTTCAGCTGATGTTGGTACACGTGGAGGTTTTAAGAATATTCTCGCTCTGTGTCCAAAGATTCCAAACCTCCCAGTGTCTTGATTTTCAAAATAACACCTTTAATGGCCGGCCAGAGTTTGACCGCTACCAGTGAAGCACAGCAGGAACTTTCCTACGCTCTGACGAAGCGCCTCGTGTTTTAGACTTTGACTGGATCTCAATCAGTGAAGGGTGTTTATTGCTACCTGATGCCACAGTCCAGCAGGTTTCCGTCTGTTACGCGTGTTCATAAGTGCATCGTCCCTATTCAAATTAACAGGTACATTGATAAACGAATAGCTTGGCTCCGTTTGGCATATTATAAGCAAACTTTCAAAATGGCAACGAAAAAAAGGAAAATGGAGCTGACACATGTCCATAAACTAGTTTGAGTGAATACAGAGGGATAAGCAATGCATGCTTTTATCAGAACAAAGCAAAATAGGCAATGTTAGGCATGGCTGTAACAAACGTAGAAGAAGGGAGGTGGTCTTGGCCATGTACCAGCGAGAGGAGAGAAGACTTGAGAAATTACTCTCCGTTTGGCAAATTGTTCCGACGTACCAGCTATCAGTTTTTGGAACATCAGGGGAGATGACGGCAGCTGAAACAGGTGGTCAGTAATGCAAGTTTACGATCTGCGACATCAGAGCTCAGGAAAAGAAAGAGGGTTTGCTTGTTTTGTACTCTTTTCGAAAAAGATAAGAGCCACCTCGGGCTAGCATAAAAGGGTTTTTTTTCCCCAAAATTGAGTTTTTACAAATTTTCTCCATTCACGTCAACGTTTTCCAATCCAGTATTTCGAAATACGCACGTTCAGGCTACAACAACGACTGCTAACTCAGAGAAATTCATGCATGTAACAGAGCAGACAGATAATTGTTTCTCATTAAAAAAAAAACTCAATTGGTGCACTGATCCTCTCAATATATCGATTTTTCTGTTGGTTTTCCCAGCAGCCTCAGAAAATCCTTTGTTTTAACACAATCCAAGCTGAGTCAACAGAGTGACCTCAGCTTGGTGTGCTTCCTGGTCAAGAGTATACAGAGAGACAGGTCTAATGTTTCCATGCTGACTCAGGAGTAGAATTATTCACTCTTGGCATGTGTAATGCTCTCAAACTCCACCCCAAATTAGGGAATATGCAGCCTTTGCTTGTCATAGAGTCAAGACCAGAATGAAGTGTGAACGATAGAAACCTCAGATGGTTACACGGTGACTCATAATCATGCAAGTGCAGTGGTCAGAGGAATATCTTGATCCTTATTCATGAGGACAAGCCCCCACATTCCTCATGCTGGTGACACTTGGGAGGGAGGGTGCGAAATGAGACATGTTCAACATGTGGCCAACTGATGTGCGAACTGCATCGGGCATCCGAGCCAAGAAAGATAATGAGGACCGTGGTGCTTTTTGTATTTTGTCCTCCACTACCCCCCTTTTTCCCTTTGGTCTAACTCTTGCACTGGCTCCCCCTTTTCCCTATTCCTCCACCATCAGTCTCTTTAATCACTTGGTGAATGTTCCGTCTGCTACAGTTGTTTAAGTACCCTTTTATAGTTGGCCGTAGTCTATGTCCTCTCGCACAAAGAGGTGTCTGTCAGTGCTGATGGGAGACTGTACACAGCTGGACCTTGGCAGCATGGGAACAAGAGTTGGAACTGGGACCTGGGGCTGCTGGGTCCAGATGGACTCTGTGACTGTGGCCATTTCTGCTACATGATTAACACAGCCTTCCAAACAAACCGCTGTCTCCAAGAGACAACAGAGGTTCGTGAAGATTAAAACTGACAGCAGAACAACTCTCCTGTCTGTTTCCGCTGAAGTCTTTTAATGAAAGTCCAGTGTGGATGGATGATGCCCCTGTTTTTGTTCTATCATGTTTCAGTCAATGTTTCAGAATTCAATTAAATAATCCATGTAAACCCGTTATATTGACTGAAATCCTACTATGCCTACCTTTGAAGTCCAACACACCTTGAGATTTCAGTCGAGGATCTATTTATTCAGGCCTTTATGTGCTTCAGTCAGCCAAGAATTGCATTCTGCCCATATTCCATCCATATTCTGGTGTTCGGGCAGAAACACTGCATTTCCAGACAGAAATGTAACATCATAAAGTTTTCATTTGTAGTCTTTGAGTTTAAGGCCGCAGCTGGACAGGGAACTACCATCTCTAACTTTTGTGGTATGTGATGCCAAAGGTCAACCAGAAGAAAGTCCGATTGCAACAAGGTGAGGCCATGTCGGCATCTGCTGCTCCAGAGGTGGACATACGTACTTCTGTCAATAAATTGATTTTGCAACGCGCTGGACCAGTGGTGCAGTCTAGTTTGCAGGTGTGGGTACACCAGTGAGATATTTCACCTCGGGGGCTCATGAGACTATATCCCTGTGCAGATTTAAGGCGGTATATTGAAATTCTTGAGGTCTTGTAGCGTGTATCTCGTCGACAAAGCCACGGCATTGAACTTTCCAGCGTGAGAGGGAAAAGAGCCTTCACTTGATCTGCCAAGCATGTGGACTCTTCAGTGTCACAAGCAGCACACATACGTCTGACTTATGCACAGCTGCTGCTACAGCATTCCCTCGCTGTGCATTCTCTTTGCACATTGCCAAAGGTCAAAGTGCAACTAGTAACATATCAGATGGAACCAGAAGGCATGCTCTCATGTTATGCCTTTGGAGGGACACACCCTGCTGCAACCCAACCCTGCTGCCATTTAGCAGCTTCTAATTACAATAAGAAGATGCGTTCAAATTTTTCTGTTTTTTGCAGTGACAGTGTTCTTAACGTGTGTGAAAATATTACCCCCACAGTGACCTCTGCAACAAAGGGAATAAAGGCTTCCAGTTTGCGGTCTTTTCAGTGTGTTACTGTGCGTTGTCGCTTTTCTGTGCCAACACACACTGTTTACTTGACCATGAGAGAACTTGGTGCTTAAAACATAACTAAAACTCTCTGATTTGCACACTCACTTCTGCTGCATTGTTCTGTAATTGCTCACTCTAGCTAAACAAAAGACCATCGAGGATTCAGACGTACAGTCATAAGGCGGAGAAAGACATTTAAAACCAAGGCTTTTTTGTTCAGAGGCATTTTCCAACCCCTGCGCCCTCCCTCTCCCTCTGAAATGCCGAAGGCATCTGGTTGACAGCTTCTCACAAGCTTTCAAATTGTCCTCCTTTTCCCAAATTTGGATTGTGGCAGAATGGGGCTATTGTCAAAGTGTTAAGCAGACTTGGGAGAAATTCATATATCTTTCCTACCAACGTAACAACCCAAAAGATGAGGAGGGGACTGTGGGACGTGTTTACCGCAATTAAATGAGTTCATGGCTGCAACATTCACTCAGTACATTTCATAAATGAAATAGTGTCAATTATGGCCACATGATTCCTGATTTGGGCATCGCACACAAGTGCGGGCAAATATGTCTCAGTGAGATTCCAAGTGGTTATTTCCTTGGCGATTGCGCTCCAGTGTTCCCCACCCTGCAGTGTCCTCCTGGCCCCCATTACAGTCCATTCCAACTCTGATTATTACGACATTTTAGTTTGGAGGCCAAGTCAGGTGTGTGTGCCACGTGAGGGGTGCCAAGAGGTGCAGGTTAGCTCCTGCGTGGCTCCAGTGGCAGCTATTCAGCCTCATCCTGTGTTTGGATCGGACAGGCCGCAACAGCTGGGAATGTACATTGACCTCAACGAGCGGAGCCAAGGTCAGCAATGTGAAGTCAAAAGAAAGATTAAAGTAGTGGTCAGAAATGTGTCTGGAGGAAAACAGGGCGCTGTATAGCAGAAGGACACCAAAGGGGCGAAAGGCCTCAAATTGGCATTCATTTTAAGTTATTTCACATTTCAAATTACAACCCTTTTATCATGAAAGTGAATAATCCAAGCACGTTTAGCACGTGTAAATACCTGATGCTATTTTCTTGTTTTTGGTTTTGTTTTTTTGGTCCTTTTCCTTTTAGTATGTTGGCTTTTGTCTAATCCTCTATGTGCTGCCAAGTCTCCTGCTCTGGATTTGTGCTGCAGTGGTGAATTCTCAGTTCTTTGACACAGCGACCACCCATGGCCTCCGACCACATTGCACGTCGCTCCTGAGCGGGAAGCAGAGAGAGTTTTGTAGTGCTACCACCTCGTTCCACTCTCTCTCTCTCCCTCCCTCCTGATCTACCCAGCACAGGCATCACATGCCCAGGCCAGTTTATCCTGGCTGCTGAGGACAGCAGAGCACAGCTGCACTCAGGACTAAATTTCACCCACCTCACTTTGGCAAACCTCGCTACAGTCTCTCTTTCCTGCAGCTGCAGACCACCAACCATAGACCCGACTAGGTGGCTGGACTCTTATGAAGTAATGTACAGTAATAAGGGGTTGCTCTTCTCTAAGTGAGCAGCCTCAGCTGCATGCTTCTCTCCTTTTATACCAAAGTATCGCCACTGCAGCTCCAATCAAGTCCTTCATGAATGGTCATGTTTAGCAAAGCTCATCAGTTTTCTGGATGCGGTGATGTTATGATGCGATATTATAATTTTGCTGGTCAGCATTTTTCAATATTGATATATCGCATCATGCTTTCCAGATTAAAATGGTATGCACGACTAAATTTAATTAAAAAAAAAAAAGCAGCTTCTGCCTCTCCTGCGCGACAGCAAGACAGTCTCAGTTGACCTCATGCCCTCCAGCCCTGATTGGCTCAAATTTTCACCTTTGCAACCCTTTGTTATCCTGATCATTCTCCAATCAAAGATTACTTTCAGTCTTCCACCTTGGCGTGGGGGGGGGGGTTGCAGTTATAGTAGCAAAAGTTACTTCAGAATCTGTGAGTACAGGTGGAGCCCTAATAGCTGCCACTTCTGGGTTCTTATGTGTAGCCGTGGGTTTTTTTTTCCCCCTGAGACGCCGTGGTGAATCAAGGTAGCAGTTGCAGCTTCTCTTACTCGTGATGAGAGTAATGGATGAGCTCAGCTGTGACTAAAACAACAAACGTCCTTCCCTAGGGCGTTTTGCAACCGTGAAAAGACGAGTCCTAGGATAAAACTTCAAAACCGAGCTCATATTGGCAGGTTAACTCTAACAGGGCGGAGGGGCAATAGCTGAAAATGCTCAGTCAGCTTAGAGTGTAATTAAGAGCCCAGACTGACTGGTCTGTTAATTTCTGTTAGTGGTCCACAACGCCTCCATAAGGGACATATTCAATTTTGGCAACACTTAAAAGCTCATGCAGTTATTAACTACTTTAGTTTCATCCATTTCATGTTAAAGCAATTAATCAGCTTGACACAGAAAGGGTATTTTGCCTTTCAAGGACTCTCCTGTCTTGAGCTCAGGAAGATATTTTCCCCTGACTATTTAGCTTGAAGCTAATGGCAGCTGATGGCTAACACCTGCAAAACTGTCCAAAAAATGTCAAGTTACAGAGTCTCAAGTGCGTTGTCCAGTAATCCCTGTCTTGTCTATCCAGCTGCATGCTCAGTAATTCATTAACATTTTGATTTGAACTTTTGTAAACTGACATTTATGGACAAACTTGCGGCCGTTAACATTGGCTCACCGTTAGCTTTGAGCTAAGTAGGTGTGGCTCTCTGCACTCTGGGGTCTCAGAGGTGGGCAAAAAAAACGTATCAGTGTGCTCAAGACATCTATTTGTGAGGACCTGAATGGGAAAGTCTTTAAATTCATTATTTCTCAATGTAAACCTTTCTGCTCCAGTCTGGCCAAAGATTACTTTCCAACTTTCTTTCCCTCAGCTTACATACACTGCAGTATTCAGAGAATGAAGGAAAGTACATGACTGAAGGCTTCTCCATGATAAAGAATACTTTTTACTTACGTCAGTGGCAACCATCTTGTGACTAACTACCCCGTAACCAAAGATAGACTAGTAAAACTACATAGTTTCACAGTGGTCAGAGCTCAGATGTGAACTTTATATAGGAGCAAAAACCTATATTGTAATCACAGTGGTCTCACAGACAAGGGAAAAAAATCCCATCTCTTGTCCTTAGAAGGTCTGCAGCCAGGGAACTACTGCATAAACGTTTGCCTGTATGAGGGATTCGCAGTTGCACTGTTTATTAGGTGTAATTTATTATCCTGGACTCCCTGCTATCTAATGTTGTTCAGTGGGTACAGAGGAGCCCGGATAGCAGCCCAGTGCCCCCTGTCTGCCAAAGCAAACAAAGAGCTGTGTCTATATGTCACAAAGACAGTTAAATTGTCTCACCACTCTGAGCCCCCACTATCATTCTGTCTGCCAGTGCTGAGCAGACAACACAATGAGCCCACCGACACTCTCCCACCTTGCAAATTGATGTCATACCACTGTCCCACTGTGTGTTGTTATTGTATTGGTCGGCTCAGTCTTCCAACTGCAAATCAGCGCGAATGCATATGGATGCACTGTCATTTCAGCGTGCATGCATGCTTACCGCAGTTCAATGAAGCCACGATGATGTAAACTCTTCCTCCCCTCCATGACCTGTCTGCAGACGAGAATCCTGTGGGAGTGGCCGCTATGTGGGGAGAGGGTGTTAGAGCCTTTCAGAAAATGCTCTCAGGAGGATGAGGGAGGGAAGAAGACGGCATCAATCTAGCTTGAAATGGCTGATGAATTTGTGACTTTGGTAAGGGATGGAAGAAGGGGAAGGTAGAGGTGAAAATGCCACAAGGGAGACATAAAATGACATTCAAAGAAAACGAACGCTCACCACCAAAGCAGGGATGAAAGTGTGTTCAGGCACTGTGTTTTAAATGAAAGGGTAATTTTACTGCACGACAGCCAGTCAGAAAGATGAAGTGTGCTCTCTGTTGCCTCCTGTAGTTCGTAGAGGGGATTGATACTGTTATTTTTACCCTTTTCAACTGGCCAAAAAACCCACAAACACCCACCAACATCTGACTTTTGACTTCACTGGGAAAGGGTACAATCACTCACTCCTAAGTCAGATGACTTGCCAGTAGTCACGGGTATTTACTGGCTCTAGCTCTGATCGGCACAAACTCGGTAGACACGACTGTCCATTATGGTGTTGTCAAACCAGAAACGCAGCAGCTTTGCCCCATTACTACAAAGGTTACAGGTCACTCAAAGTACAACGTAGCTCCAACACATGCTAAATAGTTGCCAGTCGCCCTGAAGGCCCACCGATAGCTCGCTTCGCTCAAGGTTACGCATTCTCACACAAGTTCCACACAAGTTCCAGCATCATCTCAGTCCGAGGGCCTGCTCAAACTGTACGCCATCCGTACCAACAAAAGTCCAGTTGATTTGACAATGATAATCACCAGGCATTGTATGCTCTTTTGGTTCTTTCTTGGCTTCCTAGTCAAAAGCGGTGGGCCTCAGCATCGTACAGATACATTGGTGCGGAAGATTGACACGACAGAGTCTGGCCGCTCAGTCAAAGAAACCATATAGATAGACCAATTTGGAAAAGCCAGCTGCTCCATCAGATAATGCTACGGCGGGCCGGAGACTGACAGATAACGTTAGCACGTGCTAGCCTTTTTCGGCTATACTGCAGGAATGCCAGTTTTTTGCCTTTTCGGTAAAGTCTGTAAGGTTGCGATGGGCTTCTGGGTTTATGTCAAAAAATTTTGCAAAACAAATTTTTCAATAGGAAAAACACAAAGAGGTAACTCTTTTCAAAGAGGATGTCGAGGTGAAGGCAGAAAAACACGGGGTCTGTACCAGTCGTTGCTGCTGTCAAGTATCATTGCAATCAATTAAAATAGCCACACTGAAGACATTCTATTCATTCTGTTTTTAGGCAGCAGTTCTGTTTTTCTTTCCCCCTCACACAACAGTGTGGTCCCACGGGCATTTCAAATGACAGAATCTCCATTGGAACAACTCTGTTTGAGCTGCAGGGCAAGTAGAACCAACTGAATCGGTGCTGTTGCTTAAAAACACTGTTATGCACCACTGATGTAACATAGCATGTACATCTCCAGTGGGTTCCACAGAGAATTAAGACATAGGGGGAAGAGAACATGGACCATAAACAGAGAAAAAGAACCTGGAGAGGTGGGATTAGTAGGGGAGAAAGCAAAAGCCGAGTTTAGATGTGAGAGCTGACTGAGCTGGAGGTACCTGGTCCATCATTAGAGCTGTAATGAGGAGCAGACAGGGACGTATCTCTGCCCTGTCAGGGAACATGACTCTCCAACAAAGCCCAACATTGTTTGAGGTCTGAGTGGGCCGGCACACGATGGTAACAAACTTTGATGTATGCAGTTAAGATGTCTGTGTTCTCTCATTACAACAAGATGATTTATCTACACATGAACTTAGGTTCCCGTCCTGCTCCTGACTGTGAGTACGGTGGCAGCAGAGAAAAGGTGATCGGCAGACTGTTGATCTTTTAAGGGTGTTTTACATTAAGAGAGGACAGCAAACTGCTTTATGATCTCCAACCACCTGCTGAAACACAGATGACCTCTGCCAGAGAGTTGGACTACAGGGCAACATTATGAATAAGACTACACGCCTGTAGAAGTTCCTTTATTCTGGCCCAGGAGTTGGTCCAGCTGAGTTCAAACGGAGTAAAAAATGATGCTGTCATTGTGTGACTGATAGCCGGTCACACAAATTCCACAACTGCACAAGTAAAGTGGGACATAGGAAGTCCCAGAACGTCTCGGTCAGCACTCGCATACGTCTTTTTGACATTTCCTCGCACATAAAGGAAAAACGTTTAGCCTGATGAAGAGCTGAGGCTACGAGGCACAACATGGTGACGTTGGGATTACGTCACAGTTCCAGTACTACCTTACATAATACGACTGTTCCTTACTTTGTAGGATAATGTACCAAAAACATTAGAGAAAAAATACAATATCCCGCACATATATGATTAATTCTGTCTGACTTTAGTCTTTTTCACTTTATAGTCCCGCACTCTTCAGTTGTGCAGTTTGTTTCTTCTTCTTGTTTTTTTTGCCTGTCTCTTTTGAGTCGAGGCCCCTTCAAAGCCTATTCCATCCCCTCTGGCTTCACAGCACACCACTAATAACGTTGTCTGTAGGAAGGATGACGCTTCAGGGAATGGAGCTGTACGTTCACTCTAATTTGGACGAGAGCTCATTTGCATTTCCAAAGTCAATAATAAACTAATCAAGAAGAAATTGCTGTATGCGCTGTACTTTTGGCTGGACTTTAGAATGTTTGTTGTTGTTTTTTTTTGGTCTGAAATTCCAATAAAAGCTTTGAAAGGACATTAAATTGACTGATATAACCTATGTGTCAGGGAAGCTAGGAGGGACCTTAGCTTAGCATAAAGTCTGGAGGCAGGAGAAAACAATTTGTTCTCCAAACTTGGAATGAAATCAGCCTTCTGGCTCAGCAGTTCCCACGTTGTACTCGTCAGCACAAGAACTGTAAGGCTGTTACCTTCAAGCTGAATTGATGTCATCGTCATAGCTCCACCTAGTAGTTGCAGGAAGCCTGATATAACGGACATCGTTTGATTTACATCCGAATTATTACGTGTTGCCTTTGCGGGATGTACAGCGACATATTTTTTAATAACTCTGTGTGCTCTCTTGTGCCGCCTAGTGGAAGGAAGTGGTATCTCAGTGAAGCAGTAATATGCTCCTTTACTCAAAATCGAACTATTATCACATGCCGCCACCTTCTTGCTGCTGCGGCCAAACACTGGGACGTGCAGGGTCGTAAGGGTCCGTTCATTGCTTCTGGTGAATTGTCGGGGGCCAAGCGTTCTCTTTGGCAGGAGCTTGCAGTCCGTGGAGCTTTCCAGTGGCACAATAAAATGTAGTTTTATAATATGTTGGTTTTTTTTACATTACAGCAGAAAAGCATATTTTCCACTTTATGGTTTATGACCCTGAGACATTTATTTCTGCTTCGTTTACGAGGTAGAGGACTTAAGTGGGTGCAGACATGTGACTTCTGGAAATAAAATGAAGCCATTATTTGATTTTTTTTATTTTTTTTTTATTTCAGCTGGACCTGAAGAGGGACTGCTGGAACCTCATATTAAGCTCATAAATTTAACATGAAATTCCTGTGGATTTTTTCTCCCCCTGCATCCCTGCACAGCCAGAAGGAACGGCTACTGCAGGGAAGTGACTTGACAAAAAAAAAAACCTTGAACCACCCCAAAGTGTGACTGACTCGTTCCAGCCAAGGTGTCGCTGTTGTTCATGACCGCTGAAGCTGGAAGTGATGGTGTGTCATGTGAAGCATATTTGGCAGGATATCTTTTCACTGGCTGTAAATACACAGGCCTGAACGCTAAATCACGACGGCCCTCATTGTCGCGGCGACCTGTGTGTTATCTTGTTGATAGGTTGCTCGGACACGTGCTCCTTCGAGCGTATGATACATGCAAATACACACGGCGCCCTCTTCATATGGGCTGAGCGGTGATTCTCATGGCAGTAAAACCACACAGTGAATTTCAGACAAGTTTAGAGGGGTGTATTTATAAATTGCAAGCCCACCAAGTCTGGCATGCTTTGAATGCTTTGGGTGTTACCAGAACTGGCACCAATAAAGGCCAGCGGCATTCCTAAAGCCATCGACGTGAGACACAAAAGCGCACAAAAGGTTTGGAAATATTATCGCTGCTTTCGGAGCCCGACACAGGCGGCGCATATTCCTCCCAGCAAATCTACAGAGTTCGACTCAGTGGCGTTTTTGTACAGGAAAGCTTTAAACTGACTGGGTGTGTCTGCTGTGTTGACTGATCTGAGTATCTGTCAGGTCATAGGGCAGGACCTTCCTCTTTAGCGTGTCCAGAAAATAGCATCCTGATCTCCCTCTCTCCCTGTCCCTGGCTTGCTTGCGTACTCTGCCTCTCTCATTTCAAACACTTACATTCGGCAGATTTGGCTGCAATCCACTCGAAGCAAAGTTTCCATTCCCCTGTCTGCTGTTTCAAATGAAAACATCCCCTGCGCTTCTTTTTGGTCTCATCTGAAATACACTCTAATGCATGACAGCACAGCAGCTCCGGGCTTTAAAGGGAGACTAACTCTATTACAGTCCCTGACAGAGCAGATCCAGTTTCAAACACTGAAAGATGCTCAAAGAAATGTTAAATGAGTCACAGAAAACGTCTGTCTGCCTTTTTGTGAAGGAAGACACAAAATCATAACTCCTACTTGGAGGATGTCGCATCACTACAAAGAAAATCCCTGCTTATTTGACCATATAATGAATGAAACAACACATTTTACTGGATTTGACAAAGCACAGCCTCTTCCTCCAGGCTTTCAGTGCATCAGTTCCTCCATATTTCTCTCCTCTGGTCTCTTCAGACTGACTCACAGTAACTGACGCACTTGTGACGGTGCATTTTCTAGTGACAGGACAAGAGGACCTGCGAGCTTGTTCAAGCCGCTGATTGGAGCTGTACAGTCATGTGACTTACATCGCTGTCCAATCGCGCAGTTTGGCAGTTGATTTAACCAGCAGAAATGTTCCATCCCCCCCCCCCCCCAGCAACTCAACTACCAGCACAGCTGCAAGCTCAGATCAGTGTTTCACTCTCACATCACGACAACATCTTCGTAATA
Source organism: Aulostomus chinensis (assembly GCF_037954235.1). Taxonomy (NCBI): domain Eukaryota; kingdom Metazoa; phylum Chordata; class Actinopteri; order Syngnathiformes; family Aulostomidae; genus Aulostomus; species Aulostomus chinensis. The sequence goes on along the minus strand of NC_141342.1, from coordinate 18,642,116 downwards.
CACGAGAGGAGCGTTCACTTCATTGCCGTTCTTCCATTTCTTTTCGGTCCAGTAATTTCAACTTCGTCAGCAGACATCATATAAACCAGTGACGGTGAGCTACCAGGCTAACCAGCGCTTGTTTACTCTGTGGTTCTCTAGAATGCCGTCCAAGTGGATATTCCCCTTGCCTGGGTATGGAAAGACAGGGGAAATTAAGGTCTGCATCACCTTTCCGGGGCCTTATGTTTCAAGAGGTGAGGGACGCCAGCACGGTCCCCGTGTGAAAAACAAACCTTAAAGCCTCAACCGTACTGCGAAACAGATGTGAGCGCGGCATATTGGTGTTTGCTAGCGACAGCAGTCATTGCCAGTTTTAAACTTGTTTTCAAAAAAAGTTTCTCCTGCATCCGAAGCTCAAACCAGACGATGGCAACAAAAGGTCATACGGTTCAGCGAGAAGCAGGGCGGGAAAGGCAGAACATCAAAGATCTCCTGCCGTGATCAGATCTGACGATACACACGTAGCTTGGCTAACCTGCTGGTGGGTTAAGAACCCTGAGTCACTGGTAAGGACGTCCTCTAGCGCATTTTCAGGTTGTTTCTTTGTTCGCGGACTAAAACGCGTGGTCAGAGCAACTTGCCTGGCGTGCAACCTTCACACGGAGCCTCTGTGTTCAGCAACCTTGCACACTCGTGGACACAGAAAGTACATCACTACTTTAGGGTGGCTAGTTGTAAATGCTGGAAAAAAAAATTCTGCACACAAAATAGATGTTCTGTGTTTGTCCAAGAACCCAATGGCCTTTTGACCTGATGCAGGCTGGCGAGGAATTCACAGAGGGGCAGATTTAAGGTCTCTGAGTTTGAGTGACACCCCTTTCAGATTGCAGAGGTTGCAAAACCTAGTAAACACAGATTCCTCATTTATGACTCTTTGTGTGTGTGTGTGTGTGTGTGTTGGAGCAGTGATGTGTAGGATGAAGAATGGGCAGTGTCGAGTTGTTTTTGCAGTGATCACACACTTTTTAGGTCCTGGGATGAGTTCAGCCATTTTTAGAGGCAAGGAGGAAAATAACATGTCAGAGTGCGAGTGTCGGCCATTATTCTTCCCGTAGCCGAGCGTGTCAGCTCAGCAGTCATGTACACCAAGGAGCTGCTTGCTTTTACCACTTTTTCCTGAGAATGGTTGTAGAAATAACATTTTTTTAAAGCCCACGGAGCTGTAAAGTCAAATTGTTTTCAGATGTTTTTCATGCGTTTGTGAATGGCGGTACAGTTGCAGTGCCCAGCCTACTGTGGAAGTGTGGGACTCCGCTGTGTGTGGTCTTTGCACAAACTTCTTGTGCATGCTTGACCAAAAGCTTCCTGGAAATGTCACGCGGGTTATCATCCCACTCTAAATTTCCCTATGATTTAACAGATTTCTGTATATTTTCCTCATTCATGCCAGCATATCGTGCTGTCTTTTTCCACTCAAGGTATTTTTGGAATGTCAAAGGAGGAAAAGTGATTAATAAAACAAATGCAGGCTGATTCTACTCCTTTTTTCCTATTTATGAACCTATTGAACTACAATTTGCCATTAAATCTTCCTTGGACGCTAGAATGGAGCATTGACGAGCTGTTCCACCTCTACTTTTATAAATTATGACACGTCAAAATGTCAACGGTGAAAAAAGTCTCCAGATTACTCAGCAAAGGCTTCACTTTTCCACCCGTTCGTGTTCCGCACCAACTTTCCTAACTACTACTCTGCACTCAGACCAGTGCTTGCTCCATTACGAGGCCAGAGGGCCGGCGGCCAGGAGGGAAGCAGTGGCTTTGTGAATGGTTGACTAAATGGCTCGCTAATTTGACAGTGGCGTTGTCTGCTGTCAGTCAACATGAGGCCTGCTTGCTTTGAGAATGTACTGCACTGTAGAAAGAGCATGTGAGCTGTCACAAATTCTCCTTTGTCTAGTTTCTAAAACACGTGTACAGAAGACGTACCCATGAATCTGATGTCTTAGTCATCAAGTGCCTGAGCGAAAATGCTGAGGACCCACAGGCGGGCCGATGCTGTTTTAGAGGGAACTCATGCAAAGCATCATTGGAAAACTCATAAGTCTTGTGATTCAATTGGAGCAAACCATTGCAAGACAGAACGTCAGCAAGTGGAATCAACATCTGCGCTCCCACAGACTCTCGGGTCGCTCTGAACGCCTCGCTTGGAGAGAACGAGGCGGACCGCTTCCTCTAAACTGTCAATGCAAAGTAGGATGGCCTCGTTGTGTCGCCAAAGAAAACTTCTGCACGCTTGCTTCGTAGCATTTGTGGCGAAACGCATCCTACATCCACTTTTCAACATTTTTGAAAAAGATGTCAACATGTTAGCAAGGGATTAGCACGTCTCTACCTCGCTTCACTGCGGGGACGATGGAGAGGTGACATCGACAGTGAGAAATCTTAGCAGCAGGGATTTGTTAGCAGTTGTCCGAGCAGCCGCCTGCCGTTCACAAATCCTTCTTTGGGAGGTGGACATTTGGGAGTTTTATATTCAGGCAGAAATAAGCACCTTCTATTTTAGTGTTTTAAACTTTTAGTCCAAGTTACAGTTGCACAATTTAAACTCTCTGGAATCGATGTTCCACACGCGGTGGCAGCGGATCTGGATTTACCAGGATCTCAAGTGCATCCACGCTCGTCTGTTCATGGCAACAGAAAAAATACAGCATAATAAATGAAACGGGGGAAAAAATGCAGGTCCGACCAACGAAATCCTGCAGGCAAAACTGCTTCATTCAATAAAGACAGTATTTTCACAAACTAATATGCAGTTGGTACCCTTGTTCGTGGTCACAACAGATTCACGTCATGGGAACCTTGGAATATTCAAGGAAAGTACAGCTGAAGCTTTGTCATCAGCATCTCGACTCTAAAGCCCACGCGATGGAGGAACGGCCTTAAATTGCAGAGGAGGACTAGAGGAAACGCCATGAATGAAACCAGGCCTCGTCGTCCTCAGTCTGAGAACACTGGGAGTTCACCCAGTGAGTCAGCGCCGTGTCCTCGAGGAGACCCTAACTAGAGGAAATGACAAAGGCTTTTCTAGTACGAGCTGTTTACCACCCGTTCACCCTCTCACCCACATTCACACAGTCACGTCAGAGGCATTAGGAGATGTTCAAGGACGCAGGATCTCTGGAAGAGCTCGGAAAAGGATCCCTCCATTACAAGAAGGTCCACAACCCACAGCTTTACTGAGCAAATAGGTCAATGAGGACCGGGATCTCCGGCTATACTCCAGAGCGCAAAGGCCGGTCGCAGATGTGAGAGATTAACCAGTGAGATTGAGGAATTTCAACATGGCTCCTACTAAGTGCCTCGTGTCTACAGTGGCCTTTTATGCTATTATCTTAGCAATTTGATTTTGTGTATGCTTGACCTTTCATTCTGGCAACCGTCTGCCTGGCGTATCACTTACAGTTCTTGTTAAACAGAATAGGAGCCATTTAACCTTCACGTCTCATTAGCGATTCACACAAGATGATTCACTTTAACTGTTTTTTCTTCATTCAATAACGTCACACACGAAAAGGAAAGAGTGGATGAACTGAAGCAGGGCATGACCTCCCTCATCCAGGCCATCTGAGTCAGGAGGACCCCCTCAGGAGACTCACACTCATACACACGTGGCAAAAAATAAACACTTAAAGGGAAAGGGAGGTGCAGATGATGGAGTAGCCAAGTATCAGTCCAGTCTGTTTCCTCCTCTGTGTTTCATGTTCAAACCCCTCTCGACCCCACCCCGGCGTTTCATTCAGAGGGAGAGAATGTACGGGACACGCCTGGGTTTTCTGTAAATATCCCGCGATCTTGGGTCTCCTCCTCCTCCTCCTCCTCCACCAGCCCCGTGCCCCCCTTCCTCCCTCTTCAGCCTCCTCACGAGGGAAGGAAGTTGACCCTCTCCACCCTGTACAAGGTGAAATCCCAGAGGCGGGAAGAGAAGGGTGTCGCCCTGGAACCTTCGACTGACAGCAGGAAACATGAGGAGGAAACAAAGGAATGGTGCGTCTGTTTTTCAATAGTAACAGACAGGATGTGTAATGCCAGAGTGATGTTGCATAGCGATGGTATGTCAGGGCCCCCTGACCTCATATTCTATAAAAACACTTTATCTCTGCTCGTATGCGTGGTGCCCTTTTACTGCATATCTCCTTTGTCACTTAAAAACACACAAAAACAAACAGGAAATCTCTTCATTTCATGGACTCTCAGGCCAAATTTCTCCAAATTAAACTCCAAACCAAGAACAATCAATCAAGCCAAAAGCACTTTTCCTCTCTGACACACTGGTGTTACTCGAGCGCGGTGGACACAAAAGGCTTTACACTGTAATGTTTACTTAAAGAGAAGCTGGAGCCAGCGCTTTATGTCCCACATACCAGCCCCCGCCACATTACACAGTGCCGTTATTAGATTCACATCCATTCACTGGGACATTCATTCCTCAGCAGGCCACAGTAAGGACACACTAGGTTTTGTATAGTTTCTCCGGAGTCGTGCTGGTCTTCCGCCTAAGTGTCTGTCAGCAGTTTTCATGAAGCGTGCATGGCGTCTCCAGACGACCCGTTTGGAACACGGCTCTCAGAAAAGCAGGACACGACTCCTCTCGAATGGTTCCTTCACTCCTAACTCTTAAGTGGAGGAGGGACTCTTGGGGCTGGTTTACCAGAACGACCGGTACATCGAGAACAACCAAAACGTCACTATGTGAAGTAACAACAACCTCCGAGGCGGCGAGTAAGCTAGTAGCAACCTACACGCTGAAAATGGTCATAAGACCAGAAGATATTGAACAAATATGGCTAATTAACAAATCCTGCATGGTTCGGGTTTTCTCCTGTGCTGGTGGGACCTTGGTTAGCACAGCTAAGCCTGGCGTCTTGGCCCTTAATCCTGAAGATTTTTTTTGTTTTTTTGCTAACCCTGAACATTAAAAAGTCCATGTTTTCTTCTCCATGCTTCTACTCCGAAGACTAGACTTCTCCACACAGCCGTGCACTGTTCCAGCCTCAGCCCCTGATGTTTCAAAGTCCTAAAAACGCCCCTGGTTAGCAGGTCGTGCTGCACCCTGACACACCCAGAGACACGCAGACTGGCACTAACACTCATGGGTCTTAACCTCCACGCTCGCGTGTTCTCCTGCTGATGTGAAGCAGGACACACAGGCGAGACGTTTATGAGATCAGGGGTTCGGTCTCTGGAGGAGGAGACTGAGCCTGAATGTGTCCGACTCATCGGGAATCTACTGATCAGGAATCTACTGACAGGGAATCTACTATATGTAGATCTACTTACATGTCTGACACAGAAGGTTCTTGACATCAACTCAGTTTTACACTATTTGTCCGTAGAATTGTGATCATCCCTGCATGCACGCACGCACGCACACACACCTTTGTGTACTTTTTGATCCATGACTGATTGTCATGGTTTGGGTTAGGCCCATTGTTCCCATCCAAAGACAGTTTCACTGCCAACTAGTGTTTCAGCGGTGGAACTACAGCCTGAAGCTCAAGCGTGAGTCAGGCTGCTCCCTGATTCAACATCCCGGTGTCTCTCACCAGGTCCATCCATCATGGCTTCCCCTGTGGTGTGAAGACCTCGACTGGTCTACATCCAGTAGAGCCCTGACCTCGACTCCTCACACCGGCCCGTGAGCTCAGCTGTAACCACCAGCGTGAGCGAGTTCTTATCACCGGACTTCACTCGTGATAAACGCTCCTGCGACTGAACGCGTCCCTGCTGCCAGGTAGAAAACTGTTGTGTCAAAGTCCTGTAAGAGAGCTACGGGAGCAGAAAATGACCAAACTTGCAATTAATTTGAGATTTTTGTGAATGATGAATTCATTATCTGGAGTTGGGCGACATGGCGTTCTCCTGCGCTCGCCCGGGTTCCCTCTGGGTGCTCAGGGTTCCATGCGGTTATTTGGAGCCTGGTAGGCGTGAATGGTCGTCTGGCCGTGGACGTTAGACTGGTGACTGCTGGATCATCCTGATTAAAAGCTTGTTTGCTTGAGGTGACATGAAACATCAGGCAGTTTTGTTTCATCTAAATAAAGAATGGAGCCGTCTTGAGCTCTGCGAAGGAATTCAGCTGGAGGCTGGAACGAAAGCAGCAGCGTTAGAAGTGACAATAATTAATTGCGCCACTTTGAACAAATGTGAGGCACGGCTGGAAGTCCTCTCACTTTACTTCCTCGCTGTTTGAGGGTCTCCAGAGTTTGAGGCTGCTTAGACGAACTGAATAGAACAGTCTTTGTCCAAGCAGCTACAAGAGGGACTGCGTCCAGATGTGTTATTCTATAGAACGACTCTAACGTGCAGCTGCTATCCCTTCACTTAAATATGCACTCCTCAGCTAAAAATGAGCCAAGGAGGGGGAAAAGGAGACCCTGCTAGACCCATTAATTATAATTTATCAGAACGAGACCTTGAGCTTTGACTTGACGGATGTTTTCAACAGTTTAGGAAATCAAATATATCGATCAAGGTTGTAATCCTCGCAGCAGAGGACATAAATTCAGCTGCGTGCTACCCGGCAGTGATTCATGACACGGGTGTCCTCTGCAGTGAAATGCAACCACACACACACACACACACACACACACACACACACACACACACACACACGCTGAAGGGTATACTCAGGGGAAAGCTTCATTATGCTCCCATCTTGGATTGTTTGACCACTCTCTCATTCGTACGGATGAATCTGGTCCAGGCCGGCTCGGCTGTACTTGAGTAAACATTTAGGGGTCGGACGTGCGTGCCGTCGGATCCGGCCCCTGTCGGCTGGATCAGTCAGTTGGTTTTTCTCAGCCCACACATGCCACCTCACCCTCAACGTGACAACTCCCCTTCAGGTTCACACGCAGCATGACGACGCAGAAAGCAGTCCCATGTACATACGTGTGTGGATTTGCACGCGAGCTGCACACAGTTCCTGCTCACCAAAGGATCAGATGATGGACTATGAGGAACAAACCTCTGCTCAGACTAAATTTAAGAGACGATGATGGGAAACGTCTGGGCAGGAGTCTTGCTGTGGGTTCCAAGGTGCGTTTAAATGATGCTGCCTGAGAGGAACAAGACCTGGAAAGCTACAATGCTACAGCGCTGGATCCGGTTCAGCTCAGAGTTCCTTTAGAGGAAGAGGAAGGTGATAAAGAGGCCGTTGCAGTAGAATGAGGAGTGGAGTTTCTAATGCATCCATTCGTGTGCATCACCTCTGCACTGCGAGCCAATAGAATGACAGGATATGATGCGCGTTTGCCGTTTAGCATCAGTGAGTCTGCTTGTTAGCAGCTCACTATTGATTCAGGCTCTGTATTTTAGTGCCAGCATGTAATTAGTCAAGTAGGAACTGGAGATGAGAGGCAGCGGAACCGTGCAGCTCACCGAGAAACACTCGAGGTGCTCTTCACTCATCTGCCTAATTAGAGAAGAATCTGAGAACCCTCGTCGTTGACAGCAGCCTCGACTTTGCTTTTACTCCCAAGAAAAGCTAAAAAACTGAAAGTTGAATCAACTCGCAGGAACGTCGGCAAAGTTTAAAAAAGAAACAAAACAAGACAAAACACGACACGCCCATCGTTTAGTTTGTTCCGCTGGTTTTGGAGTTGGTGTGAAGTTGGCGCGACAGTGATAAGAAGTGAGAAACCACAAGCGTCGCTTGTGAAGGCCACAGGGTGACTCGTGCAGTCACTCGTTTCCTGTCAGTAACAGTGGTAAGAGCATGAGATGAGGGCCTCTGTGCTGTTGGAGAGGCAGCTGAACAGACCACTGGCTCCATCTAGTGGTCGTGACTGGACATGTACAACACCGGCTCCAAATCCAGCATCACTGTTACTGTGAAACATTTCAACAATTAGAAAACGTTACAACATTTGAGCAGAATCACAGCCATTTTCTAGACTTTTACACCACCACACCTCCTCCAGAGCGCCGGGGTCAGCTGACCAGCTGCTGCTGGAGGTGTCCAGGTCCAGGTCAAAACCAGGGGGGACAGAACCTTTGCAGTAGCAGCCCCCAGACTCTGGAACTGCCTCCCCCTCCACAACCGTGCAGACGAGACTTTTTTTTTCAAGTCCCAGCTGAAGACCCGTCTCTGTTCACTTGCCTTTGATTAGTGTCTGCTTTTTCAATTCCGAGTGAAAATGTCCCCTAACCCCCGCGTTACCTTTTAAATGGCTGTTTTTACTTTATTTGAACTGGTACAGGCGATGTCTTTAACCCTCGGTTCATTCCTGTGTTTATTGCACCTCAAGCACTTTACCGTGAAGCACGTTGGTGCGACTCAGAGTTCTGTAAATGCGGCGTGGAAATAAAAAGGGCTTGGCGAGACTTTTATTCATCCGGAGGACGAGAAGAATCTGATAAATACGGCACTTCCCTCTGCAAATTTACTTGCAGTTACGGTTTTCATTAACAGGAAAATCTGCAGTACTCGACTACTTTTTTCTGTAATGTTACATGCTTTTATTGTTTTAAAGAAAAGAAAAAAAAAACGCTTTTTTTGGTCGGTAAGTTTGCACGAGTTCGTTCTTTACATTAGAAGAAAAATACGAGAAACATGGAACGTTCTGTAGTTTTGTTTATCGATCTAGAGATCAGCAGAGACCTGCTCCATAGTCCACATCTAACATTTCTAAAGGAATTAGCTGTAATTCAGAACCAGCCTCCATGCTTTTTACTCTCAATACTGGCTGTTTGTCTATGACTGTGATTAGTGTATGATTAATGATGTCATTGATGCCCTGCATGGTCACGTGATCTCGGCGCCGTTCGATGGCGATGCCACCAGTCAAGAAAACCTTCCAGGCCATTAGGAGGAAGAAGTCGATAGTTCCTAATAAGCGGGGCTAACGATCGTCCAGCCTGACTTGATTGTAAGGTCAGTCAATGACTTCGGATGCCTTCATTAAAACGTATATAATTAAAAAACTATAGATTTCTCTGCTCTCGCCGTATGTATGAGACGCGGCGTAGCAGAATCGTGATTTCAACACATTTCAAAGAGGTCCCTGAATGTTCCACCGGGAGCGGCGTGTTTCTCTCTGTGTCATTTTTAGACTCGACCTCGGCTCGCCCGTCCCGTTGCTCCACGTTCACCCAGCAGCTCCGCTGACTCGCGCCCTCCTGATGGAGCTGTTTGTTCTCCTCCACACGGCTCAGACGGGGGAGAGGCACCGATGAAAACCTGATTTTGGAAGTCCGCTAACCTGCCGGTGCGAAAAAACAAAAAAAACAACAACAAACAAAACATCTTGTGACAGCAAACGAGAGGAAGAGCGGAGCTCGATAGGACCGTTTCATCGTTTAAGATGTTCGGAACAGACAGGGTAAAAATAGAGTGCATGAAGTATGTTATTGATGGTTTCAGCAGCTCAGAAACATACCAGAGGAAACCAAACACCATTCGGAGTATTACTAGTACAGTAGTAGTATAGTTTTACATACTTTAATTGCAAAAACTGAGAACAAAACACTTGAGACAACTGAGGGAAAACTGACTTGAGTTTTCGTTAGCAAAGTAGCTTAGCGTCATGGCAAAGTTTGACATCGAGAGAAAAACGTCCTAGTCTATCTATTTGGCCTCTGAGTTTTTTGAACGAAATTCAGATTTTTCTGTGTGACGTTTTCAGGAAATTCCATTCGAATCAGAAATACTGTGACCGCTGCTTCAAATGTACCAAACTGAGTGTTTCGTTCATATTCTTTCCTTTATATTTATCACAAATCAGCCTTTTCAGCAGGCGCTAGCTTCCATTTTTTGCACCATAAAGTAAATAACTATGGAGTGAACATTTGTGGCGGCGTGGCTCAGAGGTGGAGTGGCCGTCTAGAAACCGAAGGGTCGCTGGTTCAGTCCTCACTTCCCCCGGTGGCCATGTCCAAGTGTCCTTGAGCAAGACACTGAACCTCTAATTGCTCCTGATGGCCGTGCGACGGACTGGCGACCCGTCCAGGGTGAACCCCGCCTCTCACCCAATGTCAGCTGGGATAGGCTCCACCCCCCCACGACCCTACAGACAAGCGGTAGAGAAACTGGATGGACAGCAAAGTGATGATACTTCCATGTGTTCAATTTCCCGATCAGAAGGATTCATAGTCCCTCGGTAATTTCAGACCAACTGAAGCTGCTTCTCTCAAGTCACTTGTAAAAACTCACCATTATGGTCCAGCTTTTTTTAATTCTTATGACTCTCAGGTTTGTTTAATTGCTTTTCTTTGCTCATAATTTTAATTGAACTTCATTGTGTGTTCGTAAATGTTGTTATTAAGAGGAAGCGTTTCAGTCAGGTCGTTGTCATTTCTCTGTCTGATTCATTTAAGTTTGAATTTAATGGTTTTTTTTTTAATTATTTCTTGTTTTCAGTGACATAATAAAATTATAATCTGGAAAAAAAAGAATAATTATCAGCCCAACAACAGCTTATCATTGGACATCGAAGCAACTGGAGTCCTCCTGTAGTCTGACGGACCTGCAAGATGAAACTCTACATTAAAAGTCTTTTATTTGCATCCATCAGTCACTAGAGGGCGCTAGTGTGACACACACAAAAAAAACGAGTCATCCTCTTGCAATTTTTTTTTTTTAGATTTGGAAGTTTAAATCAAGACTTTTGCAACTAATGTGGTAATTTTATGGGTTGTGACAACAACTTCAGAGTAATCTTGCTGAGGTGAAGCAAAGCGCTACGCCATCAACTGGATAAATTGGATGTGCAGAAAAGAAAAGAGAGGAGAAGGCTGTGATGTATTCCATCTGTACACTTCATTTACTCTTCTCTCTCTTCGTTATTAATGAGTCATTTAAGCCGTTAGGTCGCCTTTTGTTAAAGACACTGAACTAATGAGGTAATATGAAACAGTAAATAACTGCTGCACAGTATTTTTTTCTGGTTCACGGTACAAGTATGAAGTAGATCTGAGTGTTTGATCGACAAGTTCTTAACTCTGTTACAATCAAAGGCAGGAAGGAGGACTCTCATTAGTAGCCCAGATACATTCGGCCGGGGACGCTGCTGCGTGGAACCAGATTTTTTTTTTGTTTTGTCTTAATGTTTTTTATGTGGACTGATCCTCTCCGAAGATGTTTGTTAACGGAGCAAATACGCAGCACTGCAAACAACTTCAAGAGGTGATGGTGAGTCACCGGTTGTGCTTCCATCAACATGCTGATGCACAGTTTGAAAATGTTAAAAGTTTTTATGCTTGCTTGAGGTTGTTTTTGTCTTTTTGGAAACGGTGAATGTACAAATCGGGGGATGGGGAACCTGTTTTCTGAACAGGCAAATCTGTCACCCCCTGCTAGACTGAACGTGTCTTGTTTGACATCAAATCTTTAGCAATCAACACCACTTTTTGATTTTGAGGAGCAAATGCAAAGCTAACGCGATGCTAAGAGTATTTTTAAGATTCATTGGTGCTTTACAATAAATGAATGCACTATGATAGACGCATTTTAATGCCGTTAAAGAAAACGTTGAAATGTCTAAAGTTAGTGTGAACCACATATCCCTCATTCACATATTTCACTGACTTGGAGGGAGCCAGATACTAAACGATGCTAATGCGTTTTCTGATTGTAGGACTTGTTCCTGCACCGATGTGGTCCCTAAATTTGTCCCAGGGCAACATGCAACATGGTGGATACTAGCTGGTGCTGAAGTCCAGGTGAACGAAATTTTCTCAGGAATTCTAAGCTTTTCTCTGTTGGAGGCCTGTAGACGGCCGACGTGACCTTTTCATTAGTACATATTTCACCTTTCGAACGCGGACGTGGCTGGAAGTCTTTTGCCGGCTCCCTCAGGAAGGAGTCTTGGGTGTGCTCCAGGTCGGTTCCAGGTCAGTTTCTGGAAGGCAAATGTGAATAGAGTCGCAGGACTATGAAAAGGAAGCAAACACAAAAACAGCTGAGTCATTGTTAAATATTACCAGCTTTCTCTTTTATTGAAAAATATAGTTGTTATTTCAAAGAAAGGAAAGTGAGGGAGGTAAATATATTAATGCACTGTAAAACCAGAATAGAGGAGAAAAAGAAAAACAGTACATACTTGGGATAACACTACAGCCACTGAATAGGAAAAAAAAAACATTCTACAGCTGAACCAGTTGCTTTTCGCAGTCCTTATCTTTTTTTCTTTTCTTTTCTTTTTTTTTTTTAAACCACTCACCAAACCATAACTGTCAGGGCACAGAAGATTTTAAGGGGCAGACAGTATTTGCAAATTCCTTGACATGGCTTTAGCCTTCTTGGGAGTTTCCCACAGAGAGACAGAAGTGCCAGACCATTGCAAGAAAAGTATTTCAGAGTAAATTAGTATAGTTTTCCACAATCATCTGTTTACATCATGTAAATTCTTGCAATCTGACAACCCAGCTTGGTGAAAGATTTTAAATGCAAATGCGAGTTAGCCACAAATGTGCTTTTAACTCCACGTTTCCACGTACATCTTGTGTTTGAGCTTGTTGCTATGCACCGCAAGGTGACAGACACCCATCAATTCGTCCAGAGAAGTTCAAATAGTCCCCCCCCCCCATAACTAAATGTGGAATAAAAGTTCACAATAGCCCGTTAGCTCATTCGTAGCCCGTTAGCTTCTTTTCGCGAGCACACTGTCCGTGGTAAATCCTCAATCTGCAGCATGTTGCGACATAGTTGAGGCAAAAGCTTTGCAAATATGTAGGAGATCCTGGCGGTTTCCACGGAAATGAGTGAACTTTAGGTGCATTACATGGAATCCAGATATGCGGCTATGGAACCGAGGCGCAAGAGTTCAAGCAGCTAACATTCCTCTGGTTCTCTCTGCAGTACCAATGCTGATAACAAAGATTGTTCACTATAATGGCACAAATTATATTTACATTTCTTGATTACACAACATAACGATGGAAGATAAGGAGTGTTTTTGTTCCTTTTCCGTGTCTTGAGGGATTGCAGCTGCCCAAACAATCCACTTCTATTCCACACAAGGACCAAAAAAAAAACTAAGACATCTTCAAATTTGGCCCAATTACCTCAAAATGTGAGTGAGATTCGACTCATATCATACTGCATTTCCATACATAAGACACACAATCCTGCTACATTATCCCATAAATGGTATCTTGGCAATTTCCTCCTGATATTTGAATTTACTTGTTCCAACCTGTTCATGAAACATGACTCCAAAACATAAAAATACCTCAAGGCAGAATGGCACTGCATCCTGACTGGCTATGTCCACACCCCCCTGCATCAGTGTCACAACAGGAAAATCAAAGCTTTGTCAAATGTAGCGATTAGCACATTAACACAAAATAAAAAGATCAACATTAGTCACAGACAGTGGAGAAGAAGGTACACCTCTTTCTAATTTATCACCAGGAGTGTAAAACCAACTAAACACAAACAGTTGAAAGAGAAACAGCCCACCTGTCTGGCCCTGACCTTGCTGTTTTTGGAGCGGCTCCAGCTGGTTGGGGGCCATTAATCCAGCACGTTTAATGAGTAGACAGGGAAACACCAGATGATCGGTTGATTTAATCATCTGCTCGTACTGTGGGATTTGTACAGAGCCCTGCAGCAGCCACAGAAAGACACATATAAATACAGTTTGGCCACAGAGGAAAATATAGATTTTGAGGCCACAAGATAAAACCTGCAGGCTCAGTTTAATTCTTTGCCTCAGGTCATAACTGTTGCTCTCAAAATGTGTCTAATAAAGTGTACAAAATTTAGCTTTTCCCCTCAATTGAGTTATGTTGATGCCAAAAGATAATAACAAAACATGTTCCCTTGCTTTGCGCAATTTGTCGGAACAAGTTATGCCATGTGGCCCGCAAAATAACTAAATTGAGGGAACAAGTTATGAACTGAGGGCACAAATAAATTCAATGGATGGAGAAAGTTGTAATCCCTGGGCAAGAGTGGAGGGGACAATTTATATCTCGTGACCACAAACAAGATTATTTTGAGGGCACGTTATCAAGTGTGGCCTCAAATAACTAAACAGAGGGATCAATTTATATCTTGTGGCAACAATTTAGTATTTTTCTCTTCATGGCAACTCCAGGGCTCCGTAGACTGGGTTTTGCAGAAGAGCTGAATATTGTCACAAGTGAGGCCTGCGGACAGGAAGTATCTTTCACTTTCTCCGCCCGCAGGCGTACCTGATGACCATCTGAAGTATCTGTAATAACACTTTGTACATGATTTACATTCTTTCTCTGCACGAAAAACACGTATGGACAGACAACTAGAGAGAGGAGGTGGAACCCTAACTTTTTTTTCTCTGCAGCAACTCCCTTTCAGACATTTCTTATGTCTCTCTGCTGACCTACTAATCCTGCCAAACCTCAGGAATAATGTGGAATTTTTGTACGCTCAAATTTAGCCGTACAAAAGGCCTCTTTGTTTTTGACAGTTCTGTATTGCCTCACACTAATTTGAAAGCATTCCCCGACCCAGGGATTTCATAAACTAATACATGTGATTTAGACAGTTTCATGTCTACTTGAGTCCAATCGTTAAGTGCAATTAAGCCAATTTCTCTACACAGAAGTTAACCCATTCTGTTGTACTGTTAAGACAATTTCATCAAGGAAAAACAGAACCTTTAAGACCCAGCAGTGCACGTAATCCATCCCTTATGAAAATGAACAAATATCACAGACTTGTCTGTAAATTATGGGAATACAGACTTTCCAAAGACAGCCACAAATACAGATTCAGAGGGCTGCAGTACAGATACGTTCTGTGTATAAAATAAAGTAAAATAGCAGAAATACTCCGTAAGAGTCAAGCGTGGACAAAAGTTATAACTTCCTAAGTATTTAGTGTTTATGCCAAAACATTATATTTGGCAAATGACGCTCCACGATCGATTCCATACACAGAAAATACAACATTTTGCTTCCATTCTTTTCCCTCGTTACTCCCCAGAACCTCACATGTCCTGTTTTTCACACATCCCACTCCAAATGTCATTTCCATATGATTGACAGACAGGATACAGCGCCTACATCGTGATCACCATTCTTAAAATGAGTGCGATGCTCATAACTAATGGCTTGTTGATTTTTCCCCCTCTTCGCTACCGTACCTCTGAGAGGGTTGAAACACAAGAGCCTTGGATGATGATGAATTTTGCAAGAGTTTGTCCTCTGCGAGCCAGTCTGTCTACAATCTAACACACTCACATCTCCTGGCTACAGTCGAGCAAATAAGGCTTAATTGGTTTTATTTTTGTTGCCGAACAAAGTGTACAGAGATTAGATTGATCAATAAAGAAGCAGATGTGGCCCTGCCTCCAAATCCCTTCCCTGCCTTTCCCAGCATGTGACAGCCTCCCAATGTCTCCATAAGTGTCCTCTGAGACTCCTGATATCAGGTCAGCTTACACGCGAATCTCATCATCCTCATCCATGAAGGTGAAATCTCTGTCGTCCTCCCCACGTGGTGAACTGTACTTTGCACTGTCCGTGTCGCCGTCATGAAGGTGGTACTGTGGTTTTTCTTCAGCGGCCGAGCCGGAGCTCGACACAGAGCAGCTATCCAGGTTGTGGTGGTTGTTCCTGGTGTGCAGCTCTGGGGTGTACGGATCCACCACTGCCTTTTGCTGGTACATTATACGAGGTGGCCTTGCAGGAGCCCGCTCCTCCTCCTCCTCCTCATCATCATCTATGTGGGGAATGTGGGAGGGTGACCCATGGCCCTCGCTACCTTTGCCTTCCTCATAGCCGAGGTCGTCCTCCTCCCACCCTTTCTTTTCCATCACACTCAGAATATCACCAAGCATTGAGGGCCCCAAGTCGATGTGGAAGGACATCATGGACTCAGCGTGCTTCAGTCCGCCTCCCTTAGGCAGGGATGGGGGCAAATCTGTAAGCTCTCCGAAATTATGTTCGTCAAACTCTGCATCCAGTGTTGCCATGGCTGCTGCTCCATTTACTGGCTTGGTGTCAATCTCCATCAGCTTCTTCATTGGACTGGAGGAGACACTCTTAGGCAGTTGCTTGCCGCTGTTAACATCCTCGTCGTTAAGATATGGCAGGGATATGGCGTTTTTCACAAAGTTGGCAGAGCCCCCAGAAGGTGCCATCATATTGTAGTCAAACTTGTCCCCCCGGTTTACCGACTGAGAGCGCTTGCTGCTTCTGAAGGTACGAGACAAAAGCCCTGGTTTGGGACCTGGTGAGCCCTGCTTTGAGTCCTGCTCCCTTGGAGGTTCCCCTGATCTGGTGCTGAGGAATGAAGTGTCCCCGAATGCATCGCCACCCCGACCCACGTGCATGGTGTGGCGGAAGTCCCCCAGCGGAGCGCTGATCATCTCCGCCGTCAAGTCAGCCCGAGACCGCCGCTTGGACTGGTTAGAGTTGTTAACCAGCTGCTTGAGAATTGGCATGATGGCAGTATCTTATAATCCACAGACAGAAATTACTTTTGTAGAGGTGGGATCCTTACAAAAATCTTTGGCAAATCGATGTGTTGTCAAAGCAAGTACAATTCCAGGCGTTTAGCGTGCGCAGCCATGATGGTCCTCCAGCTCAGGTTTCATCTTTCAGTTGGATCAGCCTATGAAGAGAAAGAATGGAGAGTATTAGACAATACAAGTAATTCTAATCAGTAATATAAATACAAGACAATCAATGGTTCTGTAAACCAAGAATAGCTTTGCATTGTGGCTGGGAATCTGGCAACATAAAATCCAAAAACAACAGACGGCATTTTAAATCAGATGTAAGTGTTACATTCCACTTAAAATATGCCCCTAAAGAGCGTTTCATTTCACAGCACAATCCAACACACAGGCCCATGACTCCAAAACTGGGATACACTGTTACGTCAGGGAGTACATCAAAATTTTTAGAACGTCCTCAAAAAACAAACAAGTTTTTTTCACAAACTTAAGTGAGTTGGTTATGAAAGAAAGTCCGAGAGAAACAGGGATACACAGCACATGGCTGAATGTTTCAAGGGTGCAGAGCTTTAAAGTTAGGGCACCACTGAATAGGCCAACTTCCTCTGTCCTGCTGCACATAAAATATGGAAACTTTTGTTGCCAGCACTTCAAAATGAGGCCTCACTTCAGTGGCTCCAACCCAGAAAAGCTTAATATGGAGAAATCTGTACGGGCGTTATGTAATGATGGAGAAAAAGCTTTCTGGTACAAAGTTCATCCAACCTTCACCTAACTTCAAACTACTAATAATAAACCCAGCGAATTTAACCACGGCAAATTAAGTTCCCATTCAAATGTGTCAGAACAATTCTTTTGGTACATGTTTGAGTTCTTTCTAAAAACTTATAAGGGCTGCTGTCACTTTCAGTTTTCAAGTGGCTGCAGTGGCTGCTATCACTGCAGTGCTTTAGTTCCCATTTAGGCCCCTGACTGTTGCATAACCAGCCAGACACAGGATACCGGGAGCTAGTGCAAATCAAGCTGCGGGGAATAAAAGAATGGGGAAAAAAAGAGAAAGAATGAAGTTGAACAGCATTTCTTCGGCTTGGATCGACTTACAGTGCAGAAGGAAGTCAAGATTCGCTTCAGTCTGTTCTTACTTTGCCCTGTTTCTTTGTATTTTTTCTCACTGTTCGCCTTTATTTAGCCTTCAAGGCAACCTAATATTTGTTTCTGTCCTTTACTGTCTCATTGTGTCTGTTTTTCACAAAACAAACACTGGCAAAACACGAAAAAAAAGCAACTCACAGTAAAATGCCAGCTCTGGGGATATCTGTGACAGATACAAGGCTGAAGAAAGAAAAGGGGTGTTGATTTGGAGAAGGTCAATCTGACCCTGCAAAACAGGCTGATAATATGGCGAATTACTGCAATGATCAGGTAGAACATTTACATGATGTTAGAAAAACGTTTGTTTTAAAATACATGACATATGTTCGTCTGACTGAAATCTTAGTCGTTCCTTTTTTAAAGTTGGATTGCATATGCGTCAATATGGCCCCAACTGACTTAGGCACTCCACACTGTATGTTCCATCAGTCCCACTGAGGTGCTTAACAGTGTGCCGCTGAGGAGGTATTATCATGAAGGGTGCTGAGCTAAAAACAGAAAAAGAAATGTGTGCGCAAGGAAACAAACTTGAAGTACATGGATGATTGTCCAACATTTGACAAATGCACCACTTACCAACTTGTTTGGTGTGTGACGCAAACCGGCAACCAGACAAAAGTCTGAATGCAGCCAGCAAATTGCCATCTACTGTTCAGGAGGTGGACATACGAATGTCAATATATTGATTCTTTCTGTTCTGGTGTCCTGGAACTACAGCAATCCAAACGCCACTACAACTAGAGTTTGATTGCAATTGTCCGCGAATACCTACTCAGTAACAAACTCAGGGTTGCTCTAACGTGAGGGAAGCAAGGCGACTTCGGTTTCAACATGGTCTCTTGGACTCTGCAACGTAGGCTGATGAGTACATGGATTTTGAGCAGAATTTGAAGTAACTGTGCTTAAGTCACCAGTGATTCACGCCTTGAAACATGATTTTAACCAAGTATTGAGCGGAGAGGGGGCGAGCCACGGTCCACTAGCTCCATGTGTTACTGACATCAACAAGGGTGTCCATTGTTCCAGCCAGACAGGGACCCCGTCATTCTGTGTTTTTGCACTGGAGCTGCAGCCCACGCTCTGGGCTTGCATGTGTATTCCCCTGTACATGAATGGGGAGTTCGCTCAACAATATTCCAAGGGAACGTCATCCTTGAAAACATTTGCATCTCTGACAAGAGCCCATTCAATGGGAAAGGCAACAGTAGCGTTAGAGGGAACAGAGGGAGAGTTGGAGAGATCATGAAAGCTAGAGCTGGATTTTTATTGTTTGCTTCTCTTTCTCGAGACAGATCATCCCTAAAGAAGGCTGAACTCCATCCACTGCCAAACTTTTATCCTCTACAAATACATTCAAGATTTCTTCAGTAGTTCTAGTGGTGCTAATGAGAGAACGTTACTGTCCCTTACAACAACATAAAATGTACATAAAAGAAGGCCTAACGAAGTAGAAGGTCATTTTTGAAAAGCTTGTTTTCAAGTTTTATTTAATTAGAGTTCACACTTGTCACAACTGGGAGGCTGTTATAGCTTTTTAAACAGCAACTGGATGCCAATTTATAAGATTATGGCTAAGACCAAAGAAATACCAGCAAAGTCTGTCTGAATAGACCCATGGCGGACAGATTAATGCATTATAATCTAACATTAGCTAAATCCTTCATGACTTTGTGCAGCAGCCTAAACAAAAGGCTGCTGAATGTGTGACCAACCACTCAAGACGACTCATCAACTGCCCATAGTTTTGTTTCTCTATGGCAACATTAGTGCAGAGCTTCCTGTCTCTCAGCCAGGCGGAGACAGAAAGATTTTATCCTCTTCATGGGGAGATCATCCCGTTCAGATGGATTAACCCTTCTAGGTGGCCACATGCAGGGCAATATCACCACATAGCTGAGGGGGGAATGTTTTTGATGTGACACAAGGGGACATTCAGCTTCAGTATAAAAGATGCCGGTGGGGGCTCAAATATCAAAAAGGTGCCAGCTTCTCACCTTAAGCCATTCTAGGAAATGGCCCGTTTTATGTCTTTAGGAGCCCCTTTGTGGTTTCACCATCATCAAGAACCCATTATTGTGGGCATGACAAAAGATGAAGTATAAGCTGCAGGCAGTCCTTTGATATTCAGTTCTAGGCTTTCAATACATGTTTAAAAGGGGAAGAATGGCAGTGTCATGTGTGTTCTATGGTTTCAAAACAACTTTCCAGTGACAGTATTAAAAGCCTGCAAAATCACTTTAATGTACCGCACATGAAAATGTCACTTTTGTTGTTTTGGAAAGTCTCTCCATGCTTTTGCCAAATCTTTTTAGGATAAGTTTATCAGGCTTTATTACCTTCAACTGCCTACGTCAAGAAATACGAGGAGAAAAATCTTGAACAATGAGGCTATTTATTGGCCAAGTGCCTCTAACAACAGCAGTAAAGTTCTTATTTTTTTCTTTCATATTAACATCTGCAGATGATTTGCAGATTCACTAAATTGTTGGTAAGACGTTAACTGCCAGGTGGATCTTAACCCAATGACTGTAAGGCTCAGAATATGGGCTTGAAGGTGGTTTCTGGTCAGATGTGTCAGTCTAACAGCCAAACACAACACATAGCTGTAGCTTTGTGCCGCTCTCACATTTGAGCGATGTCAACACGGTGTTCAGTCTGGCCTTTATGACCCATACCACACACGCTCTCAGCTCAGTTGGGGGAAAATTCCATCTGTTTTACCAAGCTTACAGACCTAAACAGATTGACAGGTTGCACCACCAGGATGCAGCTACCTCAACACACACACACACACACACACACACACACACACACACACACACACACACACAATAGAAAAGGTCACAATTCTCTTTTTTGTCCTAGTTAAAATTTCTTTTGCCTCCGACATCATGCCAGCAGTGCCTTTATATAACAGAGCACTCAGAGCGCCACGTCACCGGAGCACACGGAGACAAGCAATGACAGGGACCATGAATGATTAAGGCCATCTTATGTCGCCTGCATACTCTGATGCGCGCAGAATGACATCACAACAATCACTGCGCTCATCAGTGCTCCGTCCCACTCTTGTAATCCCATGGATCACAGGCGCCATGCAGTCCTCAGCTCCCATGCCACTTTCTCTCCTTCCACTCAGTGCACAGACAAAAGAGGCTTTGGCTGCTCATCCAATCACGATTAAACCAACAGGCACACAATGACGCAAGACTTTCTGGATTTATTTTTGACTGCATTTGAATTTTTAAAAAAGAGAGAAAGAGGGAAAAAGTCTATCATTTATTTAGAAGATGGATAGCTCCGTGCAAATGTCAGGGGATGCTGGGTAAAGAATTACACAACAGCTATGGGCCCCCAAAAATAGCGTATCGGGTTATCTTGAGATCTACAGGCTATACCCTGAAGAAAGAGTTCTTACAGTGTTTAAAGACTCTCCAACTGACTCTCTGTTTCTGCTGGGATGTTTCATATCTACTTCCAGAACTTCATTTTGCCTCGCAAAATTCAGTAGTCATAATGTTATCAGTATAACCAATATTTTTTTTTCTTCAAAACTCTTGGCTACCCTGGAGTTCTAAATATAGAATGTTAAAAAAACAACAACTCAGCTTTGTTTAACCTTGAACTTGCAACTGTCTCCTCTATTATTCAGTCCTATTGTCAGCACCATTGATATGCTAATGCCTTCGCAAGTTAGCCGATGCCATCCATAGCAATGCTAATAATTAATTAGTGTGCCTGCATAATAAAGAAGAGTTCACTGTGAGGTCCGTAACCTTGAGCCCAAACATCTGATTCCCATGGGGGGAAGAGGAGGCCGGCGTGTTGAGACCAGTGACGTGAAAGCACATCGATCCAACCATGGCTTCATATAATGGACACATTCAATTCTGCATGAGCAAATACAAGTCTAGAGGTTCTGTTATTTTATTCCAGTGAGTCGATTCCTCATCCAAACCTAAAAGGGCTCATAGTTCAAGCAAAAAAAAAGAAAGAAAAAGATGTATAATATTTTTTGTTCAAGTAATAAAACTTGTGACCAAAAATACCATAAATAAGAATATAAAGAGGTTAAGTCTACTAGCTGTACAGATAACAAGTAAATAACCATAAAATGCTATCTCTGCAGCAGACTTGGCTATGACTTTGTCTGACACAACAATGACAGTTGTGAATTAAAGGCCTTAAGATATGACTGATAATGTAACATAACAACAATGACATTAACAAGTGAATTAGCAAGTCAACTCGGAGCTGTTAACCATCCTTTAGCCTGTCCTACACCATTACTCCCTGGAATGGAACCTGTTCTTCTTGTTAAACTTCACATCGAGTCACGGCGCTCGAAGGCCAAAGCCAGATGACAAATGGCAGAAACATCTTGAACCGAAGCAGACAAAAGGATGAGAATGTTGGGTAAGAGAGAGTGCGCACCTCCCACCCGAGGGGCCGTTCCACAGGTGGAGGTCTGACATAGAAACTATGATCTCACGGTGAACAGATACAACACATCTAAACACACTTGCTGCGCTCATATTCTCAGCTCTGCTACGGGGAGAAAACAGTACCTAAGTTGGGACTACAGACTGTTGCCCCGGCCAAAATTCAAGGTCCTCTTACAAACTAAACATGCTGTCAGGAACAGTGACTCACAGTGTTCTTCAATGGTGTATATTATTACTATCATTTAAAAAAAAAATCCATATGTATTTCACTGCATGTTTCCGGATCTAAAAAGAACCATGTTTTCAATGAATCAAATCTCCACAGGGCTTGTTGGAAATGTCATAAAATAACACAAGTACAGTTAAAATAAAAGTATCATGATATAAACGGAAAAAAAAACCAAACAGTTGGACCCTAATTTATATGCAACTTTATTTTTTGAATTATAAAAACTGAATCATATTTGACCACACCAGGCTTGAGCTCCATGGTCGCCCTCCTTCTTATTGTTCCCTCTACAAATGGACCAATTCTTTCTGTGAGGTTGAAAAGCAACAATTTGGACATTTGAAGATTTTCCCACCTTTTTCCTTTGAACAAAAACTCCATTGACCAATATGCCAACTAACGGTGGTTCTTACCAGACTCACTCAAAATCAGCACCCCATGTAGGTCTGATAACGCAGCTGGACATGGGAACTGTCTGCTGTCAAAATGCAACTTCAGCCTCCTGCACATGAGGGTAGTAGTTATATTCTGACAAGCTGTAATAACGATGAGCCGATGTAATTTCTCCTGTTGGATGAGGGATAAACACAAACGAGGACGTCAACATTACGGCAAGTGTCCTCAGCTGTCATTCCAGACTAAAACACATTCCTGGATGTCAAGTAATAGCAAGCCAACACAGCGGTGGGGATGCTTGGTGGGAACATGGCAACAGATTTGGATTTTAAGATAAAAAAGAAATCATACTGAGGTGAATGTAGCCTTAAGCTGCCCAGGCTGGTAGAGACTGGTACGTTAAGCCAGCAAGGACAGATGTGTAGAGATGGTACAATATTTGGTCCAATGTCCAAAGTAGCGATGGTTGTAATGATTACTTTTAATTGATTGGCAAATCTACCAGTGAGAGGAAACATGAAACCTGTGGGAAGGGGAGGAGGTGAGATGCATCACTTAGCAATGCAGTTAATCTCCAGGAGGCTGACAACAAGGTGAATATAATTGTATTCAAGCAATTTGGGTGACAGGTTCAAACAGATATATCTGGGAAAACATAGCTACATCAGCAGGGCTGCTGGCCAAGTTCTACAGGCCCTCTGTATTTGCGTGTGTGTGTGTGTGTTTCAGCCTCCAGGGCCCCAATGCTGCACAGGCAGAAACAAACCACAGGAGGATTAAGAGCAGCATGTTCAACGTGAGCAAATAAAGCCGGCATGCCTGGGTCGGCCCTCCGCACTGCATGATAGGAGCTCAGGACAGCAAACACCACACCCCCATCCACCAAAGAGACACAAGCACACCGCCCACCCACTGCCCCACCAGCCAGCCTTCCTCACCCTGACTCCAAAAACCCATCTTCCTTTTGTTTTGTTGCACAAGCTCTAATGCCCCCAAAACACCACCCTGTAACACAATCACCACCTGACTTTGTGGACGTCTTCCTAAATCCTCATATCCAGTAGCAGAGGGCAGGCTTCAAATTGATTTCTCTGTGTTTGCAGTCAAGCTGGCCTTTTATAAAGCTGTTACCCCTGCATGACTGGACAAAATGTTTGGTCAGATGCTGGGTGGGCCCGGGGGGGGGGGGGGGGGGGGGGGGGGGGGGGGGGCATGGAAAGGCCAGAAGATGGTTGGTGACCATATATCTTGATCACCTGAAGTCGCACTGGCCCAAAACAAGTCTGAGGCTTTTGCTGATGTAGGAATTACATAAAAAGGATGGATCAGCACAACCTTTCCCTTGTTACATTAAACCGTTCAACAATAAGCTCATTTCCTGCTCTGTATTTTTATTCTGGGACTCCAGTTCATGATTCACGGATTAAAAAAATATCGTAAATTGGACCTGCCATTTATGAAGGCACTCATTCATCCTCTGTTTCAGACAAAATCCCTCAGCATTCTGATCAGAAGTAATCTGGAAGCCTGCTGGGGGGCAGCATCTCCCGGTGCTCTGCGTCGTGCTAATTTTGAATCAGGTCTTCCATCTGTGACACACCAGAGAGGTGCACAGTGGTGCGCAGCCGGGTTTTTAGGGCACTGATTATTCTGCTCGCCACGCAGCACAAACAGAGCAGTTTCTGTGCAGATCCTGTTCGCTGAATCGCCCGGAGGACGACGTTGTCACATGACGGGGGGAGGCGAGACACGCCGTGAGAGAAGAAACAGAGATGCTGGACAAATGTGTTCAGCGTAGCTGCTCAAATTGGTTGCGATCCTTGTTAGCTGGCAGGACCATGGTGACTCTCACTCTACAGGCAGACCCGCTGTACTCCAGGCTTTAACCTGAATCCTGTGTCAAATGTCCTGAATAGTTCTCAACACATTTAGTCACCCACATCCTGGTTTTATTCAGTTTAGTTTTAGTCCATGAAAACCTATGACATTGTAGTCTAATTTTGATATTCATGCATAATAGTTTTAGTCACATTTTAGTCATTTGATTTTTCACTTTTAAGTTCATTTGAGTCCTTGCATATCTCATTTGAAACGGGTTTTGACGTCGGATGTCCCTACTGACCCGACCCTCCTTGTTGATGTGGGCTTGGGACCGGCACCAAAGCTGCACCGGTGCATTGCCTGTGGCTCTGAGAGGGAGAAGTGTCCCACTCAAGGACTGAACCTTTAGCTTAGTTTTCACTGATGAAATTAACATTAATTACCGAGCCATGAAGAAAGACCAGTTGACTTCAGGGGGTTGTGAAAACAAAAAATAAAATAAAGCTATCGTGTCATTACCATCCTGATCATTCAGGGACTGTGTCAAAAAAAAAAAAGACAAGAAAAGAAAAGCACAGATGGAGCCATTGAAGAGAAACACATCCTCCAAAAGGGGTGTCACCATGTTGGATTCAGTCATTCCAGCGAGTGACAGACGTTCTTTCACCATGGACTGTCCCAAAACCCTCATTATGCTTAGTGTGGAGGGACTAAACTGTAATATGTGTGTGTGTGTGGGGGGGATACTGGTGCATGTCTAATTAATAAATGAAACCCTCCCCATCATTCTTTGACAAATACAGCCTTTATGCCTGGTACAGCAGCACAGGATCCGAGCCAAGTGGTTGAATTAACTGTCCGAGCTGCTGGACAACAACACAAAGCAGAATCTCTACTGAGGATTGTACAAAAAGACAAGAGAGAGAATCCAGAACGCTCTGTTACAGCAGGGATGCCAATATCACAGCCGGCTTGAACTATCGCTAAGTTCAAATAGTTCACCGACCATATTAGCTGCTGTTTTTCCAAAGAAAGAGGGTTTGGGGATCCAAACAGATAAGCCAATGTGACAACCTTAGACCCCACACAAACAGCACATCCACAAACTCTGGTGAAATCAGCAGGGGGCTTGACAGTGTGACTGGAAGATAAGTGAGTGTTTCTGCACAGTGTCAACTTCTCAACGGTTCTCAGCCCTTTCTTTATCAGCAGGCTCCCTGCTAAGGACAAACACACAAACTGGCTGTAAAGGCCTCGGGCACAGAGCCCTGACTGACAAGATGAGGTAATAAACTCCCTTGGTGTTAACTTTAATGTCACCAACAGCAAACACGCTGAACGTTCACAGACAAAAGAAAGCCCACGGTCCCGCAGACACGACCACTTCAGCGTGATAACAGCAATTCACAACGGCTGACGAGCTGAGAACACACAGAATGAGGAAGAGGTACACACTTGAAAACATAAACAGCTCTTTTCTCCATGAAAGACATCACCGGGGTAATTTCACCCTTGCTTGATTTACCTACATGAGCTGCAGTGTTTCTCAGCTCTGCATCTGAGGGGGACGTGTTGTTGTGGGCAAGCGCCTGCAGTCCTGCCCCACTAAAGCCCAGGTCACAGTCCAACCTGACCATTTCAGGCCGAACTAGTTTTTGTCCACGTATTTTGGCCTACATGTTGGTCAATGTGACCGCAGACAAGATGGAAACAGTGTTTGACAGTTTCAAAGCTTTTTCTGTTTCATGTCACGATAAAGGCAGCATTTTGTGGTCGCCTTGGGAACTTCTGATGGATTCTTTTCACTACCTTTAGCTGGATTATTTGGAAAGTTATTCCATTTCAACAAGAAAGATTTAAGGACTCTACTGAAACACATGGTTTCTTCTTCAACCTGATCTGTGAGCCAAATGATCACATGAGCAAAGTTTCTGAAGTTTTTCAGTGTCTGCAGAATTTGGTGTATTGGTGGATATTTTATGGGGCAGCACTCACACACAAGGAGCACTGAACAAGAGCTTCTCTCTGCGTTCCAGTCCCCTGGTTAATGTCTGCATATGTTCTGGTCTGAGCATGTGTGTGGAAATGTGACGGCGAGTGCACGATGTCAACAAGAAGTTTAAAGTCCATCAACCGCCCCAACAGCCTTGTGCTGATGTTAGTAAACAGGTTCAAGGGTCATCAGGGAGAGGTGGGCTCAGTACACAGAGTCACAAACACAACACACACACACACGCACACACCCTGTTGCTTTCTAAACAGCCAACACAATTCCTCTGTAACTGAGGAACCAACAATGTCACACACACACTACAATGGAAACAATAAAACACAAAGCAACTTGGAGGAAGACTAGAACCAAACCCTTCTGCCACTCCTCAACAACACACACGCATAAAAGAATAAATAAAGGTGACCCACATTAGCAACACCCACTCCTTACTGGGACTGAAATTCATTTCATACGAGAACGGCCCGAGATGCTTATCTATCAAGGTATTGTAAGTCTTCTACACCGCAGCAGCTTGCTAACCTGGGAATATCCTGCGGGGTCTCTGGCGAGCGGATATTCAAGCCTTCTCTCGGTTCTCACAGACAGATTCCACCATGATAAGAGCCCCTGATAGTTCAGCTCATGGTTCCCCTGTGTCAGTGCTGTTTCCCAGCATGAATTTGTCATCCAGTGGGCACGGAGACAACCACAGTTATGCCAACAGTTCTCTTTGGTCATTTTAGTAGGCGTGAGAGAAACCACCTGTTTTTTTTTTTTGGTTTTTTTTGGTCCACACAGAGCTTAAAAACAGCCAACGCTCGGCTGCACTGTGAACAGGCCAGGAGGACCAGCTGCTCTCAATATGCATGATTCAGAGTGAATCATGTCAACACGGAGAGAGAAAAAACAATATTCCGTCAAGGTGGAGGAGGAAGTCATACTCGGTTGAGGTGGCGCTAACGCAGATAAGGGTGGGTTAGCGCCACCCCAGAGTCCAGCGTGAACCAGAGTCAACTGATATTGATAAATTGACCAATATAGGAAAACATATTGAACTATGAATACAAATTCAGCTTTGACCCAATGTGCTACATCACTTTTTTGTTACGGTTCAACGTACTGCTGGAGCCAGTGTTTTTACAGGCATTTGGTCTGATTATCACAATGGTTTTCTGTCTCATCCAGCTGCCTATAAGTAAATAAATGTATCTTCTACATGAGTTTGTCCTGAACCATTTTATTTTTTGATGGCTTGAACTCCATCAGAGTTGCTTATCCACACACTTCTTTACCTGTTTGTAAGCTGGTAGTGTATAACTCGTGGTTTACTGGCATGGATCAAACACTTGAATGTGGCCTGATTAAAATGGTATTTGCTGGGTCCTCCAGGTCTCTACAACGGGAGCAAAGTGGAAATGAGTGATAATGATACTGGACAAATATGTGAGAAACACCTGAGTTAACCTGAGTTTCAAGTCAGTCTCACTGGTCTTCCGACAGGCCTTCACATTTGTTGCGACACAGTTCTGACGTGTTTACAACTATGTCTGCGTGAAGCTGTAATCAGAGCAGACTCCAGTGAATGTGAGCTGGACAGGCGTGCCAGCTGCTGATGAATGAAGCTGCTCGGCAGTCTCCTTCTGTGACATAAACACAACGCGGGCGATGATCTGAAACTCAAGCAATGTGGGAACGATCTAATAACGCGGCAAGAGAGCTGCTTTACCACAGACGTGACAATTATCTAAACTGGTTTAACTGCTTTAAACAACACGACAGTCTCAGGGCATAAACACTGACAGGTGCCGCAATCACCGGGACGGCTCGACATAAACTCACGAAGAATTTCACCGTCGTGCGGAACATCTTGTTCAAAAGTGCATTTTAAAGTCACTGTGACTCTGGTGGCGTCACCGAGAGTTCAGGCACTTGTGTTGCTCGTAGTGGTTTTGACTGGCCCACAGCAACATGGCCAGAATAACAGTACATAAACAAGTACTACTGTTATCGCCCCAGTTATCACATGGTGACAGCAAAGCAAGCGGATGTGCACTCTTCAGAGTCAAGAACATATCAGCTGTGTGAAAGAGAAAGAGGCCCGTGTCTGGTCCCTGGTGCTGCACATGACTTGGGATGAAGTCATGAAGTCTTTGTCCTCCCTGACTATTGATGATGGCGTGTGGAGCTGCACACGTGTCTCACTGATTGATTTGTGCAACCCTGACACAATATCATCATTTTGTTTTTAAAAATCTTTTAAAAACAAGTACAACGTAGCGATGGGAACTGAGATTTGATTCCAAGCAGGAATGGATGTGCGGGAATCAATGAAAAATTTCAATTGACACAGAATCTGACAGGCTACAGAGCAATAAACACACGTCTTTATGTTATTGTTTTTTTTTTAAATTTTCCTCATTTGCTTTTTTCCTCATGTAGTGCCGCATTTTAGATTTGACTAACTTTTCAAGATTTTGTTCGTGCAATTAAACCCCACTTGTTCAAAGCACAAGTTTAACACACGCCTGAGGAAATCATGGTACATTCTCCCTCTATGTAAACTCTGTAAAAACGAGCTCAAACTCCAACTTGATTTTTCTTCACAGTTCAAAGACTGCAGGGCTTCTTTTTTTTTTTTTTGCCAGGAGGGGCGAATCCTGTAATTGTCAAAGACAAAACAACGCCGCTCACGAACTTCAACAAAAGCCTCTGGTCCCAGCAGCTTAAAAACTGACACACGCTGAAGTGATTAATACTTCACAGCTTCAGAGCTCCAGAGAGCGTTTCTGAAATGCTTCCAGTGTGATATTAGCACCAGCTGCAACGGAGCGTGGCTGCTTTTGTTTTCACCTTGTGAGTCTGTCTGTGTCATCAAGGCAAAAGGTGGTTTTGGAGACAGCGAATGTGGCAGGAACGATACACAGAGGTGGTTTGGAGCACTTTGGCAGGTGTGTGTGTGTGTGTGTGACTGGTGGAATTCTATAACCGCGATAATGTCACAACTCCGCAAGAGGCAGTTGTGTGAAACTACCCAGGTGCATGGTGGAGATGAAGATGGGGGCGAGGGAGGTAGGAAGTAAGGAGGGAGCTGGATACCCTCAATGATCTTCAGTCTCTAAAGTCCACAGATGTGGAACTGAGATCAATGTGCAGACCACACGTGAGCGTAGGAGTGGTCTCATAATTACACCGATGTGGAAGTGACTGTAGCTCTGAGCCAGGGCCTCAAACGTCATCTCATGACGTGATGCTCTCTAGTTTTAAAATGGAATCATATTCAGAAATGATTTCCATGGTCTTCCCCCTCAGTCTTCTCCATGTTAGCCTACACAATCAGCACATGGTCCCTCTATCCTACCGTGGAATTTAACCCTCAAGTCAACCTGTGCGCAGTCAAGGGAGGTATGATCGCGGCGGGTGTAGAGGAGCTTCTACTGTCGGCTACTGAGATGTCAACCCCTGGACTGTGCTGTCTGACGTTCACTGAACTGTTCAAGAAACTTCAGGCTCTTCTTGAGGTGCTGTGTCACAGAATTTATCGCCGCTACGATGTCTAACACTTAATTACACAAGAGAATCAGCGCAACTTGACCAAAAAACTTTGGTAGTCAAGTGGTCAAAAGCCCTTTGCCCTTCTGGGGTCATAGCATCTAACAGGAACAGTAATGTGCCAGTGTCACAGTGATAAACCGCACTTCCACCCAGAAGCTGAACCCGTCTGGCTCCTCCAGCTGGTTCAAGACCAGGTTCTTTGTGAGTTGTTAGCAAGAGCCTTTGCTTGCCAACTCGTTTGGCATGAAGCACAGTTGAACCGGGAGAAAGTCTGACGGCAGCCACCTGACACATTCCCCTCAACAAATACTTTCTCCGCGGCTCTTCTTCTGCAACAGCAGCGGAGATGTGAGAGGACGTCAGACTTGACCCTTTGCAATGTCAGCCTTAGATATACCACCAATAATTCGCAAGAAGCCGTTTGCTCATTCTCATTTTTCCTCACGTAACCTCTTAGCTGTTGCAACAGAGAGCCAAATGTCAAGACATTCTCCCATCCTTCCCAGGCGGCCTCCTATGGAGCTTGGGATTAAAGTGGGTGTATCTGACAATTTACATAAGCATTTCCTGGGGCACGGGAAGCTACAAAAAATATGCTACATACCACAAGTCATCACATCTGACTCCTAGAGCGCACACTCCATATATTAAACGACGTTACCTACTCCAAATACACACACACACACACATACAACAACTCTGGACTTTATTACAAACAAATCAGTTGCCGTTTAACTGGCTGCATGAGGACCGCCTGAAGTGTGTTTTCATGAGAAACAGAATGCAAATGAGTCAAACTAACCCCCCCCCCCACACACACACACACAACTCCTGCAAGCACTCTCTTTCCAGTATAAAACTATAATGACCTCAGTGCAGTCGGGCAGGTAGCCAGCTTCCTCACTACGCAGCAGCAGCAGCAGCAGCAGCAGCAGTATCCTCCAGAGCAAACTGGAATAGCTCGCACAAGAAGCAGCACAGTCAGAGATGACACACTCAACCGCCCCCCCCCCCCCCCCCAGCCTCTGCAACTCATACAATAGACCTTATCTCGATGGAGAGATATTTGCCCAGCAGCTAAGGAACAGCGGCGTTCTAACTTAGCGACTCAGAGGTTTGTAGCTCAAGTGATACTCAGCTACTTTTCATGCTCCAGAGAAACGGCCGGCCAAGTATTAATCAGACCTTGACCTGAATTTCTCCAGTAACTAACGGCCAAGTATATGATTCATCAAGCGAGATGATTAATGACTGACCTTAAGGTTGGTGTTCGGGGTGGGGTTGTTTGTGTTTGTGTGTGTAGCGCGAGGTCAAAGGCCAAGAGGCTGACCACGCCAAGCTCATTACTCAATATGTCCGCCTACATTTGTCCACCTGGGCTGTTGAACGAGCCTTGATTACTGGTGATAAGCCAGGAATAGTGAAGGTTACAAAAACAGACTCGCAGACTTTACCGTCAAGCGTAATTAAAGCTGAACGCTGGCCGTACGGCCTTCAGGAGGCGCATGATGCATGAATGACGGTTAGCGGCTACACCATCAGGTGGCAACTTTAGAGTGAATTACTCAGCTCGGAGGGTATGAAGACCAGGAGGCAATGGACACCGGGTCTGCAGGCACAACACTTGGACAGGAGGGTGGGAGGCAGAGAGGGACAGCGTAGCTTGTGGAGCTCTTGTTCACTGCTCTCAGCTCAGAGTATTAATGTTACATAACTGCCAGTGAGGCGAACTGATGGTCCATCTGCTTCTGTCCCTGACTAAATCACATCCCTTCCTGAAAATAGTTATTTAGGACACCTCTGCAGTGGAGGAAAGCCGAGGGAAACGGACAAAAACCCAATGGGGCGGCAGGATATTTTTCATGCGTCACATCACTTGAGCAGCTCTCATGGAGGGGAGTTCTTTCTTTTTTTTGATAAACACTCACACATTTAGGCACAGATGCTAAATGAAGATATGATAACGTCCAAAACCTCAGACAACATCTAGTCGAACATCCTGATGGACATGATATCCTTAGATCCCTGCACAAAAGTGAGGCCTAAGGCAGCATTCAACTGGCAGGAGGTGCAATATTTGCTAATTGTTTGTCCAAAATACCCTTCTAGATGAAGTACTGCGGTACTGCAGAAATACTCCAACCTGCACATCATATTCGACAGAGCCAAAATAATCACAAATTTGACAACTGCTGGGCATCCACATCAGCTGGCTGGTCATGATTTGCAGAGCGACGATGGGATCCCAGAGGAACTCTGAGAGTACTTGGAAGTTTCATGACTTTTAAGAACGGATCACAGTTCATGGCGATGTTTCATCATTGGGGAACGCACAATAATATCGGCACAACATCGATATCAGCACAGACATGTGGGCCATTTTTATAATGTATCAATATTGATCTGGTGATGCTCTTCTCTCCTTGAGGAGACAGGGCATACATGTATAAATCCTGGGCTTTTCCAATAGTAAGAACATAATTTTTCTTACAATTTCACAATGTTGACATGTATTTGATGCTCAAAATGCGAGGACCATATAAACTTGTTTTTAGACCATAAAAAAAAGCACTGACATCAGTCTGTATCGATGTGGTGGATCTCTGCAGAAAAATCCAATATCAAGTTTGTCCCAATGGTTGATGCTTCTAAAAACAGATTATGATTATATAACTCTTAAATTTACAAAGCATGGCTTCTTGTGAAATGAGAGCTGTGTGCAAGAATCTAATTATGGCAATCTTACATTTCTATATTTGGTGATCCATCAACATTAAAAAAAAAAAAAAAAAGTTATGGAGTCCAGATTTAGTGGTTAAAAAGTCTACTGTGCAACTGAAAAACTTCTGAACCAGCATTGTGTTTCAGGGCAACTTTCAGGGATATGTTTGGCTCCTTCACTTTCTTTTCACGGGGCTCCTGGGGGACAGAGAGAGAGGGAGCGAGACCAGAGGGCTTATTGTTGTCTCCATACGGCCGTGAGACCTGAGGGACAGCCAGGCGATGGTTGTCCTCAAGCAGATTCAACATTCAAATGAGATGCAGATTTCACACCGATGGCGTTATTCAAACCTCACCAGGCAGTCTGGAAACTACATTTCCTGAACAAAAAACATTGCCAAAAAAAAAAAAAAGTACTCTATTAAAGACAGATTGAGTATTACAACACCGCTGAACAAGTTAGTTCAGGGGAATACACGGAAGAAACGGCAGCCTACCTTTCGTCAAGCTCCAACCGTTTCAGGTTATATTCCACTCAACTTTCACGGTCAACGGCCACAAGATGAAGCCCGTGTGTCGGTTTCCTCAGCGGGGGAGTTGCGGCGGAGTGGCAGCGGGGCAGTTCCCTTGTCGGAGCCTCAAACGTCCGTCCGTAGTTTGTTCTGTGACTGTGGCGCACAAAAGCGGGCCGTCCCCCCCCCTCCTCTCAGCTCTCCACCCCTCTGCTACCGGAGAAGGAGAGCACCACCTCCCGCTGCGTTTTAAAGGGACACAACCCCCCTCACCCCCACAACACATCACAATAGGCAGAACTTCAACTTGGCGGTTGGGGGGCTCCCCCAAGCCAATGAGACAAACACACACCACAGAATTGGAATGTCGGAGACTTTACGGATGTACTCTTTGTTTCTATTTGTATATTTGTCACCGTGTTGTTACTTTAACTTCATTTCATTAAACTATGAGTGTAGAGTCAGTGGGAAAAATAAGGTCTGTGGTTGACACAAGCTTAGGTTATTCTGATGTTTTTCTACACCATCAAATACCACATTTGAATGTTAAAAAAAATGTTTTCTTTAAAAAAAAAAAAGGTGATTTCTAACAAATAGTGAAATTCCTGGGCAGCGGGAAGCAAAGCTAGTCACGCGTCCATGGAGTACCCTTTTAGCATAACGTTAGCACCTAAGAATTTAATTGACCTTTCAAACATTATAAACTTGGTGTTCATTTGTGAATATTATCCTCACATCATCTAAATATTTAGAAACAAAACGTAAGTTGCCTTAATGTTTTTCAGGTAAAATTACTCCGATTTTTTTGTTGAGGGAACCTGAAACAATGCTTTTTTATGGGTTGGTGGACAAAAAGACCTCACCTCAGCACTCTACGGGAACAAATTTGACAGAAACAAATACAAATGTAAAAGAGAAGTTTTCAGATGTCAAACTACTTGAGATACTGGAGTATATGTACCTTTAAATTTCCTCTAGATGTTAACGGCTTAGACCTGGGTGGTTGCATACTATCCATATTTGTTTGAAGTGGGTTTTACAACCTCATAGCCGTACTTGTGCTAAGCTAACGTTTCCTGTCGCTTTAAATTCACCATTGCAACATATTGTTAACCATTACCCCTGGAAAAGTTTTTTTTTTTTTATTTCCAAAAGAATTAATTATTCCCTCAACTTCTGTAGTCTTCATTTTCAAAGAAGATTTTTCATTTTTTGGTCCGACTGTAGATGCACTGACCCAGAGGCAGAGGAGTTGTCTGTGGAGAGGAATGATCTGTGTTTAACCTTGAAATCAAGAGTATTGTGGCTCTATTAAGTCTTAATAATGAGTCGTCCTTCATGACTGGGCTTGCATTCCTTAACTTAAGGGTAGAGGTGACAGTCGACACATTGTAGACGTGCGAACAAAACATTGGCTTCAAGTTGTGTGGTAATTAAAGTAGAGGGCAGTGAATTTCCCAGACAACACACAAATACTGTATATGCATGTTGTACCAGATGAACATTGTGCTTAAGGCCTTATTATTCTAATATCAGACATGAACTGCCTGACCAAGACAATAGGCTTTAAAATTCTGCCTGTATGGGATATAATTTCAAGCACAAAGGGGAAATGTCCTAGCGTCATATTATTCATAGAGGCAGTTAAGGTAGACATAATGCCCTTTGGTCCAATTTTTTCTTGACTATGTCCACATCGCATTTAAAAAAACAACAACAAAAAAACAACAACAAAAAAAAGGCCTTTATTTTCACAGATGTAAAATGTAAAATTGCTCACGTGTGGTTAAAACAAGTCATCTGGTCGTCAGGTGTGAACTTCAACACCACAGACATCTTTTACGACCTCATCCAGCCACCTGTGAATACCATCAGATCCCATATTACCACACAGCGGACCAATTAAGGGTGCCGTTGTTTCATGGTCAGCTCCGTTGGAGTCCGTCAGAACTTCAGCGAGGTTGCGCAGGAACACAAAACTTCGGTGGCGCCTCACTCTGAAGCAGGCCCCTTATTCAGTGATTACTTCCTTGTGTGGTTTTGTGTTGTATACGTTATGTAATGCATGCAGCCTGGCATGGCTACAGGAAGAAATTGGGACATTATTTTCCTGCGCAAACCAATTAACTTGACAAACAGAGCGACAACTGGGTAAAACCAGAGAGAGCACGAGGTCGGTTAGGCCAAAGGGACTTAGCAAAATGGTTACGGACATATTGCTTCATTTTTGTGTTTGTGTGTGTGTGTGTGTGTTCTCCCATAATGCACATTAAGTCAGAAACCAATTTAAGCATTCGCCAAACAATACGGTACAAATGCATTCATGAACATCCTCCTTTTTCAAATTACTATCCTTTCTCCGACTCTTCAAATCCCCAAACCACCCCTCAGTGAAGCTCACAAATGAGGCAATTAAACTCAGAGTTTCGGACTCCTAGAACTACACCTTCTGTCTGAATCCTTTAATATTCCAACTGTGGGTTCTCAAAGCTTATCAGGGCTATTTAGTACCGTGGGCTCCCCTTTGAACGGGGACCACCAACTTGCTCTTACTGTCATTAATTTCCTGAGGGAAAGAGAGAGGGAAATGAACCTGTCAGTGATTCTTCTGTCAGAGGGAAATTTCCCATGTGTTTTCAAAAAAGGGATTAGTTCTGTGGATGTGCCCGTTCCAATTCCCCATTCCATCCCCTCTAATCTCCTCCTGTCTCATGCCAATGAGTTTACTAGGTTAGCTATGGCTCAGGTTGACTATGATCCAATTACCACTGAGTATCATTTGAGACAGTGCTTGTGTTTGCGATGCAAGCGCGCGTGTAAGTTTACCTCCCTTTTTGAAGAAACAAATGATGAGCTAACGAGTTTCTGTTTTCCAGGAACAGGGAGGAAGATGAAAAATCCAGGACGGGACATTAGGTGCCATTTAACAGGATTTCACAGCATCTGCACAGATCTAATTCATTACTGCCCCGAGTAACACTCAGGTAAGGTGGAATTTTATCAACTGATTAGCTATCGACCCATCCTTCCTCTGTGGTGACACAAAACATTTATACACTGAGCATTCCTGAACCGTAAGCGAGCGTTCTTCCTCATGTTGTCTGTTCATTTTGTTTGTTTTTTGGAAGCGTCACAAAAGTTAAGACGGTTCCGACTTGACCGTGACCTTTTGTTAGCATTCACTAAAAACCACGAGTAGCGCTAACAGGAGAGGCCAACATGCTACCGTCTTCATAAGGAGTTTGTGAGGTGAATGGACTGCCCTCATCTCGCGGCAGAAGCCAAGATCCATTTACACGGTTTTTCAACTGCAGATGCATGCAGGTTTTCAAACCTGACCCCTTTCTCACTGCGAGTTAGACGGAACAAAAGCCCCTTTTCCACCGGTCAGAAAACCTGCTAACACCCGCTAACATTTGGCTTTTGTCTGCAATGGAAACAGGTTTAATCAGCATTTAATCCCACCTCAAATGACCCTGCTGTAGACAAGAGTCCCGATGTAAACACAAAACC
The DNA here is from genome assembly GCF_037954235.1 of Aulostomus chinensis. Taxonomy (NCBI): domain Eukaryota; kingdom Metazoa; phylum Chordata; class Actinopteri; order Syngnathiformes; family Aulostomidae; genus Aulostomus; species Aulostomus chinensis. The sequence continues at coordinate 18,605,349 of NC_141342.1, read as the reverse complement.
CAGATGAACACAGTAATTTGTGGTAGCCGCTAGTAACTTCTGTGACTTTTTTTTTTTTTTTTTTTTGTCATCTCAGGCACCAATTCAACCTGTCTGCCCTCAAGCAGCTTTCAGTAGGTGTGGACAAAACAGCCTGGACCAAAAGAGTAAAACAGTAACTGGTGAAATTGCCCGCCGTGTTGCTCCGCGGGTCCGTGCTGACTTCTGCCGCGTCCTTGACGTTGAACGTAACCAGAAATCAAACCAAACACAAAAGGCAGCTTCCCTACTCGCCGTGGTTGCCTGGTTGAATTTTTCAAAGTGCGGAGGTTCTGTGCGTCATAAAGCCGCACTGGGAAGGGGCCAAAAAAACGTCTGGCTTTATTTCCCAGACAACCAAGAATCTAGAATGTAACTCCTGTATGGGCCTTCATCACCGTTCCCGCCTCCAAGAGTTTACAAATGAGCACCAGAATGACTAACATTGAAAAATAATTTATTTCAGAAATGTACTGTGATCATATATTCATTCAGATTCTGCTTGGTAAGCTTTTGCTGTGTACAATGAAATCACCCCACAGAGAAAAATAATAAGTGACATTTTTTTTTCTTTTGAGCTATGGGAACTAGGAACACACCACTGAGTCTTCACTATAGCGTTATGAGTGCACCTGACAGCAGGCCGGGTGGTACCAACCCTCCGTGGGGTTTTGAACCCCAGGCAGGTCGCCACAGGATAATGTCTTTAGAACCAGACGCACAGTGAATGATCTGTAAAGCTCACACACAAGAAGTGTATTCCCACACACACACACACACACGTTAGCATTTTGGGAAGGGACAGTCACACCTGAAATGTACAGAATGGTTGATTACACAAAGAGAGGGAGGGCGGTGAGGCAATTCAATGACATCATCTCTTGGTGCAGTGCTGCACCGTGACAGCGGTCAGTGATGGAATAGTTATACCAGCAGAGAAGGAAACAGGGAAAAAAAGAAAAATCATATTTTTTTTTTCTTCTCTCAAAAATCACGCTGCTAACATTAGAGCAGGGCAAGCAGCTGCGCCCGAATGTCCCCTGCTACTTCAGACAGTTTTGACACACATTGACACTCCGGATTTTCAAAGCTTTTCAGAGGAAATGTGCAGAATGTGTGCAAATAGTGGAACAATACCAGTTTGTGAATGCAAATCAATCCACCCCCCCCCCCCCCCCCCCAACATCTGTCAAGATTAAAAGAAGGCTCTTGTAGCACGAGGCCAGTCATTACAATGCCACAGTCAGGAGCACCGGCAGCAGTTTAGTCACAATTGGTGCCAGATATAAATAAGTGTTTCTCTATCAAGGCATCTTGATCCACTCACAAAAAGACATGACACTTGAACAGATATATATTCATCTCATATCTGCTGGATCCTTCAGGCACAGAACAACCCGCCGCATTTGACAAGCAAAGGCCAAACGTTGCTCAACTTTTCTACGCGTTTGTGTGCTATTGACCTGTTCCCGTTTCCCAGGAAACGCATGATTGTTGATCCAATGTCCGCCGTTAAGTCTCCCGGCCGCCACATTCGCATTTGTTCAATTTGGCATGAATTCCACATCCTCTCTGTTTTTACATCCAGGTCATTTTATCGTGATGGAAAAAAAACCTGACCTTTAATTTTCTTGACCCTTGTCTTTCCACAATATGACTCCATCATATTGTTTTCAGCCTCTGTCAATGCCGTCTGCATTGACTTGATTGTGTCTTTTAGGTACATCTACTATATATATATATATACAGTATATATATATTTATATGTGTATGTGTTTTCAAGGATTCTTGTGACTTTGTACAGCATCGAAGATATTAGCATTTGGATGTGTGCAAAGAAAAATAACCTGAAAGGAGGGAAATAAATGATAGGAGGTCATGCAAACAGTTCAACCAGCAAAATAAAAGTGAATAGATGCAAGTTAGAGTTGACCGGCACCACTTCCACACAATAGAAAAAAGAGAGAGTGCTCCAAAAAAGTCTCGTAGAGTTGTTAGTTATCCGTGTATCAAGGCTGACCCGAGGGAAAAAAAAAACAAAACTTGTACAAAAAAAGAAATGTAATGAAATGAGAGAGATGTGTAAATTACAGGATTGCGTTGATTGAGCTTTAAGCCATGTTGTGTTCTTTTCAACACACATTGGGAAGATATATCCAGACATTTCCGTGTCCTTTTCTGCATTTTTTCACACAAAGGAGGAGAAGCCAGCGATGGGGGCGCGTGTGCCAGGCGCTAGGCTGCTGGGAGGCCTGTAGAGGGTGCTGTGCTGGCTGGGGGGGTTGGAGCTCTGCTGTGAAGGGGTGGGAGTCCGACTACCTTTGGGCCTGAACAGGCTGCCTTGGCCCTGGGGCTGTCCCTGGGCCTGCTGGGGCTGGGGGCTAGGTGAACTGAGCTGAGGTGGCAGAGGAGGTAGAGGAGGCAGTGGCGGCGGGGCGCAGTGATCTGGGTCACCGGACTCGGATTCTGTGTAGCTGTACGCTTGTGCTCTGGATATGCCTTTCTGCTGGCGGCGCCACGAGTTGTAGTAAGTGGGGTCACTTATGTAGTGATTGACAAAAGAGTGGGTCTTCTGTCGGTTGGGGTCCACCTCATACTCGCTGTCGCTGCCCTGTGAGAGAAAGAAGAGACATTGATCTATGAGGTTAGCTTGACACCACTGTGCAGTGTTTCCATGCGGAGCTGTTAGGGATGCTGAAGCTATAAATGTACATGAACATGGAGTTATTGGATTATTCTGAGCCTCCGTCAAAACACAATCACCCTGTGTACACGGCACACTCATGCACACACACATACTTACATTTACAACACATCACGAGAACACGTGGACACCGAAAAATGATCAGAGATGGTCAAAGCATGATTACGGACGGGTGACTTGTTACTGAAGCGTGCATTGTAGATGGACCATCAACACAAGACGGTAGAGGTCAATTTATCATCAGGACTTTAACCAGATCAACTACGTATTTAGGTTCTTTGTCCCCACACCACGCCAGTAAAGTGGTGTTGTTTAGCTCAGGGTACCACATCAATCCTTTAATGGAAATCTGAAGGAAAGATTTAGATGGGAACTAGCAATAGGAACCTATCTGGCTACAAACATTCAAAGCAGGCAGCCACAGGAACCTCACCAAATGCAGTGGAAGTGTATGTAGACCACCTGTCCCATATGAAAAGACCAGCGCCTCCTACGGGTGAACAGAACAATGGTTTTTACAGTACATCACCATAACAGAATGATTAAAATGGCCCAGTCATGACGATGATGATAGTACCATAGGTAAGTGTGGATACTGCATGTGTGTCAATCGTAAATGCAATTGTGAACGAATAGTGTCAAAAGCTGACGAAAAACAATGAAAAGGTTCTGTGGTGCATTCTCAAACACGGGAGTGCAACTTTAGGAGTTCATTGAGAAGAAAATAACGTCAAAATGAAGAGATTAATCATTCTGAACAAATCTTTTCAGAGTCCGATAGGGTCTGGATTAGCCTGGCATGAATTGGACTTTCCTGTCCTACACCAGACTGCAAATGGCCACTTGCTGCTGGTCATGGTTTCTAAACAGCGTCCATGACAAACCGGACGACTAACGGATGAGCAAGACTGACTGAATGGGACATTAAGGAAGACTGACGCCGGCCACAGTCGGGTGGCGAGCCATGGAACTGGACTTCTGAACGAGACTGCGAGATGATTGAACCCTTCCTTTGGACAAGGATTGAGACAAGAAGCACAAACTGTTGTAGTAAGTCCCAGTTTGGAGACAATAACATGGAACTGAGCTTACATATCCTACCTACAGGCAAGTAGGATGCAGGATCTGTGTATCACGGCAAGGTACTTTGTCAGTATCGGAGAAAGTGGTGCTCCATTTCAGAAAACTAACAAATCTTTAGTCTGCCACCAACACTGGGGCCACTGGTTTGGTTTCCGTTTGGCTTAGTTGGGAGTTTAAACGGACCCAATTCGCTGTATCTGCAGATGGGAAACTGGACGAGTGTACATGTCACTGTTGGTGTGCTAGCGCCTCCTTTGGTCAGTTGAAGCACCTGTTCTGGAGGGAGGGGACCTGAGGGGGACAGCGGGATCCTCTTTGCCATCAGGTGAAAAGTTGCAGCTCATGAGTCCAAATGATGGAGGAAGCATGTGGTCGGTGACGGTGCTCCCCAGGCCAGCATGGAGGCTTGGTTGGGGGGGGGGGGTAGTTAAGCAAAGACCAGGGCAGTTTGGGAGCTTGAACGGGTCATATACAATTGAGGGGAGCAATGGGGTTAAAGGCCGGAAAAAAAATCCCCCAAAAAAGGGAGCACCGGTACTGTGAAAAGACTGGCTCCGCCCACTTCTAGAAGGAAGTAGAATTTTTTCTTTCTGGATGATGTCAGTTTGGATTCCAGTCAAGCTGTGTGTTGAGAAATGACAATAATCCTCGGCACATTCTCGTCAGTGACCCGCCACCTCGCTGCAGGCCGGGTTAGACACACCATTGTATTCATGTCAGCTAACATTCCACGTGTCAAACAAAAAGCACCACGATCATTGGACACTCAGTGGGAAATGCTCATGGTCAACTAATTTCCATGAAAGCAAGCTGCCAATTCACCAGCTAGCCTCTGAGTAATCGCCTGGCCACAATGAACAACTGTACAGTCCACTGCCAACATTTTCATTGGGTGATTTGCAAAGCGGCGGCTCGGAAGTATGCATTTATCATAAAAGTGAAGCCACAAATGCCCAGTCTTTTCTGCACACCAAAGAGATGAGAGATTCATTGCTCACTCACTCTTCATATGATCATGTTCTATCTTGCTGCAGGCACAAGGACCACTCCAGAGCATGGTGTAGCACCTACGCTCGATATCGCACGGCACATATGTGATGCATATGTCGGTAGGCTCGGATTTCCCCAGGCCTGGTTCATGTCGCCTATGCCAAAGACCTATATGAAAGGCTTTTCCTCTGTAGCTGTCAGCAGTGTTTATAAATGTCCAAAAAGGCGATGCTTGTGTTGAATTATAAGGAAAAGGCCCCACATTTTTTATCCTCTTTGATTCTAAGTAAAGGAAAATGATCCCTTCTCCCTCCTACTCTTGCTTTTCCGCAAATTAATCAAAGGCAGACACTGGGTACAAAAAAAGCCTCCCTCCACATTAAGAAGACGCATCATTACGTGTGCGAGTCCATTTTTAAAATTGTTGTAAACACTTGAGGCCTACGGCTGCTGAAAAGCATTCCCACCATGCCAGTGAGTTTAGCAACACAACACAATAACATGAACCGTTCACAGAGGACCAACAAGGCGGACTGAGCCACCTCAAGTGGTATTACCTCACTCTAGAAGAATTAGCATTGCATTGAGAGATGAAACAGCACACACACCACCATTGTGTGTGTGTGTGTGTGTGTGTGTGTGTGTGTGTGTGTGTGTGTCGTAGTGGAAAAGAGCGAGTGCAGACCAAGTGTTGACACAGTGAATTTCATCCTCCTCCTGTGCACAGTAACAGATGTTCCAACTCTTGAAATTGTCTGCGTTTACGCTACCCCTGCCTCTTTTTGCTTTTGCTTTATAGCCAGTCAGTCACAGAAATAACTCAAGGATCTAGTTGAGGATCCTACTGGGGAGAAGGAGATGCTTGAAAGGCGCTTCGAGGGCAGTACAGTCCATGAAACAGCTCCTTACTTTAACTCATTACAACCTAATTAGTGCCGAATGCTGTGAAAGGAATAGATTTAAGGCATGAAATGTCAGGTTGCACCTCAGCCTTAAGGAAACCGCCATGATATTTATGTGAGGATATGAGTAAGACAGACACATACCAGCCAGCCACTGTCAATTAATAAACATATTTTCATCATTACGATGTTAAATTAGGCAGAGAGGGTCTATCCAATTACTAGGGAAACCTCCTGAAAGTAGTTTATTTTATCATCAGCATCATAAAGTTGCTGCTTACTATTGCTAAAACTCAGAGGGAGAAACCGGAGAACGAAAGTGCTTTAGGTAGAGGCCAACATTTCCTTTTCTTCAGATAAAAATGAACACTGACAATGACAAAAAGACAGGCTTTAAATAGTTTCATAAATGGATTAAAGCGTTTAATCGAGCTAATGACAGTATAAATCAATCCTGTGCTTAATTACAATTAATCACAAGGTTAGAATGTCTACAAGCATTCAGGTGTATTTTTGACGGGAGGTAAAACACTGCAGTTGAATACGTACTCTAGCCGCTATGCTAACGTGCCTGGTGGCTCTTTGGTGTTTGGGAGCTCGTGGGTTCAGGACCAGGGTGGCTACCCTACATAGAGAGTCTGAGGTTAGACGGGTTTCCGTGAGGCCATAAGGGATTGGAAAAGAACACTGGGATTCACTTCCCAAAGGGGTGGTGGTGGTGGTGGTGGTGGTGGATGGAGCGCCATCCCTCCGGTTGTATATGCACTCTGGCTGCCATGCTAATGTGCCAGGCTCATTGGCAATGCAGTCGGTTAGCATGGTTGGACCGGAGCTCCAGACCAGAATAGGATGACTGCGTTCTGGTCTGGAGCTCAAGTCCAATCACGTGGCACTGGACGAAAGAAAAGTATGAAAACTGGTCTGAGGACTCTTTTTAAACTTTATTAATAACATCTCTGTTTAATTTGAAGAGTGAACGGGTCTCAGGGAGTTCTTGAGCGTTGCCGATTGTTATTCTCAATCTGGTTTTTCATTTTGGAAGCTGAATTCCAGTATGTGTGGCTATGTCTTAAACAAGTGACTCCTCTGTCCGACCACGGGAATCTTGCCGAACTTTGAACCCTGCTGGGTTTGAAATGCGCTCCTCATGCCTTTTGGTAAAGGAAATAGCAGTCAAGTCAAATGATAATTTGGGGTTGAAGTAAATTTAATGCGCGTATGATCACAGTGCGAGTTTTGAGACAAACTATCATAGAAATGAAATGTGATTTCTTCTAGGAGCTCTTATTTCTGTCTGGAAGGAGTTAACCAAGGGTTATATCAGTCCTACAGTTTATATAATGACATGAGACTGGAACGAAAAACCTCCTGGCTAGCAGGATCCCCCCCCCCCACACACACACACACACACACACACACACATCACAGCGGACTGGGTCAACCCTTTGTCCTCCAGTTATGGATTATTGCAGAGAGGAGGGGGAGAAGAGGGGAGGCTGTCTATGTCACTCCCATTGATGAAGTGAACACAGCAGGGGGTCCCTAGCAACAGAGACAATAACAGTCAATGTGGGTCCGGAGGGGGATTACAGAGACATTCGCAGATTAAACATTTCTGTGTGTTTACAGCACTTTCTGTGTGGAAAAATGAAAATGGTAGATGTCGGCTTGTTGTTGGAAAATCATATTCTGTCGTCGTCGTTAAAAAGGGATGTCCACGTTGCCTCATCAGAGCAATTATAATCAAAGGGATTTGACATTTTGTTGGGAATTAGGGCTAACGACAACCAGCATTCATTAAGCTTTCCTGCTCATTTTTATATTATTCATGGGTGCGATTTTCCTTTATTTTAGGCTGTGACATCATCGCTTGAGAATGAGCCAGTAAAAACAAAGTGGTGCGTTGTCATCGGAGACAATACAAATATTACAGACAGAAGTCTCACTTGAGTCTCTGCCAACTAACGAAGCTACGCTAGGGAGGGAGAGGGTGGAGAAAACAAAGATAGAAACTGTGAGAGGGGAAAAAAAAAGAGAGAAAACATATGAGAGACGGCAGACACATTAATTTCTCTCTGACGGAAAGCCACTCTGCAGAGAGCATGATCTACTATCTCTGACTCAGAGCTGAGATCATTCGTCTTTGACTGGTTTCAGCTTTTTATGGCACACAAAAGCAACCTCGGCGAAGGAGACAGTCTATATGGTGAAGGCAGAAAGGTTGCCTCTACCTGCAGGGAGTAGGATAGTAATGGTGGCCTTGTAGTCGGTGTTGGCTTCCTAAAATCCTCTCCAGAGGAGGAGTACAAAAGTCAACTTATACCTGCTGGTGGAGGCCCTGAGGATTAAAGAGGACTGACAGCACGATGCCTCACTGATAGCTCAGAGTTATCTGCTCAATAAAACTTCAAAGAGCATTCCTGGATTTTTACAAAGCATTGGGTGATGATATGGCGCCCTGTCAGGGATACATGGCAGCAGGCCCCTCGGGTAACAGGCGCGGCTCTGTGTCTTTTAGCCCATCAAAGCTAAAGGAAACGCGGTGAAAGTGCAGCGTGGCATCGGGCAGGTCGTCATCTCGAGGCGAGCTTCAGTGACTGCATCCGGGCCATGTTTGACAATGCACAAGTGCAAACAGTAGATATGTCAAGACAGGCGATGAAATGTTGAAATGCTTCATTTGAGAGGATGTTAACATGCAGCGAAAGGTCCTGTCCATGGTGACTCATTGCAGGGAGGTTTTCATTTGATCTGGAAACGGAGACGTCGATAAGTCCAGGTGACGAGAGATCGCTGGCTGTGTGTTCATACTTGGAATGTTTTTAGCTGAAAGACGTTCTTATGTAATTTGGGAAATGCCAAAAGTAAAGAATTCCTAGATGAAAGAGAAAACTGAAGGATGCCTGAAACAAAGGAAATTCAGGACCAGTCCTCCACCGCCCCCCGCCCCCCCCCCAGCCCCACTGTCTCCTGCATTTGACTAGGATCAAAACCAGACTGTGGACTGTGAGATGTTTCAGAAAACCGCAGACAGCCGGATGAAGGGCTGACAAAACAGAAATAAACATATATACATAAAACATCTGAGAATACATCATTTAGATAAAAGAACAAAGGGGAATGAATGAAAAAGTCAGGAAACCAGACACGACTGTGGGCAGATCGGAAACAAACAGCGCACGGCCTAATTTATTGATTAAACTGCCTCACTCTTCAAACTTATGAGGAAAAGGCAACACAAAATGTTGCAAAAAAGGAAATAAAAAGTACGTGTGCTTAACTCTGCTTTTAGGGAGCCAATTATCTTGGTGTGTTATCATCTGAGGATGGCGTATAGGCGACGTTACGCGTTATATATATTATACCTGTTATATAAAAGGCAGAGCAAATTTAAAGGGTTTGATTACGAGAGCTGACAAGAGGGAATTTTCTTGGTTTTCTCATGAAATGCTTGTTTACTGAGTGATAATTCAGGAGGGATGAAGGATCGACTCCTTGGCCAGTGCAAACTTCCAACAGAGGGATAAATTCAGAGGCGGTTTGGATTAAATTTTCTGGGTGACTTTCCTAACAAATGCTGCCACTGAGTGCTGCGGCCTGGATCGGCGGTAGATGCCTGCAGAATGACATCCTCCGCAGGTCAGTGCCAGGTCTAAAAACTACTTCCCCGCGAACATGAGCGGTCATTAATCTCTCATCTCTCCGTGTGTATTAGTGCAGTTCCAACGTATGAGCTCTGCAGGTCGAATGTGTTCCAGAGGATGACAGAAAAAAGGAGTATGGACTGACACAAAACACTGTACAGCCAACAATGCAAAGCTGAATTCCTGAAGAATTCAAGGATATGATGGTGAGCATACGTTGACAATTACAAATAGCAAACACACGGTGTTGTACACAAACCATACGAGACGGAATAAAAACCAAAAGTGCTTTACCTGGGAATCTGAGATTTCTGAGGGTTTCTCAGTCAGGCTGCTGCTCTCTACGGGGATCAGATCGTTGTACTTGGTGCTCACATCTTCATCGGAATAGTGGAGACTGCCTGGACTGGGCCTGGGGGGAGACCTGCGCAAGGGACAGGATAATTCATGAGGTTCTGGTTCTTCAAGTAGGAGATTTGGCTTATATCCTGTATTACTGTAGTACTCAGCTTGTCGATGAGCGTCCCTGAGGGAAAGCCCCCAACAAGTTCATCTCTGCCGGGTAAATCTTTGGATTTTTTTTCACATTATTATTGAGTTTTGAGCACCATTCCCTCGCTAGTGCCCCTGTACTGAAGAAATGGATCCTCCTCATTGGACCGAAGAGTTACGAAGAAAACAAAAGGAAGCTACGGACAAAAAAAACGACAGAGACGCATCACAGCTGGAGTAGCTTTTCCTCATTGGAGGGAGCAGACGTGGGTGCAGCAGAACTGCTCTGGGTTGGTATTTGTGAAATCGGTAGCCTATGTAGCTAGAACGCTCTCTGTGTTTAGTCCTTGTTTTTGTGGAACTGCTTCTTTTTTCTTTTTTTTTTTAAAACTATTTCAGAACATGAGCCAGCGGACTTTCCTGGGCAATGAGAATAAAAAGGAAGCACGCAAGCGAGTTCACAAGTCAGCTGGTTTACGAAACCGGTTTGAGAAAATAGCAAAGCTTGCTAGGACGTAGACCGTAACAGGTCTCCTCCATCCGTGTCACTATGGGAAGGGAGGAAACCTCTCTACTAGACCTGCAACTTCAGCATGTTTACTTGAACTACTGCCGTTAGCGTAAATTCTAAGATAAAAAAAAAACATGACATCCCTAAAAAAGACAAATGGGGCAACAAGCGTTTGTATCCAGATATCATAACCTGTGGGGATCGTTAAGAGCGCGTACCTTTAAGCTCCACATAAAGACTTTTAGATAATCTGGTTAAACCATTGTGCTGGCTGGCTAATCTTGTGGCGCGTCCTAGTGACCCCGACACTGATATCACACACGCCACATGATGAAAGCACCATTTGATAACAGCAGGTTATTTCTGTCTAATCCCAAGTGCTCTTGTTCTCTGGCTCTACTGTCCGCCGTTGAGTAAAAGCTCAACAAACATGAAAGAAAATCTATAAAAATATCTTGGCTTGTATCGCGCGGTTGATCCACTCCTGTTTTGTTGTCCTGCCCAGATTGGTGGTGAGTAGGATTCATTAATGACGGAGACAATGGCTAAAGCTATGCACCAAATCCATGTGTTTTATCATTATTCTTCATAAATCACAGGGCCTTCTGTGGTGAATTAAAACAAAACATATTCTGATAAACAGGCCAAACAATAACTGGAGGCATTTTACAATTATCGCAAAAATCAGAAAGTGAAGACTTCCTTTGAAGTATCACTGTCCGTGTGTGTGTGTGTGTGTGTGTGTGTGTAGGAGTGCTGCTTGATGAGAATCATGGGACACTCATGAGATGGTAGCCTACAGCCAGTCTCTCCTGGAATGAATAATCCCCCCGATTCAGTCCTCACTGTGGGCTGTGGAACAGAAAACCACTGGGCTCTTGTGATTAAATTATAAACCCAGGCTCTTGCATTGCTCAAGGGTCATCAAACAATTGGCAGCTTTGCTCTGGTAAATGTTATCACATCCCACATGAAGTATGGCACAGATTTAACTGTCACAGGCCTGCTGCGGGGATCCAATATGTCACTCTGATGTATGTTTAAACGCTGAAAGTGATGGGACCGGGCAAAGGTCAGATCCTTTAAGGAAGTGTGAAGAGAACAGAGCTCAACAGCCCACTAAAAGAGCTGCCCGAGAAGTAATTCCCCGTTCAATTCTTCCATCGACGTCGCAGCAAATCTTCATGTAAAGAGTTTTAAGGCTGGGCTCAAACGGTGAGCAGATGAATTGTGACCGGGACATGTTTGATTCGGTGCAAAAAGAAAAGATCGTGAGGAAAGTGGACATAAAAGGCAGATGTTCTAGGCTGCGTGCATATTCATCTCAAACCGCCACAAACCCAAACCCAAAAAGTGTATTTAGCCTTTCAGGTGCTAACAAGCAGACATCCCGAGCTCACAAAGGTGTGTTTTTTTTCCTTCTGCGTCGCTTCCGCCAATAACACTTCCAGTTTGGCGCTAATGTGAACCAGCAGTAGCAGCAGGTTGCCGTGTGTTCATAGCAGCACCGACCAACAAGCCTTACAGCTAATTTGTTGCTGTCTCAGAGTGTTGGTGGATGGCCACGCTAACAGCTGGATAAAGAGGGCGATGCGGGACGATGCTCACTTTGGCGCAATTTTGGCACAGATTTACTATTGTTAGCTGTCAGTTGCTATTAGCTTCAAGCTAATAATACATGGCTGGCTCCTCCTGCATCCTGGAGTCATTGTTGCTCCTAGCTATTCTGTCACTGATGTCATCGAATACAAGATCAAAATATGCAGTTTGTCACCAGAGAGGGAGATCATGACTGAATCAAAATGGCTGACAGTGACTACTTCAGGACACATGTCCGCGGTAACACCACACTACCGATGAAACATGTAGCTGACACTCTTTGGGATCGTGGGTAGCGCAGTGATTCTCAGTGAAATTGCTGGTAAAAACCTGTTTTTCTTAAACGAAAATTGATATCATAGGAAGGGGAGGAAACCATGGTTCTGTGGGGAAGAGTCGTCCGTGGACGGTTCCGTGCCCACAGTTCACCTCTAATGCTAGCAGTCCCACTCACTGTTGAGCTCTACAGAGTTGGACACCATTTCAGGATAAAATAAAAGAATCACCTCCTACATTGGTGTTCTCTAGTCAGGATTTTTTTTTTTAAGTACAGTCAATAAAAGAGTTTAAGCTCCTCCATATTTTCCAGTGTCCCCTGTTCTGCTAAACAAACACCCATCTGTTTCCGCTGATTGGTGCTGGTTTGGCTCAGACGACTGGGACGTACTGATTCCTGTTGACTTTTCCAGGCCTCAGCGTTGGCCGCCAGCCGTCGCCGGCGGAGCTGCTGCAGCACACACAGACGCTTTAAATGACAAAAACGCATTAGCATAAGTGTTTTCCAAATAAATACATTTTGAAAGCATTTCAAAAATGCTGTGGGTCAATTCCAGTAGCTTTCACTGGGGTGGTATTTCGAGAGTGGCGAGGACAAAATGGAAAACTCCAGAGGGAAATCACAAAGCTAGCTGTAATTAAATTACACTCGATGAATTATATTAAACCAGATTCGATTTAATTCATTTAAACTGAGTGGAGGAGTGAAACACATACATTAGTGAGCCATTCATATACAGTGCACTTACAGTTTGGTTAATTGTGTAATGTCCTGAGTTTCAAATTTGAGGATGTTTAATTGAGCCGTCGGATCTGCTCAGATTTATTATTTAACTTGCTGAAAATGTACTATTTCCTCTCTTAACACGGAACGGACGACTGATGAGAGATGTAGTCCATTCACCACTAAGGAAAAATGATCATGTTAAACAGATTAGCTCTGTGTTTCCCCCCTGGTATTCTAATTTCACGAAGCACCACCAGAATTTCCTTTTTTTTTTTTTGGAGAGGGTAAAACATTATCAAAGCCTCGTAGATCTGAGCAAATATCAAACACAATTATTCTCACGTCAATGACTAATTATTCCAATTATTCTTCATGCGATGATTGTCAAACTGCTTGTTTGGTCTGATTAACAGTTCAAAGACAAGAAGTCCACAATCCTATAAAACGTAGTAATTATTCTTGATGTGACCGTAGTGAAAATGAATCACTCGAAGAAAACAAAATTAGTAATTGATTCTATCAACGAGACAACATTTGCTCTGGCCCCCATGGAAAATGCTTCACATTTATTGAAAAGAACATGTATGAAAGTTACTTAAGTTCGAGTTTGTTTGCTTTTTTTTGGTGTTTTTTTACAGATAATTCAGTAAGTAGAGATTTTGTGCTTCCTTTTGAAGTGTTACTCCACGCAAAAAGGGTATTTTGCCTTTCAAGCACTCACAAATAAGTGTGTCTTCCTCACTAAAGCCCCTTTCACGCTGCACCAAAGACACGGGTCAACACAGGTTGTTGGGCACTCTGAAAGGGTCGACTTGGCATTTCGACCCGCGTCCGACCGACTCGCCAAGCGACCCGGGTGTTTAACGACTCGGCTCGCCTGCAGTGCGAAACGTCTCAGGTTTCACGCGACCTTCCTGTTGCATCCTGATTTTGTCACTGTGCCGCCTGTCAGGCTTCACCTGTAGCTTCTTCGGCTCCCTTCCAGACGAGCCATAAAACTCCATCCTCCTTCGCTGCTTTAGCGCTCGGGACATTTTCCAATCTGCGCCGAGTTTGTGTGCTTTGCAAAAGAGACAGCATTGCAATGCACACAACGACAACGCTAATGTTCCTCTCAGTGTTCCGGTGCACGTTTATGTGAAATGATGACGCTGTCAGCACGATGACGTACGAGGGGAGAAAAACACAGGCACGAAGCCCTCACAGCGGGAGCTCAGACCAGGGTCTTCTAGAAGCTTGAATGCGTCCTAATGGCAAGCAAACACGGGTCCAAACACCCGCGTTGACACGCGTTTGTTTGTGTGAAAAGGATAAAAGACACCATTTCCATCCTCCATCACTTCTTCGCTTCTGATAATACAGAGAGAGCCAGCCACGTGTAGCTTAAAGCTAACAACAGCAAAAATGTTCATGAACAAACTCAGGCGTGTCCTTCCATGTATACTTCCAGTGATGCGCTTGAGAGAAGCTAAAAACAAAGAAACTAAAACAAATCTGCTGAGACGTTCAAGCATTTTCGAATATTTCCACCTTTAAAATTCTGTGTCAAAGAGACAAGAGAGGGTGAATAAATTCAAAAGTAACGTGACAAGTTAAAGGCAAGGGTGAACATGATACATGGCCCTTTTAATTGTGTGTGCAGGTGTGCAGTCTTCTGAGTAACAGATAAAATGTGGAGCAGGTTCAGACATGGAGAAAATACCCCCTCATGGGGCTAAAAGGCTATTAATTAGGCCTCCTCTGGTCCTAACGGATGAACTGTGAGTACCTGGGTTAATCCTGGTCAGTGAGTCCAAAACTGGGGAACACATTTATGTTTTAATCAAAAAAGTTTTCTATGATTTTCCAACCCACATGCTTCTAAAAATTGCTCCTTCTCTTCCTCTGATTGGCTCTGACCAACTCAGTGCTTCTAGCTGATCAGAGGTCGAGTAGGACTGTGTGTGTGTGTGTGTGTGTGTGTGTGTGGGGGGGGGGGGGGGTCTTTAGGGGATGTGCGGCCATTTCTGTTTCCTCTTAGTTCAGAAAATAAGTCCCTTTAGCACCCAGCATGTTAGCTCATCTGCTGAAGTACAGATAAGTGGCTGGAATGATGCGGCTCTACACCCGTGGGAGCAGCAGAGGTCCTTGAGAGTCCTTTGAGCAAACACTAACAGTGCTACGCTAGCCTTTGGTGCTGCTAGCGCCATCTGTGGGGTCAGAGGGGGAGCGCAGCGGGAGGTTGAATTAACCAACCAATCATATGACAGCACAAATTCCCTTTCTGTCTATCCAAAACTGACGAATCAAATAATCACTCACCTTTTTTTTTATTGGGACAATCTAATAATTCTCAGGTCGTCCTTGATGGTGGATGAAAACACATCATTAACATTTCCAGAATGTCTTTCATCCGACTCGCCTGGCTTTTACAATACCGCCCCCCCCCCCCCACCCATGTGTGATATTATTCTTTTTTTCCTCAATAAAAGCAGAGCTTTTCGAACTTGCACTGCGACCCAGGGAACTTAATCAAACCCTTGCATTATGCGACCTGCACTTTTTCCCCAAGAGAATTTGCCACCGTAACCTTTGCCAGCTCTCATTCCTCGGCGGTCCTTGCAACAAAAGACGAGGAGTCGATGAAAATAAATGCTATTGTGGACACACGGGGACACTATGATAAACTGCCTGTTTAAAAACATTAAAGAAGCACAGCCCAATTTCACCCCTTCTCCTTGACTCACATGCTCTCTTGAGCGAGATGTAAATTATTTATCAGCGCTCTCTCTCTCTCTCTCTCTCTCGTTCTCCATCTCTCACGTGGCCGTAGAAGAGTTCACTTAATCCTCTCACAGAAAAATTAAGTTAGCAGTACATCGAGTAAGAAATGAGAACCAGGGGGTGAAATCAAATCTGCCCCCAGTCTTTACTCATTACCAGGCTCTCCTCTTGCTACAACTGCCTTCAGGGACTCATTAACATGTCTGAGGTGTTCAGGAGCTTTGTCACTCAAGAGTGTTTAAAACCACGTTAATCTACATTGCATTACTTCACCGAGACCTCCTGAAACCCAGGGCCAGCGTGTCAATGTGGGTATCAAACCACTCAAAGACAACGCCGCAAGGCCACGCCTCCCCTCTGACTCGCTGAAACGCTGATCAATCCAACATTGATTGTTAGATGTCAAACACAGACGGAGTTTTCTGATACCTTAATGCTCTATTCTTCTGACCAGAACTCGCACGGGGAGCAAAGAGCGCCTGTCACTGTTTCACCAAAATCAAACCCCAATCCTCCGCAATTGCACTCGACAACGTTCTGCAAATATTAGCGTACGGTTTAGCGTGCGCGCATTGATAAGCGTGCATACTAGCAAGTACATACAATGACTTTAAATGAAGCCACACCCACAGAAATAAGCCTGTGATGACTTTCCCATTGACAGTCAACAAGAGAAGTAGAATCAAAAGGTCACCGGTTCAATTCCCAGCGCTTCGATCAGATAACCAGCAGAAAGCTGATCAATGCTCAAGACCGCTGCAGTGCCCTTTGACCTGGGGATGTACCCGTTCACACTGACGACAAGCCAGAAGTTTGTTGGTTTCTTGTCCGGGTTGAAAAGGCTAATTTACATGATAAGCAGATCAATAGGTCAGCATTAGCATTAGCCTTCTCATAACGGCCACTGACTTCGACTTTGTTTTTTTTATTTCACTCCGCAAGTCCCTCTCTGCATGTAGCAGAAAGCCATCAGTGGGAGTTGCTGTCTGACACGGCTCTGAATCAGAATGAATACGACGGGATTAAGAGGGCGCTTGATTTCTGATCCCACTGTAAGGCGCAGGACTTTATCCTGTCTTTGGTATTCAAAGAGCCGAGATCAAGCTGCAGCATTAATCTATAATCGGAAGCTCAGGTGCTGGGATTTTGATTCACCCGGAGCGGGCTGAGTTCAGTGTGTGCTCAGCCAGAGTACATCTGTGCAGTCTTTCACTGCTGGGCTCCTGCTTCACACCAGGCAGAGACAGAGTAGGACGCTACCTGGGACCCTCCTTGATCCCTCATCTACATCCTATTATGTGTACATGCGCAAAAAAAATCTACTCTTCCCAGCATTAATGTGTAGCCCCATATAACAGCAGTGGAATCTAATAGAGTGCCATGGGGGTGACACGCTTTTGAACACCCAACTGGAAGTTAGCATTGCCAAGAGTTCCTCAACCAACAACCAAGTGGATTGTCTCCCGTATTTGTCGATAAGTGCAGAAAATGGAAAAGTGCAGGATTTACAGACTCATTTTATGCCGTAACAAAACAACAGCTTAAATTTGTAAACGTCAAAGCCCTTTTCTTTTTAGGCATTTGACCAAAACAAAAAAAATACAGATTTTGAAATGAGGCAACCGCACCTTCAACAACGCCAACTAACTCCTACTGTTCTAGGCCTCATTCTGATGTCACTCCATTCTTCTTGACCAAACATCTCAGGGCTGCTGTCACCCAGTCTGTAACAAACGTGACGACCTTACGTCACAGAGTCGGCGCCCGTACCCTTTCAACCATGCCTAACCAGGCGACAACGTCCGTCTCTGAATCCTAAACGTGTGTTAATGCTCAGATGCAAAGTCCAAATGCAAAAATGCAGGAAAATTGGACTTCTGACTCAGTCCCTGTCAGTCAGCGTGATTGGCATTAGGCAAGGTCAAGTTCTCAGCAGGCCGCGTGTTACAGCTCGCTGCTGACTGAAATACACACGCTCATTTCAATAAAATCTGTAATGAGTCTGTTTATATGCCGCTTTTAAATAGCAGGAGGAGAAACTGCCCAGGTCAAATTCATCAGGCGGAGAGAGGAAAGTGTCTCGGTTGCATATTTTCAAATGATGCATCCTGTAGTTGAAACCCCATCTGTGTTTTTTGTTATTCCCTGGACCGTCACTCACCTGGTGTAGACGCCGTTCTTCCTGCAGAAAGAGTTCTTCACAGACAGACGTCGGTTGTTGAGCTCCAGGGCGGGGAACCGGCCTTCGTCCAGGCTGACCATGTCTCCATGGGTCAGAGCGTTACAGTTGGAGTTGTTACCTGGACACACGTACAGAGACACTGTGTGACCACAGGCCAGATGGACAGGAAGGTTAGAGTCTGGGAGGAGGAATGGATTCCGTCAAGTGAGTGAATGAATGACCGAGTTCTTTTATGAGTGAAAGCACGAGACATGATAAGACAAATGATTTAGAAAAAAAAACATGAATGGGTGAATCTTTTAAAGTGCAAATCAATGAGTGAGTAGTTGGTGTGAAAGGTCGAGACAAATCAGCGAGGATTTTAGCAGGTAGAAACTACCTAAACTCAAATCTATCAAATCTCAAGTGTCCAAGTCCACATTTCTGAAACTTCAGTTTTCTCCAGTTACTCTTCAAAGAAATGTCATGTTTTGTTTTGGTTTTTTTTTAAAGCAAATTGAATAGGTTTGGTATGAATACACTAGGCTAAGCAATTCATATTTTCATCAGGAGATGGCAGTGTAGGCAACGCAGCACACGGCCAGAACAGAGTAGAAGACGCGTTCGCCGTGTAAGGTCTTGAGAAATGATATCCGATTGGGAAAGTTGTAATAAGTCTACTATGCCAGCACGTATCGGCCATTTTGCTGTCCAGAGACCAAGTGTGGAAATATCCCGGAAGATGCCGGCAGCAGAGACCGCCGCGTCAGAGCTTGTCTGAAAAAACGTTTTCCATTTCTACTTCTATTTTACAGTTCTTACACTGCTTATTGTTATTTATTGTATCTTTTCTTTTGTATCTGTAGTTTGTGGTGCACGGTGGCTCTGGAAGAGCGCCCTTTTTTACCGATTTTCACAGTACCCCCCTGTACAGCGACAATAAAAGATTCTGATTCTGATTTCCCAGTTTGCACATTTTAACTCTTCTTGCAAAAAAAACACCGGGAGCAAGAAAAAAATTGTATTTTCAAGAATGTATTCATGTTTTTGTCAGATTTTGAGTTCTCCTTCAACCGTCTCCAATTTGATAACAAGACCGTAAAAGAGTCTGTGGATCAACCGGGGTCATTGTGGTCAAGGCCAGAGAGGGACAGGGTTGCTACGCGTCTCTGTGCTACGTTAAAGTTGGTGATTTTATACGTTTCAAGACATCCTAAGACTTGTGGATGACCAGGACCTCCGCAGGGCCACCTGAGGTCAACTGATGGTTACACAAACACACAGAAACAGAAACAACACTGGGCAGGTCCAGCAGCCTGGGCCACATTCCTAAAGAGGGATATGGAGGCTTTGAGAGCGTCTTTGTGTTGGAGTGAGAAGGAACCTCTTGTTTTTCCTCCGTCAGTCAGAAAGATGGGCAGTGACCCGCAGGGACCCCCCCACCCCCCGAACCCCTCCCCCTCTCTGCCTGGCAGCTAAACAGTCATGGCAGAAGTGCTGAGCGGAGAGAAATACCCGCTGATGTCAGAGCTGCACTGAATGGACAAGTATGGCTGCTCCTGCTTCCCTGCCTCTCTTCTCTTCTGCCTTTTTTATTCCGCTGTTACTCAGCCAATTGTCGGATTCACTCCAAATCAGCGGAACTTGTTCTCAAAGAAGTCAACTTACTTCATTTCACAGCATTTTAAAAGAGCAAATCACAAAATTACCTGATCTACAAGAAAAAGTAAAGTCATCAAATTTTCAGCCCTGCGTGCCAACAGGTGAGAAGCAGCATCGCGAGGCTTCCATATGAGTTAAATGTTCCATTAAATTGTGTTATTGTGCGCACTCACCTGACTCTGACTTCTTGGCATACTTCTTGCTTTGGCCTCTGATAATGAGGATGAAAACCAGCAGCAGGATGAAGATGAGCCCCACCAGAGCCACCACAACCAGGAACCACCACTCCTCGTAGAACGGGGCCACTTTTTGTGCTGAATTAATCACAATCAATTGAAATGTTTGTAAAACTCAACTGCCCGTGTTTCTGTACCGTTTCATCAACCGTAGAGGATTTTAATTCAGGTTAATATAATTCTAATTCAGATAAAACTGCGTGAACGCTCACCAGATATGGAAGGAGAGGGCAGACTTGGAGAACCGTAGCCGTAGTCGTTCACTCCAATCACTCGGAAATCATAACTGACTCCTTGCTTCAGTATGTCCATGCTGAATGTGTGTGATGTCACTTCCTTTGGGATGTCTTTGATCAGGATATCCCACAACCCCTCATCTGAAAAGGAGTTACAGTTGTTAGCTCAGGTGAGAGGTGACGGGGGCAAAGTGTAGGTAAAAATATTGGAACTGTATCAACATGTCAGTGTCGGCGGCTCAACAACAACGCCATGAACAGTTGTGCAGCCACGTTTGAAATGAAGAAATCTTAGAAGACCAGCTGCTTGCTTTGAAAACCCTGCCAGAGACCATAACACACGCTGCTTGTAAACATCCGTGTACCTTTTCATGTAGTACACACACATAAACACCACACACCGAGCGCTCTCGCACTTGAACTCGCGAATAAACTTGTGCTCCGTCTCCCCCGGCAGGTGCTTAAGTATGTGAACGCACCACCATGGTGCTTTGCTAGTTTGGGACATCCGAAAATGTTTGCGTCATGGACCAAGAGGCGTTATGGCGTTATGAGTGAAGTGCTACATGAAAGGCGCATCAATCAGATGAGCAGATGCATGGCATTGCTCTGTGGTTACATTGATCCTCGAAAACGTGGAAACACTGACTGCAGCCTCCCCCCAGGCCTTCCTCACCTCCCCCCAGGCCTACCTCACCTCCCCCCAGGCCTGCCTCACCTCCCACCAGGCCTGCCTCACCTCTGGTGGACCTTGGCATTCCTGCTGGTCCCTGATATTAATACGTGCTCGCTTCTGATTAGTTGAAATGTGCTCATCACTGAAATACTAACACGGCAAGTCCTGGTGTAACCAGGACTTTACAGGGGACGACTCTCTGACTGACACGGCCCAAAACCCACCGATGAGTAACTGGGCGTCTAATGATGGCCTCTTTGACCAGTGGTTCACGCTCTGCTTATGTGCCCTCTTAATATTAAAACGAGGCCACCACGGACGCACGGTGCACACGTGACGCCATCCATCCACCCCCTGCTGCCATAGGTGGTTTAAAAAGGGACCTGGGAGTGTGTATCACCCACTGAAGCTGATTCCAGTACACAAACACATCTCTCCACATCTTAAACAGACGATACGATTTTGCTCGACTACAATACCGTTTTTGTTTTGTTTTTTGAAACAGCGGTATGATGCAATAATGTAGCATCGATATTTCTACTTTAGTTCCAAGAAGAAACTCTGGTCGACTTGTAACATCCAGCGTCAAGAAAGAGCAGGGACACTTAACATCCTGTTCTTAACTTCATGAGATTCTATAACAGTTGAGAGCTGGGTTTGTTTGGTCAGATGCTCCAATACTCCCTTTCCTATGAAGCGTGTTTATGATAAAATCAGGGAAAGATGTCGATGCAACCCCCGTGGCGTCTCTGGATGTGGGTCAGGAGATCAGGGACCCTTGATATTTTGCTGTTGTTTGCCTTGTTTTCTAGCAATATCTGGCATCTTTTTTTCCCTTTTTTTTTTTAATAAAACCTGAAATTACTCCACACCCACGTTTCATTTAGTTGGGCGATCGATGTCAAATCATCACTTTCTACAAACTTTTGAGGAAATGAGGAGCAGAAACAAGAGAGTGCTTAAGACGAGTGCGGCGGCGGCGGTTGGAACAGAGACAGGGAGCAAGCGGTGTGGGAGGAGAGAATACAAGACAAGGCAACAACACTTTTAACGGCAGATATTAAATGTATCCTCTAACAATACACTCGGTGCTGCCGTCAAGCACTATACTGGTTATCTGGTCCGATACACTCTTACCTCACACATTAAAGCAGTACTTCACTCAAAAAGTGCACATTTGTGCATTTCAAGTACTCTCACATCCATGTCTTGAGCTCACAAATGTGTTGTTTTCCCCTCATCATCAATTCTTTATGAGTCCACAATGCAGGAAGGTACAGCCGTGCATATTTAGCTTGAAGCTAATGGAAACCAACCGCTACCATCAGTAAAACTGGGGAAAAAAATGATATGGATTGTACTGAATGTTGCACTTGAGAGGTGGTAAACTGGATTCACTGTAAAGTTTTGTTGTTGTTTGTAATAGCCGGCCGTGCGTCGGCGTTAGCTTCAAGCTAAATAAACATGGCTGGCTCTTACTGCATTCCTGAGTGCCAAGGAAATTATTTCACAGTGGAGGGAAAAAAATGCCATTCCTGGAGGGCAAAATATACTTAATTGGTGAGGTACAACTTTGAATCCTTCACATATCAGTTCATCAGTGGACCTTGACACTCCTCACAAACATCATAGCTCATACTGCTGAGCTGTGCTGAACATTAGAAAAGCTAATGGAATTCAATATGAAGTTACTGAGTGCCATAATACTGCGGGGGGTTATGACCCTTGGCATATGGATAAGATAGGATGAGGAAGAAAGCGGTTTGTCTTCATCGTCCCCTTGGGTGTTAACCAACTCTTCACATTATTAAAACTTAGATCACCCCCAACCTCCCCTGGATACAATTTTCACTCAAAAGCGGTGAAACCCGGCCCTCCCTGAGAGTCATCAACCATCCATCACCCTCTGAACCCTACCAGGGACTGTCAATCACCACTGAAACCAGACGCCAATCGTCTCAGCTGCAGCCCTGTGATCAATAAGCTATTAAAATACCAGTGACACAGACTGTGGGGCAGCAGATGTCGACACTTTATACCACTTTACTTAAGCAAACTATC
The DNA here is from genome assembly GCF_037954235.1 of Aulostomus chinensis. Classification (NCBI taxonomy): domain Eukaryota; kingdom Metazoa; phylum Chordata; class Actinopteri; order Syngnathiformes; family Aulostomidae; genus Aulostomus; species Aulostomus chinensis. The sequence continues at coordinate 18,582,608 of NC_141342.1, read as the reverse complement.
ACGGAGCCTGGCATACGGCTGGCTATACAAATTCATGAGAAAGCTGCCATGTTTTCTCAGGCATCTCATGCACTCACCAGAAGGTCTGGCCTCGATTACATAGCGTGTAATAGGAGCACGTCCCGGGTCCCCGCTGGACCAGTGGATGGTCAGGCCAGAACCATAGCGAGTGATAAAGGGCTCACCTGGGGGTCCTGGGGCTCCTGGTTAAGAATAATAATGTGTTAAAATCAATTGGATTAAAAGTTTTATAAGTAAAAAAAAATCCCTTCCCGTACCCTCTCCTGGGCCAGTGGTGATGTTGGCCTCCACCTCGGGCCCGTAGATGAAGGTCTTGGCGCGGATACGGAAGTTGTAAGTAATACCGTCCGCCAGGTCTTTGAGCTTCAACCAGAGAGGGCCAGTCCCCTTCACGTCCACCATCACGGTCTTACTGACGCCTGGGGGGGAGGGGGAGTGAAGACAGTCGGCACAGGCCACTGAAGACTCTAGACAAACACACCACATTTAGAGCAGGCCAGGCAATGTGAGGCACAGCCGATCACACACACACACACACACACACACACACACACACACACACACACACACACACACACAGACGCAGTAATGGATTAAGTAAAGGGACATATGTTTGCATCTTGGAAATGTAGTAACGTATTATTTGTGATGATAATACAATGAGCTGCTAAAACCAATGCATCCCACAAGATTCCAACCAATTAAAGTGGTTAAACATGCATCTACATTTGTAGGGCGCGTAAAGCCTTTATCCAAGCTAGCAGCCACGCTGTGCAGGTTTGACTGTTAAGAATGAAGGTTTACCATCTACAGGTGTGCAGGGTTCATAGACCAGGCGATAACCCTCAATGATGCCATTAGGGAAAGTGGGCTCGCCCCAGGACACGTTGACCGAGGTGGTGGTCAGCTCACTGAAATGGATGAAGCTGGGAGCACTGGGAGCTGAAATGCAGAGAGGTCAAAACAGCACGTAAGAGTAATGGCCGACGTGCATTAGGAGTCTAACGGAGGGACGGCGTGGGGGTGATGTGCTTTCATAGGACGACCAGCCCTTTGCAGCTTTGCAGGAGTTCATGTTGGTGAGCTGAGCTGCCCTGATTAGCTCGAGCCTAAACGCTACATTGCTATACTGCACAAAGGTTAAAAAGCCCAGACACCACTTAAAATACTGACCCGGGTCATAGTAATTCACAAGCATAATGACCAGCCGCTCTCAGTCTACAGGCCCCATTACAGTTGGCTGAACTTGTGACACCGCTGTGCTCGGAACACAGCCGGCACCTGTTGTCTTTAAATTTGTCCAGCAGGAGTTGAGACGCTTCCAAAACACAAAGCTCCTTTGTCTTGTGGAAGGATGGGATAACTATCTCCTCAGTGCCTCTCCCTCCTCCTCCCCCTTCCATCTTGGCATCTGCTTCCTTCTCTCACAGCAGTGACCCATGAGGGAAACCTTACCAACACCTATTTTCTTCCTTTTTAAAAAAAAACAAACAACTAGATTCTACAAGAATGAGACGGTTTCCTGTGCACATGGAATGAAAGAACGGAGGCCATGAGGGTGGTTTGAGGGGGTCCCTCTTGTTGACACAGAGTGTCTTTAGCCAACGTGCTCCCTCAAATAATTCCCATCTACTTTTCAAACAAAAAAGCAGATGAAGAGAATGACTTCAGAGTGGCGTTGCTGATTAGGAACGTACCCTCCGTGTGTGGTTCCGCTAACATTGTTTGGTACACTGACAGGAACTATTAGCATCACGTCAAATTCTTTCCTCATGGTTGACTCATGTACATTCAGACAACTCCCCGGGTTCTCCACACTAACATCATCATCGCAAGAAGAGAACCAACAGAAACGGCTGCAGGTCTCATCCCATGACATCATCGGCTTGTCCTCTCAAGTCAGAGCAGAGCTGGTTCCCTTGATTGCTTGCTGTTACATTCAGGTTTCTATCAAGAATTTGAAAACACCTTGCTGTTACCTGCTTGCTGAGTGCGCCCTCTTGTCGCGGCGCTGCGGGGTCCGTCCCCTGCAGCGTTGAAAGGGGCTACACTGATCATGTAGGTGGTGTAACCAGTCAGGTTCTTCAGTTTCACCCCTCCTTCAGGCATGAACAAAGTCCGCAGCCGCTCGGTCTCATTCTTACGCTGGAACTCCCAAAAGTAAACCTGCACGCAATCAGAGAGGCAGAAATAAAAATGAACGTGTCTACAGATGCTGCTCAGGGAAGATATAATAACATTTGCTCCACATGTTCCTTCATAAACACCGGCAACTTCTCCTCATTCCCCGTGAATTCTTTCTTCAGCACATCTTTCATTGCAAAAATGTGGATTTATGTAAGTTAACATCTGATAGAGGCAATGATTTAACAGGATACGCCAAAGCAGGCGCATAAAACCTTTTTTTCCTCCAGGGTCCAATAAGGAAGTGGCAGCGTTTGCTGAGATTTCAAGTGTAAATCTGACCTTGTAGCCCTGGATGTCTCCGTTCTGAGCGTCTACAGGAGGGGGGTCCCACATCACATCCAGCTGGGTGGCTGTTGCAGACTGAATGACCACATTCTGGGGTGGAGCTGTTGGCACTGTCGAAGGCCAACGCACATATTAACCACATGTTTAGGCTAAAAGACATTTTCTACGTGATACGCATTTATTTTCTGCAACATCTGCTTTACTGATTGTGTGATGAGAGGCATCAGGAGAAAAGCAAAACTGTTCAACATGTAAAGAAAAGCAAAATAATGTAGAACCTGACAATTACATAGATCCGCTTCTCTCCTCGGTGCTGGATTAGGGAGCTGAGACCCGCAGAGAACAGCTGACTGCTAGTTAGCTTCGCTCAACGAATGGTAGCGGATGACACGTGTTAGCGTACCTCTGTTAAACGTGACTGAATCGATGAGAGGTTAAGGCTCGTAGTTTGTCCACCAGTAATCCTCCTCACTCTTTCTTGAAAATGATTAGTAGCAAAAGTTGCCCTTTTAGTCATCAACAAACATTTTATTTTATCGACCAAAGTTACACTGGGACTTTTGAGGTGCTGCGCCAACTCAGGAAAGTAGTTCCGACCACGTGCCTTGATTCTAAAGTTACAATGTACCTTAATTTAAAAAAAAAAAATCCTTCCACAGCAAATATAATTTCCCAGCACAGTTGAAAGTGTATGTGATGACTTTTGACAAAGGAATGCTAACACTTCCCACCCACTACCATTCATTATGCTAAGCTAACTTGCAGTCAGCAGGCCTATGCGTCTGTTCCATAGTGCAGCACAAAGAAAAGGGCATCTAATGTTGTCGGGCTCTGGGGAGACCTGAAATACATGTATCTTTGAGAAAAGTTGGTGTGTTCCTTTAAGAGAGCCAAATTATACCTGGAATCTTCAACACTTTTACACCGGATCACTTCAACACACAGCTTACTAAGAACTGCTGCTGCTGCTGCTGTGAGGAAAAGCTTATTCCATTTCCTCTATTTGAATAATTTGAAACGCTGTTGACAGAAATGACAGGAAAATCACACTGCGGTTTAACGGCAAAAGCACACATACCTGCTTCTCCCACAAACACCTCCTGCGGTGGGCTGTTCGGCCCCTCGCCCACAGCGTTGTACACACTCATGCGTATCTCATAGCGCTTGTGTTTACTCAGCTCTGCAGTAGAGGTGATCGATCAAGAATATCAAGTTAGAAACAACATCATTTTGTCAACTGTTCTTTTTAAAACTTTGACAGTTTTTGAACTTAGGAACTTCCTCTCCACTGTGGCCCTTGTTATTGTTTACTTGTGCCACTACCGCTGCTACCTCTCATCCCATACAGGCACTCCAACAGTCAGCGCTGCAACCAAGAACAGGAGCCCTCCCTGAACACAACCACTGGGGTTTGAAAACTGCTTCTCTGATGTTCTGGGTAATATTTTTGCCCTAATTGGAAATTTGTAGCTACAAGAGAAAGATGTGACTGTCTGCTCGTGTAGCGCCTCTCCAAATAAGCTGTCATTTGCAAAACAAGCGGTGGTTTCGGTGAGCTTGTGTACTGAATTTATGTGTACAGAGTGCTTTTATTAGCCCCAGAGGTGTTTGTACCAATTCGCTGTAAACATAAGCAGTTGTGCTAATCGGCTCCGTTTTTCCCGTCCAAGCAGAAGGACGCTTGAGACGTATCGGGTAACAGAAAGATAGCTGTTACGCCGTCATTCCAAAGGTGTTGTGAGAGCTGTTTCCTGAGACAGATACTCCGAAACTTACTGTCCAGCTCATACTGGGTGAGCGCTGAATCACTCAGATTCCGGATGCTGTAGGGGGCTGCAGTGGAAAGGCAGAGAGAAAAAGCAATAGATTAAAAAAAAAAAAAAAAACGGAGAGAGAGGTAGGGGAGAGACAATCGACTTACTGTCCTTGCTGTGATTTGTGGAGGAGAGCATCACTATTGTCATAGAACAAAACAGAGAAGAAAAAAAAGAAAACAAAAAACAAAACCCACAATCACACTGATCATAGCTTTGTGAGAGCTGCAGAACAAGTCAACGAGAGTCAAATTATAGGCTAAGTTACAGAGAGGAGCCGAAGCAGAGCGGCTCCTGAGTAAACTTAATAACAGGCTGCCGCTGATAGCTACTGATCACAAGATGAAATGTTCTGCCGCAAAAGACCAGCAGGAGATGTCGGGAGCCGAAATGTAAAAATGTTCTTCAAGTGGAAGCGATGGTGCTGCTGCACAGAAATAATCAGAGTCTAATCAGGGTGCGAAACCACGACTGATGCAAAGAAAATGCTGCTTTTTTTCAGTAAACAACTGCTAAATGATGCACAATTTACCGTAGCGCTGTATGATTATGATAATTATTGTCATGATAGTTTTACAATTTAAAAGCAACGGTAAGAGTAGAAGTACAGAGTCGGGGGGAAAAAAAGAGGAAAAGGCCTGATAATAATCCATAAACGCATCCGTATAGTTACATATGCAACAAATGATAAAAAAAATCACATAGCAAAATGTAAAAAAATAAACAGCATATGTGGTTCTGTGTATGTGACATAGAATTAACTGGAGGCCCTTTTTGAAAAGTATTTTAATTTGCAGTTTTTCCAAATGAAAACATGCTGTATTCTGGACTAATCTACTTTGTTGTGGTGTAAAGAGCTCACCAGTGAGCTCAGCCCACGTTGACAAGCTGGTGATGGTGTGAACAGAGTAACTGCGGAGGCGATCATACAGAAGCTCCCGGTACCGGATCCGAAATCCCAGTAAGATTCCGTTTATCCTCTCCTCAGAGGGGGGCTATAAAAGGAAGGATAAGGAGTTTGAGGTCCAGTGAAGCAGAACTCTACACAACGCGCCTCAATAAATTCCTGAAAAACTCAGATTTTAATAAGGTCAAATGAACTGCGAATATCCCCTAAACAGTTCCTAACTGCTGTTTGTTGACTGTAAAATTCCACTTCATCCCCGTGCGCTCCTGTAATTGAGACACATCCCCTCTCAGGCTGAGCTCATCCGCAGGTGAGTAAGACGGAGAAATCCCCCGTGGTTGGACATGAGAGCGCGGCGGAGCCAGAGGGCACAAGCCGAGAGAGAAAACAAGTCCCTCCCGATCCTTATAAACTCCACAAGTGCTCTCCATAAAAGTAAAATTGTGGCTTTGCGCCTCCTGTTTTACCCTTTATGACCTGTTAATTCAGGTGTGAGTGGGGGAGAGAGTGTTTTTATTAGACATGGGAGGAGGGGAGTGGAGGGTTTGTGTAAAAGTGTGAGGGCATCCAGTCTGTAAGTACAAGCCTGCCCTGTTTACTGTCACAACCTCTCGTTACAGGACGCTTTCATGGATTGCGCTGGCGACTGAATAAAAGGACACGCCGTCTTCTCTCACCTGCCAGCGAATCAGCACCGACGTCGTCGTGTGCGGCGTGACGGAGAGAATTGTGGGAGCCTCGTCGGGCGCTGAGGGCGATAAAAGTGAGATAAATTAGCTAAATTGACCTGAAAATGTGCAGAGATGCTGAATCTATCCATGTGCAGTGGCATTCAAGGGACATAAACAGGAAATAGCGACGACTCAACAAGCTTTGACAGATGGGACAAAAATAGAACCTGAAAAAAAATCAGAGGAGGGAACATTTGGTTGGTTACAGCAGCAGCAGGGCCGGTTCTGCCAAAGTTTTCAGGCTACTGTCTTGTCTCTAAGTAACTGCAGATGGCGAACACATGATATCACCTGATGCCTTTGCCAGTGGTGTCAACTCAGATTCAAACCGGTGCAGAATGAAGACATTGTTTTCACGTCGTCCCTCAGGCTTCCCGTTCTACTTAATGTAATATTGCAGGAACGCCATCGGGGAACTTCATCGCATTTGGAACAAACATCCGCTGGGACTCGAGGATGAGCTGAAAGGGATTTTGGTGGTCAAACGTCACGGTCGCCTCACATCATGGAGACAACTCAGGAAGGCCTTCAGGACATGTCCTCAAATAAAATACAAACTTCCTCTTGTACTTAAGGATGACGGTAAAAATTTTTTTGGTGATCAAGGTCACCTTGACCTCCCGTCTGTTCTATTCTCAAGACATCGCAGTTTTTCTCAGTTCATACATGAGTCCCAGTGGACATTTGTTGCTAATTTTGTGAGATTCATTCGAGGCATTCAAGAGATATATGGTCCATCCTACATGTCTGTAGGGTCATGGGGGGTGGGGTGGGGGAGCCTATCCCTGCTGACATTGGGTGAGAGGCGGGGTTCACCCTGGACGGGTCGCCAGTCCGTCGCACGGCCATCAGGAGCAATTAGAGGTTCAGTGTCTTGCTCAAGGACACTTGGACATGGCCACCGGGGGAAGTGAGGACTGAACCAGCGACCCTTCGGTTTCTAGACGGCCACTCCACCTCTGAGCCACGCCGCCACAAATGTTCACTCCATAGTTATTTACTTTATGGTGCAAAAAATGGAAGCTAGCGCCTGCTGAAAAGGCTGATTTGTGATAAATATAAAGGAAAGAATATGAACGAAACACTCAGTTTGGTACATTTGAAGCAGCGGTCACAGTATTTCTGATTCGAATGGAATTTCCTGAAAACGTCACACAGAAAAATCTGAATTTCATTCAAAAAAACTCAGAAGCCAAATGGATAGACTAGGACGTTTTCCTCTCGATGTCAAACTTACCATCTTGTAGGGTGGTGATGGCTTCACTCTCCTCGCTGTACTCACTGTCGCCTATGTCGTTGGTGGCTTTTACTCTGAACTGGTAGGACGTGAACGGCTTCAGCCTGGATGGAGGCAGCAGGGAAAAGCACATTAGTTGTGATGATAGAAAAAAAAAAGCAAAAGCAAAAAAAAAAAGCACAGGATCTTAAAGGTTTTGTGCTCCACTTTCACTTTTGAAGCAAATTTAGAAATGTTTGAACATTTGCAATGGCTGGATTTCTTGCCAAATACCTTCATTTCATTTAAATGATACAGTTCTGCATTAGAATTATATGCCCTGAAAACAATATTCTCCATAAGGACATTGTTGAGTGAGTTACTGACTTAACTACAGCTGAGGGAATATTACAGCAAATGTAGCAGTGGAGACTATGAACATAAAATGTGTCATACTTCAACTCAAGAGCACAGAGAGACAATTATCTTAACATATTGGAAGGATGGATGGCTGCAACCACAAGCTAATGAAGAGACTTTACCCGGATACAATGTACGAGGTGGCCTCATGATTAACCGAGGCAGAGTGGACGGTCCAGTTGCTCTCGGGAAGTTCTCTGAGCTGTACCGTGTAGTAGCGTACGGGGGACAGGCCGTCGCTGCCTGGCTCCCATGAGAGCAGAACATGCCGGGCCTGAACATCTTTCTGAGGCACCGTGGGACGGCTGGTGGGTTGGGGACGAGCTGAAAACAGATAAAGGAGAAAAAGATTGCGCAAATGTGGGAAATTAACATTCGGTGTAATAGTTTTAGCAGTGGCTTTCCGTTTTATTTGCCTGCATTTACACGGAATATTTCACCTAAACTATGAAAAATAGGCTATTTTCTCACATAAAAAGTGGGTGACAAATGAAAGCTGCAGAGTTAACAATCCACAACGCGCCTTGAGGGAAGCAGATGGACAGATTTGTTCCCACAACTGTATCACAGTGTTTCTGATAAACACCCACAGGGCACAAGCACTCAAAGAAAACACATCTGCTAACTGAACTGTTAACTGGAAATGAACCAAGTGCAATGAAGGCTTCGCACAGCTCACACCTGCAGCCTGCTCTCAGAGCTGCAGTGTTTCCCGTTCGCTAGTGAACTACAAACGATCACCTCTGAAAGCATTGCTCCCGTAGAGAAGAGGAGTTTTCCTTTTTTCCGTAGTCAATTAAACTTCGCATAAACGTCTCAGACAAGCAGACGCCGCACATTCTGCCGAGCGACGCTTACCTCGTTTCTCCGTGGTGACCACCAGCGCCTCGGCGGGCTCGCCCCAGCCCTTCCGCGTCTGCGCCGTAATGCGGAACACGTAGACGGACTCGGGCTTGAGGTTGGTCACCATGTACTGGCGAGCGCTGGGGTTCAACACGTCCACCGTGGCTGCGTTGCTATTGGTGGAGTTGAGGTGGTATGTGATCTGGTAGGCTGGAGAGAAACAAACAACCTGATTCAAGGTGTGACAATGGTTTTAAATACAATCTCGGCAGAGGAATTTTTTTGTTGTGTTGCCTTTCTGTTTAACAATACAAACAACACACAGCTGCGTCTCTTCATGGATGATTCCTTTAGCATCTGCTCCCGCGCTACGATGTGGGCCTGTCACACCGCACTGTGTCAAATTGCATTAAAATTATCTGACAGATATGAAGCGGATCAACTTCTCACGAGGAAATCCCCTATGAGCTGACAGGAGAATCCAACTCCCTCACAGCAGCGTCAGGAAATGTAAAGATGTGATTTCCCCAAACATCATCAACCCATCAAGTTGAAACAGAAAGTGCGTTGGAAGTCAGCAAAACTTCATGGGCCTGAGATATTCAGAATAAAGAAGCCTACAGGCCTACAGACATGCAGTGTCGGTTTAATTTCTACTATTAACTTAAAAAAATACAAAAGCGTGGGTAAAGTTTTCGATTCCCTTACAGAAATTAAATATGTAAATTAAATATATAAATCTAAACACAAGAGCATCTTGACAACCAAGTACCAAGTATAATTCCATTGGGTTGTGAGGGGGACTGCCATATGAGCCGGACTGAGGTGGTCCGCACTTCAGGAAACAGGATTCCCATTGGAGGTCCCGGAACTACAGGAAAGAGAAGAGAAAAGATGGAGATTTCATAGTTCCTGTAGGTGATTAAATCAACCATTACCTTCATAAGATCGGTGACATTACGCCGGAGGTGCAAAAGGAGCAATTTCTATCTGAAATGTAGGCTGTTGTTAAAGCTATAATGCATCAACTGTTTATTCACTGTCGTCTCTTACAGTTGAGCCCTCTCCGAATGAGTTAGTACAAATGCCTATTAAGCTCACTGCCACCAGAAAAACTTATTAGCATTTTATTTTACAGTTTGTATCTGTGGCGACAAATCCACGCTGCCACGAGGGTCAAGGACACGCTTTGTACGTTCTCTCCAGGCAGAGCACAAAAGTCTGAACGCGAACAGAGCAAGCTAATACTGGTTAGTGTTCTGCTAAACCGATGTAGATAAATAATTTCATAATGTGGCTCTTAAGGGCTTTCCCAATGTTCTGATTCAAAATGGATCAAATTCTGAAGGCGAAACGAGTCATTTGTCCGTGGCTGTGTGACGCTCTGAACAATTCATCCACTGCTCAACAGTTAACGGCTGAAAAAATGTGTTAGCTGTGTGCTAACTTGAATTAGGATTCATATTTTCATCACGCATCTCATCAAGACTTGTCAAATGTTCTGATACAAAATGGAACCGATTGTGATGGTGGAATGAGTAACTGTATATAGTGTATTGTAAATGTATCCACCACCGGAGCAGCAACAGCTGTGTAGGCAAAGGCTAATTCGTTAGCTTTCCGCTAGCTTGAGGGTAAATATTTCAATCATACAGCTCTCAGAGACCTTCTTATGTTGTCTGACTACAACAGACAGAACAATTTATCCACTATTTCTACTACCTATGACGTGATGTTCTACACTACAGATTAGAACAGATCGACCCTCAAATTCAACAGATTCTTCTTTGACCCGTAATACTCATGTCCACAGTAAATTCATGCTTGGAGACAAACCAAAAACATAGTTTCCTTGGCAGAGAAAATAAAAATGATCTCTCTGAAAAAAAGCATTTAATTCATCCATGTAAATCAGAAAAAAAAAAAAAGTTTCATTACGTCACATATCAGGCCTCTGGGACTCGGGGGGGAAAAAAAACCCAGTCAGTTTCAGTTTTTCTTATCGTTTGTTATCATTAATCTTTAATGCACTCACATGAATTCTTCATGCACTTATCTTGTAAAATTCAATAACGCTATTTAACTTTAACTATCAATTTTTTTTCCCCATCAGCAGCAGGTTTAAATACTTCATGTTGATGAAACTTTTATGTTGTTATAAATTCATCCATTTCTCTACCATCATCCAGAGTCCGCTCCAGGATGGGTGGAGAACTTGGACGTCCGTCTCCGATTCGTGTAAAAGCCAGGACCTGGATCTCGTAGAGGACATATTTGCCCAGACCAGTCAGCTGAACACTATGGGTGGCGTTACCCTCCACTGTCCAGAAGTGGACTGTGCTGTCTGAATCCTTCTCTTTGTACACAACCTGAATAAATAAAGGCAGGAGATGGAGAGATTACATTTCTTACTTCCTTGAATAGCTGAGATTTCTAAAAACAAACAAACAAACAAAAAAACCTAAGAGTTCAGCAAGAATGTGATGAATAATTGTGAATAACAAGAAGCACAAGTGGACCTTGTAGCCCAAAATCAGTCCATTTCTATCCGGCTCAGGGACTTCGAACCAGCGGACCAGGACGCTGCTAGACGTTGTGGCGAAGGCGGAGACGTTGGTGGGTCCACAGGAGGGGACTGGAAAACGAGGATGGAAAAAGGATTATGCCTGAGGGGTCCATTGTTTACAATATATTATTTCCTGTGAGACATGTACGTATGTGTATTTATTGTACGGATGTGGCAGCTTGAGTGATCTGCTGTGGCTTTATGTTTGTGTGTATACAAAGCCTCTCATATCCCGTCGTACCCTCCAGGCCTACTGAATTACCCAGGGAAAAAAAAGGACTCAAGAAAAGGCCTTTTCTCTTTGCTGGCACTTATCCCTGGACATAGTACACTGATTCCTAAGAATTTGCTGGAGTGTGTGGAAAAAAAAAAAAAAAAGAGCAGAGGAATTTCACATTTGTGTCCATGTGTTCTCAATTTCCTCAGACTCCTTCCATTCCTCACTAGCCGACGTCTGGAGAATGACGTGACGGCACTGGGAGAGAGTGCCAGAGCTGAAATGGGTGGTTAAAAAGGATCGCAGGGCATTTGAGGAGGAAGCAGTCTGGACAAAAACACCTCTTAGACATGGCGAGGTTGACACCTTTAGATATTACTAACTGTGTAGATGTGAAGCGCAGTGCGGTTGAAGTATTTTTGCTGGCTAAGCTGGAAGTTAGCATCACCACCCTTTGACCGTAAGGGCCGATAGGATTTATGTTATGGATTTTCTGTTATTTGCCAAAACAGCTCTGCCGCAAACAAATGTTTATTACACCTCAAGGTTTAATGATCGTAACAAATATGATTTTCAAAGTATGAATGCAATTGTTGGAAGGACAAAGCTAACGTTACGCTAGCAAAAAGGACTGCACTACAGACGCCTTATGTCATCATGATGAGCTTTGTGCTTCTGCTTTCAAATTGAAGATAGATGTCTGTGGACTCCTTTAGCCACTTGCTAAACTGCTGTTTTTAAGAGCGCCTTGAGTGTAATGTTTACTGACGTGTTTCATTTCATAGAGCAAACACTTGAAAACATGTCAAGCTAGGCATTTAACCAAGAACTCGGGCTCAAATCGTGTTGACTTTGAGTCCCGTTTCTATTTCACACAGATGTTGCATGTGACAGAAATAAGAGTGCTTTCATTTTTGGCTCTAAGTGTGAACTTGTGTTTATGGTATGGAATGTGGGGGCTTTCTGAGATGAAAAGCAAACAACTCAGTTCCTATAAATCTTGCGGATCATGTCATAGCAAAATATATGCAGCGATGCTGTGGTTCTGTAATCCTCAAAATGTCATGTAAATGGTTTATTACTCTTGGATAACAAGATTTCCATAAATCCAAACGATGTTTTCCATCAGGGATGACTGATGCGGTGCAGACTCACCAGACTCCCTGGTCCTGCCTCTGACTGGCTGGCTCCAGGGTCCCATCCCAATGCCATTGACAGCTTGGACCCTGACCTCGTACTCGGTCCACTCCTCCAGGTCCTCAATGGTAAACTCTCTCTCCAGACGATCGGCGATTACTTGGGTCAGCGCCCGGCCCTGGGAGCCAGCACGGGAGTACTGAACCCGGTAGCCCACCTGCTCTGCATTCCCATTGTACTCCCATTCAGGTAATGGCTGGGGATATGAGAGTGGGTACAGTGGGTGCAAATAAACTTCTCAGCAAGCGCAATTCCATGATTAAGAACTGTAATAAATGATTCAGAGTCACAGGAGATGAATGTCCCTTCTTACCATCCATCTTAACCAGAGGCTGGTCTCGCTCGCCGTGCGCAGGGTGACATTGGCAGGCGCCATGTCTGGAGGAGCTGGCAGGGTCTGGATCTTCCTGGAGGGTTGGCTGGGAGGGCTGGTGCCCACAATGTTCACCTGGCGCATACGGAGCCTGTTGTTTGGAGTCACATTATCAACACTTAACTTCTGCAAACTGCCCGTTTCATTTCTGCAGAACTCATAATGATCTGGCTCTTCAGAATGATTTATTGATGCACTCGCAGTGAGCATTTTCTGGCATGAAGCTTCTTGCATTTGAATTGAGATCAAAGGAGCGAATATGAATATGCTGAGTGGAGGTTTTATCCGGGGTACAGATTTGAAAATGCAGCCACATTGTTATCTAAGGTATGAATTTAACTCACTCACTGCGGCACTGATGCTAGAATGATGACAATTACAGCTGCTGAGGGTCTTTAAGGCTTGCAGCTCAACCCTGATACACCATTAGCATCAATTTGGGCTCCTTTCCACTTATGACATGCAATTATTTTGGCTTTATTAATGCAAATGGCACACATTTTGGCAAGGATGGGTGTTTTTATCTTAATTTTGGAATTTGTCCCAATGAAACCCATTATAACTATAATTTTTTGATCCCACTGCCATTGCAGCATTAATACATGCCGTCTATTATAGGCTTTCATCCTTGGCTGCTGGTTTTTAAATGACAGTTAGTACTGTTTTGCTCCAGACTGTGACATTTTTTGCCCCCAACTTTTAATGAATTCTTCCTTCATTCACGCTACAACTGTCCAGAAAGTTTCATGAAGATTTGATCGGGAAGTTTTTGAATAATCCTGCTAACAGGCACGCAAACTAAACAACTTCCTTGGCAGCTCTAGGTGAGAGAGAAAAAAATCCCTCCCTAACTCTGCTACAAAACATGATTTTGAAGCCAGTTGTCCAGAATGAAATCCCAAAAAAATAACAAAGGATGAAAATCGATGCTGCTTCTAACCACTGACATATCTCACACTGGCATAATAATAACAAAAATAAACTTTTCCCTGGCATATAGTCGATCAAAAATATGTTTCATGTTTTTTAATTTAACAAAAAATTGAGTTTAAAGTGCTAAAATCCTGAAAATAATGAATAATTGATCTTGATGATAGGGGTTGAAGATGAATATAACATTTAACACGGACATTCCATGGAAAAATAGATCATTTTTACAGCACTTTTTTTTAGTTTCCATAGGGGTGCGTTTTTCACACATTGCGCAGGATCTAAATGCAGTGCATGTTATTGATGTACAATATAGTTTCATTTCATTACATGCATTGTTATTTTTTATCTTTTCCTCAGTATTTTAGCACTCTTAACCCTAAATGTCACGAGCCAGATGGAATGGAATGTTCATTCTGCTGTGCACTCGTCTGGCGTCTGAACGAGAGTAAAAATAAATCTTGATTGTTGAATAGAAAAATAGAGAAGGAGAGTAAAGTAAAGATATGCTGGATTCAAACGCCTTAATAAGTTACTTTTCATATTCTGCACAGCTTGATTTCTAAAGTACTATTAAAGAAAATACCATGAAAACGAAGTGGAAACTCATCCAGAAAACACTGGTAATAAGATCTTATGCATGTCCTTGGTAGACATACAGCAGAACTACATAGTTTTTCCAGCGCCTTTTTTAGTTATATATTTGCGTACATGCTGAGGCGGGTTCGGTTCCTGATGGGTTACCTGTAGAAGGTGTATGGGTTGAGCCCCGGCACTTCCAAGGAGCGAGCGTCAGGCTCATTGGACACCTGGTGGACCGTCACCCAGTCCTCGTTTTCTCCTACCACACCCACCTAAGACCAACACGACAAAGACCGTGACGAATACAGCGAATAAAGCTAAGAAACTGGAGGTGCAGCTTGATTAAATCTGCCTCACCTGGGCCTCCACCTGCCAACGGGATATGGATGTTTTGCCATCGTAACCTGGTTTGAATTGCAGGGTGACGGAGCGTGGGCCAATGTTGGAAATTGCAATGTTAGTAGGAGGGCCGGGCAGTTCTGTAAAGAAGCAGAACGTTGGAGGAAGAGAGTGAGAGGTGTTGTGTGTGTGTTGTCTCTGGCTGCACAAAGGGATTGTGGCTTGAAGGCTTTGCTCAGGAAAATCCCTCTACCACAGTGCTCTCTTGTGGCTGTACAGATACTGCACACAAATGAGCGTCTCCACAATCTCACTTAATTCTCCTCCTTGTGTTCCCAACTTCAGCTAAGACAGCAAAAGCAGATTAGATTTGGAGACAATGCGCGCACTCACGCACACTCACACAGGCACAGACAATGCCATGAATGTCAATTACACTGCAGTTACGTGGAGATGCGATTCAATCTGATATCCTACTGTTTACACTTGAGCTGCGTAAACAATAAGAATGGATTATTCCCTGGAAATCCTAGAGGGGAAGCAAATCTGAAAAAAATTCAAAGACAGGGAGAAGCATATGGATATTGTTGTTTGTGTGAGTAAGGAGGGATGTTTTTGTTTGTTTGTTTCGGCAGGTATGCATGAGAATGTGCTGGCGCATAAAATTATTCATCTTTTTTACCCCCCCCCCCCTGTTCCCTCAAATAAACATTAAACCTAAAAACCATTTGCGAAGCACAGTGAAGTTAACATGAATCCTTGATGAAAATGTCAAACCTCAGCATACTGAAGTGTGGACAGTGGCCTTAAATTAAGATATAATCACTCCCGTGGGCATACTGAGCAATTTACCCAAAGATTGCTTAAATGTGCGTGTATTCAACCCTAATGAAATGCAGATTATATGTGTCGTAGTCAAATTACCGCCTCTAAATCATTTGCATGACTGATTATTGGGGCGGCTTTCAGCTGGATCATTACCGTGCAGTTGCAGGCACATAGGCGTTTTCTTTACACATATACAATGGCCGTAATCACCATTCTGGGAACTGTAACTGCTGCTTTAAAACCTGCTCGCAATATAACAGCCTGCCATTTCCCAGGTTTCGCAGATGCACGGGCTCGGAATGCTCCTCGATGGTAATTGACATGAGAATTGAATTTCTATTGCACAAATAGGAAATCATTAAACACTATAATTGTATTTAATGCTCTCGTGGGTGATTTTTACTTCACTGATGTGGGGTGGAAATGTGGATCGGTGCTGTTTTTTTTCTTTGGTTCTGTCCCAGCTGAGGTGACTCGGGTTTGATTTCATTGTGTCTGGCGCCAGACGGCGTGATGTATGCTCACCAAGTTCAATGAGAACCTGTATATCGACAAGAAGGGAGGGTTCAATAAAGACTCCCAGCTATTCATTTAAATGGAATAGCGAAAGAAACGATTGGATTAACATTTTTTGGGGAATAAATTGTACTTGACAATGCTTTGTGACCATTAAGGGCAACATTTTAGATGATCTCAGGGGCGACACAAGTCTCACTGGTATTGCATCAGATTGCTTCAGAAGGGAAGAAATACCCACAATATAGGAAAAGTTATTCATCCTCAGAGTGGACACAAGTTGAAGGTGGCGTTTAAAAGTCCAGCTGAAATGAGATTTCAAGAGCGTCTAAGAGTGCCGTGATGTATTTTCAATAGCGCTGGGAGGAAAAAGAGTGTCATAGCCCAGCGTTAGGTGAGGCTCTGACATGACAAATGCTAAGTGACAGTTAGGGCCCTCTCATCCTTGGCGAGCTGTACCACACTCAACCAGCTTGTCCCCTAAAATCTAGTTCCTTTGACCACCCCGAGTGAAAGTGGTGGGCTTTGGCACAGGCACGGGACGTGGACGGCCGCTGGTTGTGTCTCGAATGTGTAAACAGCGAACGAGCAAACTATGACAAATGGAGTTCAATTGTCCAGATACGAAAGCCAAACCAACCAAGTAGTGAACCTTCAGGTTTGGTTGCAAACTTTTCCTCTTTGAGTCCAGTGTGTGTTAAAAGTGTGTACAACAGAGCCTGACAGGGGAGTGGATTTCACTCCTATCTTGTCCTGCAAGATTACTTTCGTCCTGCTCTGAGGGATAAAATGTAACACCTGATCCGTGGGAGTTCAGACCCAATATAGAGCTCAGAGTGTGGCTCAGTGGTGGTGTAAGAATTCGGAGGCCAGGTCTGATCCAGAGCAATGTGAGTGCAGAGCATCGCGGGAGTGGATGAATGCGCTCCGAGAGGGCACAGCACATCCTACCGTTCCTATAGTGGGCATGACTCTGGAGGTGGAGTGGCTGTCAGGGTCTCTGGTTTGATTCAGTGAACCCAGAACTGCTCCTGATCAGAACATCTGTGCCTTGCTTGGAAGTCTCCACCATCGGTGTGTGAGGCAGCATTGAAAAACCACTTTGAGTATCATAAATGTGGAAAAGGCCGACATAAATAAAGTCCATATACGTTCATCAATGAACACGTTCGTCACCAGTTCTTGTATGCTGGGTCGACAGCAGTCCAACTGGACGGCTTCATCAAGCGACGCCCTTTCTAGCTATCTAGCTGTTGACATCGAGGTCTGTAGATTAGCCAGGGCCGTTTGGTTTGATACCAGTATGGCTTTGCTAATAAGGATACAAGGTTCAAGGGATTTAAGCGTGCGTCAACCTACTCACAAAAAAGGCCTGTCTGGTGCTCTCACAGTGACAACTCTGTAAGGAGGAAACTTGAGAGAAAGCAGCCGGAGCACACAGATATTTGGCAACAAATTTATTGCAGACTAACATTTCTACACCTGGTGTGTCTCCCATGGATACAAGGTTAAACGGTCTGACTCTGTCATATTTGAGTGTTAAAGCCTTGAGTGCCCGTTTACTGACCTGGTGGGACGCCTGAGGAGATGGTGGAGGAGGACAACTGACCCTGGCCTTTGGAGGTCATGCCTGCCACTTCGATGGTATAGGTGGTGAGAGCGGTGAGTCCAGTCACCCGGTACTCCAGGGTTACATTAGCCAGGTAGTGGGTGACTCGGGTGTTTGTGCGGTTGAATTCCTCCCACGAAATGCGGTAGCCTGAGAAAGAGCAGAGGTGGGTTGACGGCAACAGACGAACGACAGAGAATCCTCTCAGGGAAAATTCAGTAGCAGCTTTATGACAATACTGGCCCTCAGCTCGCATGCTGCAGTACAAGCTAACAGAAATATTAAATTAACTTCATCAAAAATTGAATATAGAAAATTAAATCAGCCTGTGATTATACCTCCCCGCACACACACACACACACACACACACACACACACACAGACCATCCTCCACCCACTACCATCCACACACATGCTAACCCTCTCAAAGTTAATGTAATTTACTCCTTGGCCAGCAGCTCTTTTCATGTGATTGCATAAGGCATTAGGCAGCATTTCTTGCCAAATCAATAATTTCCCATTGCATGTCACCGTCTGTCTCCTGTGAAAGTGCAGCACATTAACATTTGTTGGAAAGACTCTTTACATTATGCGTCCATCTCACAACCTTTGTGTACTTTTGAATATCCATAGTATTTGTGGGCGGTAAAATTATGTAAACAAGAAAATCATTATGAGTAGTGAGACGAAAATACATATTTTTTTGGACGAATTGATTTTTATTTAAGAAGTTATAGTAAATCAGCCCAAACTGTTACTAATGTTTCAGAAAGACAGTGATGTATCATAAGACAATACATACATATATATATATATACACATATATATGTGTGTGTGTATATATATATATATATATATATATATATATGTATGTATTTCTCATGAAAACAATCATGTAGAACCTGAAGCAACCTTTAACATCTTTTGCCTTCTTTCCACCAACAGTGAACAAGTAGCATTCAGATTCACTGGCAACATTTCAAAGTATTTAATTCTACCAACAACAAAAAAAGAAAAAATTGTTTTGGAAGCAGTAAAGTTGTCCTCAACTGTCCTTATCTTATTACCTCTGTTATATTATGATGCTCTCTTTCTTTCCCTGATTTAGCTTTTACTTCCCTTTTCGTTTCAGTTTTGCCCTCCTACGTTTCTGCAGGATCACAGATGGGTAAGTAGATTACTTTGCTACACAGCTGTTATATTAAATGGCACTCTTGCACGAGAACCATAGGAAAGCTTAGATTCTTGTGATTCCATTGACGCGATCCATTTCTAAATACATTCGAGAACAGCAGCACACAATCGATACCTCTTTCAGACGACTAATGTCCGCGGCCCCGTTGTTTTTTAAGTCCCAGCTCTAATAATCCACAGGCAGCATCAAATATTCAGGTAGAAAGAGGCACCTTGTATTTCAGTGTTCAAACATTTATTTGACAATACAGTAGCACTTAGAGTGGTGATGAGTGTGAGCAGATGTACTCTGAATAGCTTTAGTATTCAATGCACTTTGGCTAAATCGTAGAGAGGCATTTTAAACAAACTTTAACTCGACTCTCTCTTAATCTCATTTTGTGTCTCTTTGGCCGGACATCTTGACTCTCTGTTGTCTTCCTGTGATTTTACTTTGTAAGGATTCTGCATAGATCCATTGACTACCTCTGCCTTCCTCTGGGGAGGTCAAGTTTTTGGTGTTGTTTGTCTTTAAGCAGGATTACAGTGCAGCAGATTTTCACCAAACATAGAGGAGGGACGTAGAATGAGCCAAGGATGAACTGACTGAATCTCAGGGCCGATTGATTGGTCATAGCCACCGTAAGAAGAAGTGAGCCTGATGCAACCAAAACCACTTGATTTAGATGGAAATGACACCATGCTGTCTTCGTGTGACGTACAGCACCATACATGCTATCTGTAGGTTCTCTGGCACCACCTAGAGGATGCAGCATGCCACATTGCACGTGGTCGTCTATTCCTTTGTGCACGTTCAGAAGTGCCAGGAATGTGAAGGTCTGCCCGTCGCTGCTTAGGCTTTCAGGACGTTTGCCTTGCCTGCCGTCTGTGCTCTCGGAATGCTCTCTCATGATCCTTCTTCTTCTTCTTCTTCTTCTTTTTGCTATTATCATTCTTGTGCAGCAGTTAATGATGCAACCCTGACTGCAAAGGTTCCTGTTCGAATCAGGTGAAACGTGCCGTGGTTCAGCGCTGAGAATCAAAGAATCTCCGCGCTGCTCCTCGTGCACGAGCTTCGACCGGAACTAAAAGCCCCGTTTGTTGCGTCGTTTTAATGAGCTCATTGATTTATTGTCCTTTATATGGCGCACGTTTACAGTCTGCTCATCTCTGTCACCGTCGATGGAAGGAGTCGTGTAGGAAGACAGCCTTTGTGCGGCTGCCTGCAGAGCTTGGGAGAGGAGTGTGTTTTCAGCGTAGAATGTTGTTTTTGACAAATGCGGCCTCACCACTGCAACAGTATATTTGATGACTTATGCTGGAGTCTGGGCAGCAGTACGTTGAGCATGACACAAACACATCTTACAGTTTCAGTACAGCATTTCAGTACAACTTTGACAAATACTACTACAGGTAAAACTGTATTTCTTGCCTTTCTTGCCTCAATAAAAGTACCCCTTTGGAGTGAAGTGAAAGTACCTGTGAGAACTCCGTTCTTCTCGCTGGGCTCTCTCCAGCTGACTTTGAGTGACGTGTCCAGAATATCAGTGAAGCTCAGGTGACCGACGGCGCCGGGGGCTACACGTGGTCAAAGAATAATAAGCAAAGCCAGTGATCAGTAAATAACCAACAGTGAGGGGAATTCACTGCTGATCAGGAGATGTATACCCACAGACTGGAGATGGCATTTACATTCCAAATGTGTTTATAAAAAATATAAATAAATCAGGCAAAAACAAGTTAATTGCTGTGAAAAAAAAAAAACAACTTTTGATGACAAGTTGAGGGAAATTAAGTTTTTAAAGCTTAACCAATAATGTCCTAGGGAGCTATGTCCCAATTATGATGATCCAGGCTGGATGCAGTACATACTCATTCATTAGCACTTCTCTACTACTTCTCTCTGCATGAATAATAGATCTCGCCCAGGGGATGTGTTACTGCGAGACGCTCATGTCCCCTTATTGCCACCAGAGAGAGAAAACTGTGGGAGAGTCACTTACTGTCCTCGTGTGTCCTTAACAGTCTGGGGGTGCTGCGGGGGCCGTCTCCAGGTGTTGTGAAACACAGCACGGAGGTGTAATACTCGTTGAACTTCTTCAGACCCGTCACGTACCCCACATGGACGCTGTCCTGGAAGTTTGGTCGCACCGTTACCATAGAAACTTCCTCATCTTTGCGTGGTTCCCAGGCCAGCAACTGAAACAGAAAAAAAGAAAAGCAAAACAAAAAACAACAGACTGTGATGAAAATTACAGAGGCAGCAGAAAATAAAGCAGCCAAATATTTTTTTGTAATCATTCTCTTGGAGCTGAAGTCTCTCGCCGGGAGTCCTGAAGAGGATTTGTCTGTGAGGCACTTCACTTCTAAATATATCGCAGATTTTTACTACATTTTCAGGAAAAACTGGAAGGGAAATGCTGCCATCCACTAGCGATACACGAGTTTAACAACAACTGATCTGTCGGGGCGAACCCAGTTTCTGTCCCTCCTCCGTCTTTACAGAGTCCAGATCTGCACTCGAATCGAGGCGTATTAATTAGCAGAGATTCACCGCCCAAGTCCACATCCTGATTGGATATTAATGTCTTCCTCTAGGAGCCTTTTGCACTTCTATAGACGTTAGTCATTTCTTTGAGCAGCAGATTATAAAGTCCAACATTACAGAGCATCAAGTCAGCTAAGAGTCAAATCTCTGCAGGTCTCCGAGATCGGAAGCTCCTCATTAACTGTCTGATGTCAGTGACGTTCTGACTTCATCGACTCCAGCGTGAGAGGTTTAGCGATGTGAGGTGAAGGTGCCCGAGTCCTTCGCTGGGATAACGCACAGCGGACTGCAAGATTATTTATCCTCCAATTCTCAAAATTTGGCTTCTCAATCTTGAAATTTCTATGCTATCCTCCAATGACTCCAAAAGTTCGTCTTTTCAAAAAGATTAAAAAAAAGACGCCTTTCTAACATGACATCTCAGGGAAACGTACCATCTGGTTAGCGCAACCAAGAGGTCCCTCTCATCCTGAACGCTAAACCTTTAAAATAGTTTGTCTTTTCTTTCAAACAGATATAAAACGTCTGCCTTGAAACGTAAAGACTTTTTAGTGATGTTTTGATGTGCTTTGAACTTCCACTCAGGTTTTCTTACATCCAAATTGAGAAATGCATATTAAATCAGGTCGAAGGAAATGCTGAATACGGCTGAATAATTAAGACAGGTTGGGAGGGGAAGAGAGGGAGAGACAGACAGAGGATCACATCCCATCATGCACCAGACTGAAAGTAACAACAGTTGAGGCCTGGAACAACCAAAGAGGTGCTTAAATAAAACGGCAGCCATGTTGTTTTTATGCCGCCACACCAGTGAAAGCTGCAGATCACAAGTTACATCAAATTATTATTAAGTGGTATAGAAAATGGATGGATGGAGGGATGTGTGGATGGATGGATGAACTGGAAAAAACCCACTGGTGCAGAATGAACTCAAAATCTCAGATATGCAAATACGGTTACCAGCGTCCCCTGGGACTCAAAGATGAATTGACAAGACTTTGAGGGTCAAAGGTCAGAGGTTAAGGTCACTGTCACCTCACACTAACATGACATTCCTTCAACACCTTGATGAATTTTCTTCATAAATCGTCCAAACGGAAGGATTTTCCAGGGAGGTGAAGAGCTCCCTCTCTTTAGCTCTCAAATTTTTTCCCGGGAAATTCCTCTTCTGGCTCACTACCATTCACCTCTCTACGTCTCTCTCCTGTCCCCCGCTGCTACCTAAATGTCTCCCTGGAGAGACAAATCTGTTGTTTAAAATTCAGATTTACACACTGGCCCCTCCTCCCAGTTGAGTAAGGTCTATGAGGCGCTACTGAACAGACGGCCACAAAGGGAGGAGAGGAAACATAATGACATAATTAAGACTCAACAGAGTCAAAGGAAAAATAAAAGTGCTCTGTATGGATGTGGCTTTATAATTCCCCGAGGTCTACATTTGTCTCACTGAAGTGTACACAGGAGAAAGAGAGATGGACGACACTCAAGAGCCCATGACAAAATAATGAAGACATCCATCATTACATGCTTCACAATCAAACCTATGAAAAATGATTGGAAGGATGAAGGAAAT
Organism: Aulostomus chinensis; assembly: GCF_037954235.1. Lineage (NCBI taxonomy): Eukaryota > Metazoa > Chordata > Actinopteri > Syngnathiformes > Aulostomidae > Aulostomus > Aulostomus chinensis. The sequence continues at coordinate 18,559,733 of NC_141342.1, read as the reverse complement.
GACCTCAGACTGACTAATGGGCGAATGAAGTCCATCATTCACGATGGCGCCAAATATCTTTTGCCCCTTGGCTTTTTCTCCCTGCCTCCTGCTACATGGAACATGTGACACTACAAGTTCAGCTCTGACAGTTCCGTCAATGGACCTGATGGCTGCCGACGGTGACGGCGCCGCGGCAGCTACTGACCTTGTAGCCCTGGTTGATGCCGTTGATGAACTGAGGGTTAGGGGCTGTCCACGTAAAACGGATAGTTGTTGAGTTGACCGCCTCAGCCTGCACGTTGCCGGGGACGATGGTCGGTACTGGAATAGATGACGGGGAGGAGAAAGACACGCACAGGCAGAAAAAGAGGAGATATGAAAGACAAGAAACAAAGGCGTGAGTGGCGGTTTCAGTTGACAGCTGGAAGCCTGCCTGCATCTATTTTGATGTCAGTATCGATCGCTGCTGCACAGGTCAGGCCAGATAGTGCCATCAGTCTCGTTCTGATGACACCATCTAATACCAGGGCTCTCTGTGGGTTTGTTTGTGACTGTGTGAGCTGCTGATTGATTTTATGGGGGGGGGGATGTCACAGCTTTGTGTGGTCCTTACAAAGAAAGGTTAATGCTAATGCAGTTGGACGTCAGTCAGCATTGGATTTCAGTAGATGATTTCAGTCAGAGGTACATAAAACTGGACGCTAACTACAACTCCCAATTCTTCATGCTTGACAGAGAATTCTGCTCCGAATCAACTCGATTCACTGAGAATGAGCCGTTCGCGGCGGCGGCGGCGGCGGCGGCAGCGATGTATCTGCTTACCTCCCTGCAGGGTCCACTCGGTCACCTTGTGGCTGAAGGTGCCCAAACCGGCTCCGTTGTAAGCAGCTACCTCAATCTCATAGTTAGTCCAGATGATGAGATCCTCCAGCAGCAGGTTGGTCACATCTGGGCTGGAAATGTTCTTGATCTGGTAGTCCACAGGTAGACCCGTGAGACGGTACCTGGGGAACCGATGGATGAAGAACATCTGAACCCCATCGTGGATTAGAAGAACAGGGGTCCCTGGATGTTTCATCTAGGAACTCCCAAAACAAAGGTTTGTGACGCCTGCTATCTATGAGGTGGTGGAGGCATAAACATGCTGCACAAATACTAATTAGCCAAATTTAAATTGATTAAACTGCTATTTTTATAAAAGCAATTAAGGCCTTTGTATGATCTTTTTTTTTTTTAATCTGTACTGATTTCTGAAAATCATCTTGTGACCTCCTATTTGTGCCTTGCAACCCCTCAAGGGGTCCCGACCCTCACTTTGGCAGCCCCCAGATTCAAGGCCATGACTGTGCTGGACCCAAGGCTTGCAGTACATTACACTCCCTGCCAGGGAGCAGCATGCAAGTTTTTTAAAACCCAGTTCGACCACAGACGGATGAGAGTGACGGAATATCAGAACAACTGAAGTCACTTAAGTTTTCTCCTGGAGTGAATTATTCTCACTCTGCCGGTGTCGACTGACTCTGTAGGTGTTCTACGTCAGAACACGCGCGTCTTAACCCTGTGGAGGTTACGGGGTTAAAATTAAGCAGCAAAACAATCGAAACACAGAAAACATCACGGACGACGATGAATCAAGCACATCGTCTGTTACGTTTCCTGCCTAAATTAAGACGTTTAAACTTGTAAAGAAAAAAACGAGGGTGTGTCCCCAGGGTCGTACCGGACGGTGTAGCCCCGCAGGATGCCGTTCTGGTGGCTCTCCGGCGGAGGCTGCCACTGGATCATGATGGACTGGTTGGTCCGACCGCTGGCAATGACGTTCTGAGGAGCAGCACTGGGAGGCTCCTCCGGGAGGGCAACGCTGCGCGCAACACACACACACACACACACACACACACACACACACACACACACACACACACACACACCATCATCATCATCGTGAGGTTTTGATAAAGTTGTAAAGCTTTGAAATAACGCAGCAGCCCAATTCAAGTCTAAATAAACATCTCTATAACTGCCAGTGGTCCAGTACGCAGTATCTGTACTTCACTTCAGTATTTGTTTCTCTTTGGGATCCTTTGGCTTTTACTACACGATACTTCAAAGACGTTCAATTGAACTTTTGACATTTCTATGAAGGCTCTCGATACTCGTTACTTTGAAGCTTCTGATTTTTTTTTCTCTTTCATAAATGTGATTAGCCACAATCTCATAGCAGAAAAAAACAACTCCTCACCCGGGTTTGTTTTAAACGCAGAAACACGCCATCCAGCTGTGTGACGCCGGCGACATGCATGACGCCACATCTCAAGGTAATGATGGAGATTTCCGTTGTTTTTACTGCGTCCGTGGCTAACAAACTATTTCAAGAAGTCACCGTCCAACCTGAGAGTGCTGTGCTGCCATGTTGAACACGCACTGTTTGAAAGAACATGTAGTTCTGAGTACTTCATTATTTTCAAAAGCAAGTACTCCAACTGAAAGAGCATCTTTCCCTTGTAGTGGGCCAGGAACTTCTATACTTACACTTTTTCTACTTCCCAAGTACTTGGGTTGTGTACTTTGTCCCCTACTGATAATTTCAAGTAAAACACTTGTGACAAACTGTCTTTTTCTGTCTCTTAAATGGGGCAGAGATTTTATGGCGGCCATGACAGCTCCTCCGTTTGGCCTTGTGCTCCTACATAACTGATGTGCCCCGCAGCCACTGCGGCCTCGGTGCCCCTCCCGCGCTGTCCCGCCATTGTCCCTGACAATACACTTTCTTTTCAGACATCAGCGTCTTTTAAGAGAAATACTCCACACAATAGTTTGACAAAGGTCGACTGGCCCTGTTCCTGAAAAGTTGAAATTCAAAAAAACATTTTATCGCCTTTATTCAAAACCTTGACGGTTCTCTTTGTGTTTGTGTAGTGCTCGCGTTTGATAGCAGAGAGAGAGAGAGAGAGAGACGTAAAAACCCAGAGACAATCCAGCACATCCACGCCAGCGCCACTATGACAAGAAAAGCGTTGTGGCTCACCGTTCCGTCTCCTTGCTGAACTGCCCCTTCCCCACATCGTTAACAGCACAGAGCCGGAACTGATAGGAGCGCGCCGGTATCAAGCCATTGACCGTCACCGCGGTGGACTCTGGCTCAATATTGGCCAGCAGGATGGCCCAGGGGGCATCTAAGAGAAGACAAATCTAATTAATCCATTTTACAACCTTTTCCATGAGCACACCTTCTTCATCGCTCACCTTAAAGTTCTGTCGTTATTTTTTGGGGGGGTACGGAACAAGTCCGACTGTTGCATCGGTTTCAGTGTAATTCAAGGAGGATTTTCACTTTCATGTCTATAATCACTTTGTCACAGCAGGTCGAATTTTACTATTCAAACTCATCAAATAAACTAAATCCTGCAGGGGAAAAAAGAAGAAAACCAGCATCTACAGCACTTTGACATTAATTGAACCAGCGAGTCACATGGAAAGCTGATTTTAGCGGAGCTTTCGCATACAACTTGAGTTTTGAAGCAATGATGGGCATTCCTAATTAGCCGTATCAATCATGATCTTGTATTCTTTTTTAAGTTCTTTTCTCTGTTTTCTTCACACTTAAAAACTTTGGGGAAAACACAGCTAGAAGCCAAGCGGCTGCGAGTCTAAACAAGCTCCATTTCACACATCTTTTTTCTCCCTCTGCTCGTTGCTAAAATGTTGATCCCGAGAGTTGAGCTCCTTCTCTCCCAGATCCGACTCATTATGAATAATGTATCGAGCTTAAAGTTGTGTAAACTGACAAGGTGCAAAACAACACAAGGGCAGAGACGATGCAGAAGAGAGGACACGCGACTGGAAGTGTAGAACACGCGACGTACTGTTCTCAGAAACCTCCAAGATGTAGCGTATGAGGGGGCTGTTGCCATCAAAAGCTTTGGCCCAGGCCAGGTCGATGGCTCGCCTTTCTGAGGTGCTCAGCACTGCTGTGGGGTTCTCCGGGGCGAGGGGGAGCTGCCTGCAGGGGACATGGAGACAACTTTTATAAATAAAGAATCTCTACTGCTATCACAGCAAATCCTCCACGGGGCCACAGAGTCCCTGAGCATTTTGGTCTTGCCTGAGCTTCTCCTGTACAAATTCGAAGTAAAGCTGAATGTTTTATAAGAGAGAGATCAGTTAGACAGGTGATGAAATGTGTCTAGAAAAGACAGCGGCACAGGCAAACAAAACAAGACAGATATCATCTGGGGGGGTGGATTGAAGGGGATAAGGAGACGGATAGGACGACAATGCACAGACAAAGACTTGAATAAATGAGGCCAAGGCTGGGGATTAATTCATTTTGCAGTAAATTCAGATAAGCACAGACAGATTGATAGATAAACCATATAGCAGAGAACAAGAAGTCAGCCAGCCAGCAAGATGCACAATAGAAGGACAAAGAAAGAGTTTGACAAACTGAAAGCTACACGTCTCAGTGGCTCAGTGTACCCTCGCTGTAGCGACTCACTGTGAGCCAAAGTACGACAGTAACAGGAAAAGTTTTGGAGATAGATAAGATTGGAGATGACGAAAAGCATATAGAAGTGTGTGTGTGTGTTTGTGTGTGTGTGTGTGTGTGTGTGTGCGCGTGTGTGTGCGCATGTGCAATATCACAGATACAGAGTGGAAGGGTAGGCCCCCTGGGGCTGGAAATGTGCCGGGTGAGAATGAGGACAGGAGAGGTGAGGAAGAACAGGCGCTATATAAGTGGAAACGAGTCAGGGGGTGTCAATAAGAAAAGGTAGAATGGCAATGAAAGGTTAACAGCAGTGTGTGTGTGTGTGTGTGTGTGTGTGTGTGTGTGTGTGTGTGTGTGAGTGTGAGTGTGTATGCTTCATCCTGTGTTGCGTCAGGCAACATATTCCCTCCTGTGTTATCCAGCTTGAAAGTACTGGAGAACAACAGTCAGTTAAGTAATGATGATGATGATGATGATGATGATGATGATGCGGATGAGGGGGCGGCTTACCTGACTCGGAGGTGTGCGCTGCGAGAGTCATTGCCGCCAACTGAGGTGACTCTGCAAGTGTACGTGCCAATGTCGCCTGACCAGGTTTGGGAGATGTGGAGGGTCCCGTCAGGGTCCAGTCGCATTCGAGGGGTGGACTGGACGTCGATGGCGAAGCCCTCCTTCTCCCAGACATGTCTGGAATACAGAATCATCAATTCGCTTGTTGGATCCATTCAAAAGCTCATCATCGCATAAAGCAGCCTCTCTGAAGTTAACCCAATAAATTAAAAAAAAAAGATGATTTATTATCACAATGAATGCGATAAATCTTGCCCAAGTTAGTTTCCACATCAAACACCACGCTCATGTTTCCAAATAGTTGACAAATGTCCTTTTTAAGGAACTGTGGAAAAGCTGCCACACAGGAAATAGTTGGGAGTGAATTATTTTTACCAGAACGATGCGCAGGCATAAGCTCGCCATTAGGAAACTAATTCAGGAGGCATTTTCAAGTTCCCTTCCAGCTAGCTGGCTAGCTAGCAGCAGGCCACATGCTGAAAATAGCAAGTTTTGACAAGTTCTTTCAATTAGCAGCTGTAAAGATACAATAAATACGAACATACCAACAATTTTGAAACCCACCAGGGCATTTTTTTCCATGATAGCTGAATGCTAATAGGCTGAGCTACTAATTTGCTAGCCTAGCACAAGGCAGGGACAGCTAGCGATGCAAGAGAGGGAGCAAATTAATTAGGCAAGGCATTACATATCGCTGTCAGAGGAGGGCAGTAGAGCCGACAATGACAGAGTAGAAGAAGAGGTGGAGCTGCCAGATTATGTTTAAGTTCACCTTCACTACTTTTTGCCGCTAAGACGAGCCACGTTTTTGCACTTCATCGTCGTTTTGGACGATCGTGGGAGACGTCAGTCATGGGAGTTAAAGATTCACTCTGTCACAACTTATTTTGAAAACAACAACAACAACAACAACAACAACTGAGGGTCCCTCTTCCATTTTTGGTGCATTTACTTGTTTTCAGCGATTGTAAAAAAACTCTTCCCAGTTTCCATCAACCTTTTCTAATGCAGCGCTACGAAATACGCACCACTGATGGAAACACGAGTATTGACAGCTGCACATCACCTCATGGGGGAAATGACAGCATTTATTAACCTGTCATTTATGCTCTTGAGCATGTTTTATTCCTGGAAAAATAAATATTAAAGAGTATGATATCTGAAAAATGCTGGACGTAAACTGTATATCAGCGGCACTGTCCGTGCGTAATGTATATGAAGGCACATGCTGAAATAAATAATAATGAGTACATGAGCAAACACATCAAAAATAGTTTCAACTAGACTTTAAGAACCTGATTTGCATGATTTAGTCAACACCTGCTGGAGTTTTTAACACACACACACACACACACACACACACACACACACACACACACACACACACACAGATGTACGTCCTCTCTCCAGATAGTAGGTTAACTCTCTTTGACAGGAAAGTGATGACTAAACAGAGGTTTTTGGTTTGTTACGTTCCATCAGAATCCAAGAACAATCGGCTATTAGAGAGGCATTTCATCTTTCTCCCCTCTGTCTCATCAAACTTGCCTTTCGAGCTGCCCTGCATGCATATCACAAGCAGCTGACAGCTGCATATCAAACACTGGATTCAAACTCATCAAAACGGCGCGGCTCAAACGTTACCACAGATAAAGTCGACTCGTGTGAGTGATTGATTGTGACTGATGTTAGCTCAGAGCTCCGACTTCAGTAAGACGTCAGTTGTGAGGGGTTGTGTGTCGCTGATGGAAGCTGGAGGAACGTGTGTAAGAAAGACTTTGACTGTTGCAGTGACGCACGCACATCGGTGGTGGACATACATATTAAAGATGTTGTATTTGATCCAAACGCTCGTCTAAGGTCACAAGATGGGGATTTTTTTTTATTTATTTATTTTTTTAGGTACAGACCGTAAGAAAAGATGGTGCATTGACCCACTCTGAAAACTCGAGTTTAGTTTTTGGGGTTTTATTTTCTTTGCAGCGAGCAGTGACTCTGATCTGAAGAGGAGAGAGGGAGGCCATCTTGCACTGCGCTGTCATGGTGCGCCAGTGGCGTCATATTTCCTCCTACGCTTTTCCACGTGTCCGTGCCCACACGATCTCCTGGTCTGGTCTTTGAATAAATATGGATGCTGTTCAAGCTCCAAAATGATTTGCTACTTTTCCTCTGCCATTTCTCGACATTGAACTCAACACAGTAGCGAAGAAGCCCCACAGCTAGCTAGCAATTTGGCACGCTCACAACGGTGTTGGAGGGCCCTTGAGACGGCTACACAGGTCAATGTCGGGCCAATGCTCAACTCACTACAGCCGCGCTCTCAAGCAAACCCTCCTTGAAGGTTCTTTTTACTCCAAACGGAAACTTAATCCACAAACGGAGCACGCTGTGCCTCAGAGGACTTGAAACTAGAGATGGACTCGTATGGCAATCACATAAGGAATTTAATTTCCTGGTACGATTCCATTAGCCGCATTTCACTGGTTGTCAAGCGAATGTTAAGCAAGCTTTAGAGCTGGCGCAGAAAAAAAAAAAAAAGAGGAGCAAATTTTCACCACAAGATGGCAGTGCAGGCCATGTCGAATGACTAATTGAGCTGAGGAAGGTGAAGTCACAACACTGGAGACAAAAATAGCTGTCATGGCCGTCTGCAGCCATTGACCAGAGAAAAATAGAGATAGAGAGAGGTTTCGAGGAAGGTATATTTTCCTCTTTGGTACCCAGCAAGTATCCGCCATCTTGCATGTGATCAGAAACAGCTGATCAGTCATGTGATGCAAAGACCCCCTACTTTACAGGTTTACCCTAAATTTAGGGACGTTTTACTGAAGTTTTGCTATTTTCTTTACCCTTTTGTCATGCGATACTTCCAGACAAAATCAAAATATGTCAATGGAGTCGCCCCCTGCTGGCCATAGTGAAGAATAGGAACTTTATTGCCTTTATCTTTGAGATACAGAGGGTATGTCCACAGTTTTGTACAGTCTAGGACTGTAGGACAGGCATGGGAAGAAGAGACTAGACAGAAACACATGCAGATACGTAACACAATGTAGAACTAATAAACTGTGTTTGATGCCATTCAGAGGATTGTAACTCCTGACTTACCGAGACAATCCTGAATCACACGCGAGAGGTTCCAACTCCAAGCCTTCCCCTAAAAACGTACTTGATTCCTCTACATCGCATTCAGAATCCGAGATGAGATTCATCCTCAGAGGTAAAAGTTACCATGGTAATTCTGAACGGAGCCTGTTGGTTTAACCTCCGTTAAAACTAGAGGAGAGTGAACTTGGGGCCCCTGATTTTTTTTTTTTTTTTTTTTTTTTTTAGTTTGTCATCTCTGACCACCTTGAAAGAACAAAAAAGAACAAATCTGGTTGTATTTTATATTTTCTCAATGTTGGAAATAATCCCTCAAATGCCAAATGTACAATCTGGAGTTGAAAATTCTGCACCAACGCTGTCAGCTGGAGAAACTTTTGGTGAAAACACAACTGAACCTTTTTGCAAAAACCTGTTTTTTTTGGGGGGGTTTATACAGGTTAACATCTTCCTGAGCAATGAGAACGTTTATTTCAGTGTTTACTTAGTAGAGTTTATGTCTTAATTCATTCTTATTGTGAAACCCTCTCTGATGCCATCTCTGCAGATGACCTTACCTGACAGTTACACTGGAATCATGGGTGACTCCACAGGTTAAAATGGCCTTAGTTCCTTTGATAACACTCTGGTCCTGTGGGGGTGTAGTAATCCGGGTACGAGCTGTGGAGACAAAAGGCCCACCGCAGAAGGAAGGTGAGAGAGAGGAGACTGTAAAATGTTCTTCTTGAGGAAAAAAAAACAGCTGAAAAAAAAAAAACTTTTAATAATTTTAGAAATCTCGCTTTTCTATGGCACGACCTCATCTTTTCAACTTCTGCTGAACAAAACTCCCCCACCACTAACTTCCTGTTGGCCCTAAGAATGAATGTAGAGAATCTCTGTGACATTTACAGCGGCGAATGTTTGAATTTAAAAGGATATGAAAAGCCCGGTCCACCAAAACCCCGCACACTTACCCCAGACCACAAGGTCAGCCGACGCCTCATCAATGCCTCTGGAGTTGCTCGCCATGCAAGTATAAGTCCCGGCATCTGAGATGTGGGAGGGGGAGATGAGGAGGCTTCCTGACTCCAGCAGGGTGAACCTGGGAAGCTGGACTGAACCGCTGGCCAACACTCGCTCACCTTGTTTTTTGTGTGTGTGTGTGCGTAAAGAGGCGAGAGGGAGAGAGGGAAGCGGGCAAGTGGATCAGGAGGAAGAAAAAACTGGACTACTGATCTGTTCTTGTAATGCAACCATGAAAAGCCTGGGCTAAATCCTGCATATAGGAGTCCAATCAGGCTTTATTCAGTAAGCCAGAGCAAACTACACTCCTATGTGTAATAGATAACATTCATCATAATCCCTCGTGTGTGTGTGTGTGTGTGTGTGAGAGAGAGAGAGAGAGAGATAGAGAGAGAGGGAGAGAGAGAGAGACCTTTCTGCCAGGTGATCGCTGGTCTTGGAGCACCAGAGGTCTCACAATGTAGGATGACTGACATGCCGTCGATCACGGTACTGTCAGAGGGTCCGGCTGTGATATTGGGGGCGATACCTGAGGAGGGCACACACACACACACACACACACACACACACACACACACACGCACACACGCACACACACGCACACGCACACACACACACACACACGGTCATGTAAGAAGGTAAAAAAGGTCAGAGGTGCCAGAGATCGATCGTCGGTGGCGAAAACTCCCTTCAGATGTGTTTCCTGTGAGAGCCCGCCGGCTGCATCAGGGTTAGCTGACGGTTTGTCCCTCTAATTCTTTAGGACGTGACACAAAGACGGCCTGTTGTTTTTCAAACCCCAAAGATCTATCGATTTATATATACCATTTAGAGAGAGAGAGATTATATACCTTTTAGAGAGAGAGAGAGATTATATACCGTTTAGAGAGAGAGAGAGAAAGATTATATACAGTTTAGAGAGAGAGAGATTATATACCGTTTAGAGAGAGAGAGAGAAAGATTATATACTGTTTAGAGAGAGAGAGAGATTATATACCGTTTAGAGAGAGAGAGAGATTATATACCGTTTAGAGAGAGAGAGAGAAAGATTATATACAGTTTAGAGAGAGAGAGATTATATACCGTTTAGAGAGAGAGAGAGAAAGATTATATACTGTTTAGAGAGAGAGAGAGATTATATACTGTTTAGAGAGAGAGAGAGATTATATACCGTTTAGAGAGAGAGAGATTATATACCGTTTAGAGAGAGAGAGAGAAAGATTATATACCGTTTAGAGAGAGAGAGAGATTATATACCGTTTAGAGAGAGAGAGAGAAAGATTATATACCGTTTAGAGAGAGAGAGAGAAAGATTATATACCGTTTAGAGAGAGAGGGAGATTATATACCGTTTAGAGAGAGAGAGAGATTATATACTGTTTAGAGAGAGAGAGAGAGATTATATACCGTTTAGAGAGAGAGAGAGATTATATACCGTTTAGAGAGAGAGAGAGAAAGATTATATACCGTTTAGAGAGAGAGAGAGATTATATACCGTTTAGAGAGAGAGAGAGATTATATACTGTTTAGAGAGAGAGAGAGAGATTATATACCATTTAGAGAGAGAGAGAGATTATATACCGTTTAGAGAGAGAGAGAGATTATATACCGTTTAGAGAGAGGGAGAGATTATATACCGTTTAGAGAGAGAGAGAAAGATTATATACCGTTTAGAGAGAGAGAGAGAAAGATTATATACCGTTTAGAGAGAGAGAAAGATTATATACCTTTTAGAGAGAGAGAGAAAGATTATATACTGTTTAGAGAGAGAGAGAAAGATTATATACCTTTTAGAGAGAGAGAGAAAGATTATATACCTTTTAGAGAGAGAGAGAAAGATTATATACCGTTTAGAGAGAGATATTATATACCGTTTAGAGAGAGAGAGAGATTATATACCTTTTAGAGAGAGACAGAAAGATTATATAACTTTTAGAGAGAGAGAGAAAGATTATATACCGTTTAGAGAGAGAGAGAAAGATTATATACCTTTTAGAGAGAGAGAGAAAGATTATATACCGTTTAGAGAGAGAGAAAGATTATATACCTTTTAGAGAGAGAGAGAAAGATTCTATACCTTTTAGAGAGAGAGAGAAAGATTATATACCTTTTAGAGAGAGAGAGAAAGATTATATACCGTTTAGAGAGAGAGAAAGATTATATACCTTTTAGAGAGAGAGAGAAAGAAAAGAGAAAAGAGAAAGATTATGTATCGTACATAGAAAAGAGAGAGAGATTATATCCCGTATATAGAAAAGAGAGAAAGATTATATCCCGTATATAGAAAAGAGAGAGATTATATCCCGTATATAGAAAAGAGAAAGTTTATATCCCGTATATAGAAAAGAGAGAGATTATATCCCGTATATAGAAAAGAGAGAAAGATTATATCCCGTATATAGAAAAGAGAGAGATTATATCCCGTATATAGAAAAGAGAGAAAGATTATATCCCGTATATAGAAAAGAGAGAAAGATTATATCCCGTATATAGAAAAGAGAGAGATTATATCCCGTATATAGAAAAGAGAGAAAGATTATATCCCGTATATAGAAAAGAGAGAGAGATTATATCCCGTATATAGAAAAGAGAGATTATATCCCGTATATAGAAAAGAGAAAGATTATATCCCGTATATAGAAAAGAGAAAGATTATATCCCGTATATAGAAAAGAGAAAGATTATATCCCGTATATAGAAAAGAGAAAGATTATATCCCGTATATAGAAAAGAGAGAGATTATATCCCGTATATAGAAAAGAGAGAAAGATTATATCCCGTATATAGAAAAGAGAGAGATTATATCCCGTATATAGAAAAGAGAACGATTATATCCCGTATATAGAAAAGAGAGAAAGATTATATCCCGTATATAGAAAAGAGAGAGATTATATCCCGTATATAGAAAAGAGAGAAAGATTATATCCCGTATATAGAAAAGAGAGAGAGATTATATCCCGTATATAGAAAAGAGAGATTATATCCCGTATATAGAAAAGAGAAAGATTATATCCCGTATATAGAAAAGAGAAAGATTATATCCCGTATATAGAAAAGAGAAAGATTATATCCCGTATATAGAAAAGAGAAAGATTATATCCCGTATATAGAAAAGAGAGAGATTATATCCCGTATATAGAAAAGAGAGAGATTATATCCCGTATATAGAAAAGAGAAAGATTATATCCCGTATATAGAAAAGAGAAAGATTATATCCCGTGTATAGAAAAGAGAAAGATTATATCCCGTATATAGAAAAGAGAAAGATTATATCCCGTATATAGAAAAGAGAGAGATTATATCCCGTATATAGAAAAGAGAAAGATTATATCCCGTATATAGAAAAGAGAGAGATTATATCCCGTATATAGAAAAGAGAAAGATTATATCCCGTATATAGAAAAGAGAAAGATTATATCCCGTATATAGAAAAGAGAAAGATTATATCCCGTATATAGAAAAGAGAAAGATTATATCCCGTATATAGAAAAGAGAGAGATTATATCCCGTATATAGAAAAGAGAAAGATTATATCCCGTATATAGAAAAGAGAAAGATTATATCCCGTATATAGAAAAGAGAGAGATTATATCCCGTATATAGAAAAGAGAAAGATTATATCCCGTATATAGAAAAGAGAGAAAGATTATATCCCGTATATAGAAAAGAGAGAGATTATATCCCGTATATAGAAAAGAGAAAGATTATATCCCGTATATAGAAAAGAGAAAGATTATATCCCGTATATAGAAAAGAGAGAGATTATATCCCGTATATAGAAAAGAGAGAGATTATATCCCGTATATAGAAAAGAGAAAGATTATATCCCGTATATAGAAAAGAGAGAAAGATTATATCCCGTATATAGAAAAGAGAGAGATTATATCCCGTATATAGAAAAGAGAAAGATTATATCCCGTATATAGAAAAAAGAAAGATTATATCCCCAATGTAAAGCCAGCACAGACACATTTGTCACATCTGTCAAAAAAAGTTGCGTTTATTTTTTTAGTTTTTAATTAAAATTAAAATTCATATTTTAGGTTGTCACTGCTAACCGGTACATACTGTATTCTCTGTTAGTCGCAAAAAAAAAAAAAGCTCTCCTGTTCATATTTTTAATTGAACTCAACTGAAGCTACTCACATGTACACAGGCCTGTAGCCGCACTGCAACATTGTTCACGTGTCCTTTTTCAACAAAAGTTCTTTTTATAGTTTAGATTTTGTACAGAGAAAACAATTTCTAGTTCTATTTTAATTCTTGTACATTTTTTGCATGTAAAACTTGCTTTGAAAACATAAACATGTGTTTGACATGTCAATAAAACCTTTTTGAATTGAATTAAAGTAGAAATTGAGAGGGAGAGAGAGAGAGGGAGAGAGAGAGAGAGAGGAAAAATGACAACAAGAGAAGCACTGACAGAAAGAGAAGGCAATATGTAGATAAGTAAAATCCCTTTTTGCAAAATGCAATAAATCAAAGCTTTTATAGGGTGACAGAAAACGGTATCACCCCCAAGAGGAGAGGGGAGGAGGGAGTGTGTGGAGTTCTGTCACAGGGAGCAGTGTTGATTCCAGCATGTGGGGAGTGCAGGAGAGAGGGAGAGGTGGGGACACCAGGGTGTGGAGGGAGATGGTGAGATCAGATCAGATCAGGAGGGAGAGGAATAAAAGACAATGTGTGGCAGGGATGGAAAGAGAGAGAGAGAGGGAGAGAATATCATGAATTCTGATAACATGGCGGAGTGAAGGCAGCGAGAACGGAGACAAAGTGGAAAAAAATTAGATGTCAGAGACTTGGCAGATGCATAGTGAGAGTGAAATTAGCCCAGATTTTCAAATTCCAGCCGTGATAACTCCAAGAATGCATTCATGAAAAGAACCCACACCCATAAATCCAAAGTCATCCCAGTGACGTTTATTTAAAACGATACGATTTGGTTGTTTTTTTTTTAAATTATTTTGGACTGACAGTTTCTGCATTAAATCTTTACTGCTGAGTTTAACTTAGTCGCATCACAACAACACCCCGTTATCGCCGCGCTACTGTCACAGCGCTCTCGTTTTGCCCGCGCGCGGCTTTGCCTTTATTGCCTGAGTAACACACACAAGAGGAGGATGTGACAGTAAATTACCCAGCTTTTACAACATAAATATGATTTCACAAATTGGCACCAAAATGATGAGGGACACTGAAACCTGTTTTCTGAATTTTATATCCCCCCAGTTGAGGGTTCCCTGCCGCCATAACACACTGATTGGCGTCCGTGTCACGTCCTGCGGCGGCGAGGGGGGAGTCCCTCGCCGACTGCTGGGAGTCTTTTGGTCTTGCAGAGATGGCCCGGGCGCTACGCTGCTGCTAAGTTTGGCGATGTATTTTATGGCGGCTTTGTTTTGGATTGATAAATGATAGCAGCTCTGATTTGTTTTACAGCTTTTTCAACACGCCGATCGGTGGCGTCGCGGCCCTTTTGAAGCATCTTCCTCAAAAAAAAAAAAAAAAAAAAAAAAAGAACTTCATGCTGCAAAATGAAATCCATCCCAGAGGTGTTGAGATGTTTCTCTCTTTGAAAAAAAATGGTGTGAACCCTGATACAACATGATCTCTGTGTTAAGAGCTAATAATTTTAGCGGAGGAAGCCCAAGGTTGTCATTTTGTTCTCGCGTTTCTACAGTCTGAAGAGGTTTGATAGAATCGTGAGGATTTCAATCTACAAACCAAACCAAGAACAGGTGTTGGAGCACTCACTGGTAACAGCCAGGTACGTGTTGGTCTGGACTTCTCCCGCAAAGTTCCTGGCAAAGCACTGGAACATCCCTGTGTCGTCAGGCAGGAGGCCGTTGACCTGCAGGCTGCCTCCCACCAGCACCCTGTACCTGGGGGTCTTCACCGGGTCGATGGGCATGGCATCCTTGTACCACACGATGTCTGGCTGGGGAACTCCTGCAGGTGAACAGTCCAAAAGGATTTTTTTTTTTGGGGGGGGAAAAGAATTTATGCGTCTGACACTTCTGATGACATAATATGTTCTGCGAAACTACAATAAGGGTACAGCATGGATGAAAACATGCATGATTCCCTTTGTGATCCCAGGAATGTTCTCAAGGGAACCTTTGGACAAACTACCTTTGGCCGAAGGCACCTAAATTTAGTCCCGTATCAGGATGTGTTACTTGAAGTTCCAGAACTTGGTGGGTGTTTTCCTGATTGGTCGTGTGCTTGCTAAATTCCATCCATCCATTTTCTACCGCTTATCCTATTAAGGGTCATGGGGGGGTGGGGGGTGGAGCCTATTCCAGTAGCCTTCAGGCGAGAGGCGGTGTTCACCCTGGACAGGTCTAATGTACCTTCACGCCCACTCTGCTCACCTCGTGCTTGACAGGGAATGTCCACCACCTTCTCCATCTCCGCTGTGATGTGTTTCTCTGGTTCTTTGATAAACTGCGGTGGCTCTGAGAGTAAACACAAACCAGCAGATGAATCAAACAGGCTGTGACGTAACCCCAAAGCTGCCTACGTAGCTCCCAAACCGCGTTCAAAAGATGTTATCTCTGTAAAACAGACGGCGCCTGGCTGTCTTTGACGACACTAAAAATAAAGCCATTGAAACCAGGCATTAATCTAGGGGCAAGCTACTTATAGCATCGCCGAAAAATAATGAAATTATACAGCAAAGAAGTATCATTGGGGTATTTTATCATAGCTTTAACTTCATCCTTCAAACTCAGGCTCGGTTTGCTGTATCAAGGGAAAAGTTCACCACACCTTGTGCTTTGAATCATATCACAAGCTTAACGACATCAAAGTGTTTCAGTGTGATGGAAGGGAAGTGACTCAAGCAACACTATTAAATAGTTTCTTCAGGCCAACCATTAGCTTCCCCCCTTTTAACTACACAACCCTTCCAGCTCACACACACACACGCGCGCACGCACACACACACACACAGCCTCACAACTTAACAGCCATACCTTAAATAATAACAGTATTTTCTATGGACGTTGTTTGTTTGATTGGACCCACAATCTTAAATGTTAATTTTGCTTGAACACATTCGCCTGACGTCTCGGTTTGATCTTTATAATATGATTAATTGAAAAAAAAAAAAAAAAAAGGGAAAGAAAGAAAGGAAAAAAGGAGAATGAAATCAATGGGATGTATTCTGAAACCCTAAAATATTTAAACACATAGAATGCCAAATGAGAGCGGGGATAAATACGGGAAATCAAAAGACAAACCAGAGATGAAGAAAACAAATGATAAAACTCGGATTTTGACTGAGAGGAAGCAAAGAGTAGTTCCCATCAAGGCTAACGTAGATTTAGCTACAGAGTGCATTTCCTCCAAGTCTGTCAGCAGTCAAAAACCTTTTTTTTTTTCCGTCTTCTGCTTCTTCTTCTTCTTCCTACTTGAGTGTTTGAGGTTCTCCGCGCAGAGTGATGTATGCGCAGTTTGACACTGGAAGGCTGTTGTCATTCATTGATGAAAGTGTGTGTGTACATTTTCTCTGCGCTATGAAAATGTGTTTTGAAGAGATGCATGAAGGATCGACGCCGACAATATTCAGAGCGCACAAGTCTGACGGGGGGAAACAGCGAAGGGCAGACTTTTAGAAGTCTGAAGTAGAAGCTATCTTGTGTCCAGCAATTGTGCAAGATATGAGATTATTCATATAACGCCACGAGTCGGTGGGATATAAAGGATTTTTGTGCGGAGAGCACTGTTAATGTTCTTTTGTCCATGCAACCCAACTTGTACCTCAATAAATCGTCCGCTAACATCAGCTGTCCTCAAGCGTGGAACTACGGAGGTGCAACGTGGTTTGGACAAAAAAAAGAAATCTCCTACGGACTGATCTCGAAGTTAACACAGAAAAACGTAGCTACGAGCATTAAGAAAAATAAATCCAATCATTAAAAAGTAAGTACAAGCATTAATAAGTAAGGACAGCCATTAAAAATTGAGTCCAAGCATTAAAAAGTAAGTACAAGAATAAAAAATTCAGTAGTAAGTAACCTGTATTCTTGTATTCAGTGTGAAACAAAAGTAGTACAATAAGAGATAGTCACCTTTAATTGTACGTGTTTAGGCCAAAGCTGCGCCAGCCCTACTACAAGAGCTGAGTATTTCGACTACGTAGCATGTTTGAGCCCTGAGTTCTTACCGAGCACGTGCAGGTAGGCCCCGGCGCTGACCGAGGGCACGCTGCTGCTGCGGAGAACGGCTTCGCACTCGTAGTAGCCGGCGTCGCTCACCACAGGACTGAGGATGGTCAGTCTGCGGTTGAAGTCACTCAGGCCGCTGCTCACCAACACGCCGTTCTTGCGCCATGAGATACTCAGCTTGATAAGTGGTCTGGAAAGGAAGGAGTTAAGTGTCAGAACTCTAAACTTAGAATTGCTCGTAACGTTTATTTGTTTGGTTAAAAGCAAACGTGGCAAACCTTGGTTGCGTGAATGCAGAAAAACAGAGCGTATTTGATGTCTTCTGAAGGAGGTATGCTAACCTGCCCATTCACTACCATTCATTATGCAAAGCTAACTAGCAATTAGCTGGTCTGTGCGGGCCTCAACTCCCTCAAGCAGCACAGAGGACAGACGGGATCTATCTCAACTCTCGTCGAGAGGACGGCACACAAGCGTATTTCCCAAAAAGTTGTCGGGTTCTTTTCCTCTATTTAATCTGCTGCATGTATTAATGCACGGGAAGACGTGTGACCCTCCTGTCAGCATCTCTGTTTCTCAGAATAACCCACAAAGTCCCTGTCCGGGTCCTCTGTGGGCTGGAGCTGCTCTCAGGGGCCATGTTTACCTGGCGTTGGCTACACACTCCATCGTGACCTCTGACGTTCCCGTGACCACGCTAGTGTTCCTCGGAGGAATGATGATGGTGGGGGCAATGGGATCTGCTGGACCTCCAACGTCTGGACGGGCAGATTGTAACAGGCACACACACACACACACGCACGCACGCACGCACACACACACACACACACACACACACACACACACACACGCACACACACACACACACACACAGAGGTTAAGATGTGAACAGCAAAGTTGCCGGACAGATAATTAGATCTTTAATCCTCTGGCAGATACAGTGGGCTTCTGCGGACGGTGATGTCCTCAGTTTCATTTCCACCCAGTGCACTCTGTGGGTGCTTCTTGACGTGAAATATTGAAACTGACCAGTGCACACACTCCCTGAGTTGTGACAGAGAGATGGGCTGAATACGAAGAGACAGTGCACTGACTGTGTATAATAAGATGTCTGCTGGAGAACCAGAAAGAGAAAAAAGAAAGATACAGCCTGACCAACAAGACGCTGAAGGGCTGAAGGCACACGCATTTTCATATGCACATTAACTGACTTCCTTGCTTTTCTGTGTGTGTGTGTGTGTGTGTGTGTGTGTGTGTGTGTGTGTGTGTGTGTGTGTGTGTGAGCATCACAGACTGACAGCCCATGGCAGTGAGAGCACACAGTGTATTTGTGTGTGTGTGTGTGTGTGCATGTGCGTGCGCGCACTTCTTGAGATGTGTCATGAAAAACTCACACTGATCCGTCAATCCCATCATGCCCCGGGAGTCTGCTCATGGCTCAACATGTCAGTTGTAGCTGCAGGATCTGTCATGACTCAATTTTACCAATTTCGGGTCATCGGATGCTGTGCATGGACCGCGTGTGTGTACACATAAACACACGGATGCCCAAAAAAAAAAACCCAAAACTTTGAACAAGACCAGAAGTCGACTGATTGCCATCAGGAAAAACTCCATTTTTCAGTGGGACGAACTTGAAAACAGCTCGAAAATGATATCGTTAGGATGCTGCATTAGCAAGTTTGAGTGAAAACAAAACCGTCTGACTTGTTTTCCAAATCACCGAGCCACTTTACATCTATGTGAATATACATGTATGTTCAAATTTATCATATACATAAGATGAATGTATAATTCTATACGTAAGCATGTCAGATACGATGCCACTGACCAGCCTGTAGCGTCCAAGTCTGATCATATCAAGGCTGAACAGTAATTCATGAATATTTGACCTCACGCGTGTAGAAGAGTAGTTGTTGTTTCTTTCCCCTCAAATGAATTCAATACACCTCCATAGTGTCAGCTTCTGGTGTCTGTTCTCTTATATTGAGCATAATAAACAGAGCTGCAAGAAATCCGCCTTCTAGAGGATTATAATCACTTTTTATCCAATCTGTCACGTCTGAAGTTATTTATTTTATTTCCAAGGCTGTAATTTGCGGTGCCGTTTTACAGTACTGGCTTATACTGGGAGCTGTTCTTAATATTTTAAACCCTTCATTTGAACACATGGGATTGACAAGATCAGTAAAAACCCAGTTAACAGCAACACAGACGGCAGCCTTCAAAATGGGAATAAATCAACTCCTCCCACTCAAACTGATTCAATAAAAACTCATTAATAATCTTCAGGAGGAGGTACTTACTGCAAAGCTGTTGTATTATACTCAATATAATATGGTAAATATCCACGTACTTCCTTTGAAAACCTTCACGCTTGAAGTGAACGCATATTTACCTCAAAATGAACAATCAATTTAATGACTCCTTTTGTGTATCAAGCTAAAAAAACCAAAAACATCCATCAGCCTGATTGTCACTCTGGTCAAAGTTCAAATCAAGTTTGTAAACTTGGGCTTGATTTGGGGGCCTCTGTGGCGCGCACCTCCCTGCCAGAGTCCTTCTCTCTAGCTAAGACTTAGTCGGGTACTGCTCCAGACAGGGAGGCTCATGGGAAAGGTAGTGTCAGAGGTGTCACTGCAGGAACAGCTGCTGCAGCAGATACTGACAGATACAAACGCAAATAAGGTAAGCATTCACTCAAACACCTAACCCCCGACTGTCACTAGTAGCTGTCCCAGCAGCCTGCACGCTCGCGTGTGTGTGTTTATGTGTGTGTGTGTGTGTGTGTGTGTGTGTGTGTGTGTGTGTGTGTGTGTGTGTGTGTGTGTGCATGTTACAGCCCTGGCTTTATCAACTCCACCACTGTTATATGTGCCACAGGCTATTTCTCGTGTGTTGTCAGCTGTAATATCTCCCAGCCCCCTCGCCGTGTCCTAGTTCACTTCCACGCTGAACTCCAGTCTAGCGTGGTGGAAGATGCTGACTGTCAGTTTCCTCTCAGTCCATCGCTGAGCTGAAACCAGACTGGATCGGTTTTAATATGTGTGTGTGTGCCTGGTGCTTTCTGGTTTTATTTTGGGGGGCTCAGGATGTTGGTGAATATTAAGAACTTCTTGGCAAGAGAACAGAGTGTCTGTTCTGCATGTCCCTGTAGATCCTCCTCCTCCTCCTCCTCCTCTTCCTGAGTGTGTGTCTACATAGAAAACGGCTCCAGCGGCACTGACCGCGCCGCTGCTGCGCTCTTTTATTAAAGACTGAAAGTCCTGAAAGCAAAACCGTTCCGCCAATAAACAATAAAGACGAGGAAGGAGATTCCTAACGCCCAAACCAGGCCCTTGGGTAGCTTGTTGATTTACTGCTTTCTACTCAGGGGAACGGCATCATGGCAAAGATCAGTCCCTCTTCCATGTTTTCTGTTGCCCGGGAAACTGCAGAGAAGAAGATGTCCTTACTGTCACGTAGCGTGAAATCTCTTTTTAACCATCTTCTACAGAGCAGATCAGAGCTGCAAGCAGACTCCTCGAGGAAAGGACAACAAGGTAACGTCCAGGTGGTACAGCGGTCTGGTGCTTTCAGGGGTCACTGGTTCAGTTTCCCACGTTGCCACAAGCTTGGTTTGGCATCTGCAAACACAACAATTTGCCACGTCTACGGTCTGGAGGCTGGATGAGGACCTATCACCTCCTTTGGCAGCTGGACCTGGATCGGCAGGACGAAACGTGACCTTCCCAAACGTTACATCCTCCCCAGCGAAACCTCTCACAGGTGCTTCCCAGAGCGGCAGAGGGGGGCGGGGCAACGACCAGGGCAGATTGGTAATGTGAATTTTGGACTAAAACACGGGGAATCCGGATTTAACGTGGTTCTCTGAAGGCGGACTCTGGCTACGGCACCTCTACAAACTAAAACGCATTAGCGCCACACAAAGTGGTCGGACTGGTTCTAGATTTGTCACCTTCTCCTGGAAAGCATGTTACCGTATATTCGGAGCTGGAAGTTGGAAGTGTGTGCTGCACGAGGGTACTCACTCTCTACTGACAGCGTGATGGGCTGGCTGGTCTTGTTCTCTCCGTTCTTGTCATTTACTGCCTGAACGTAGTAGCGGCCGGCATCTGGCGCCACCGTGGACAGGATTACCAGCGTGTTGTCTAGAGTGATGGCACTGAGGAGAGACGGAGGACAAAATGTACATGAAGACGTTTTGTAGATTGGGTTTACTGAGGAGGAGACGTCAGAAGAGGCGTAAGGAATCAGCATGATACAGAAAACTGAAGCCAAGATCTTCACGGCCATGAAAAAATAAGACAAAAACTGCCAGATTTCTAGCCACGGCATCACGTTACACTGAAAATAAGACAAAAATTCCTAACATTTCTTCATCATCATAAACGGGGCTCGATAATGTTTGACAACGCGATCCTCACTGAAGAAGCAAGAGTACATTTTTAATATTCCGTGAACAAATTATTTCACTTATCACAAGGAGAAATAATTCCAACGTGTGTCCAATGAGTGAAATGATGATGACACAGGCCATAATGAAGTCCCTTATCTATCTGAGGAGCTACTTAAGCGATTCTTAAACTGAGTGTAATGAAATAATTCGACTCAAACTTGGACGAATACACTTGACAAGAGCTCTCGCGCCCGCTCTTTTTTTTTCTTCTTTTTTTTTTACTGTGGTATTTTCAGCCTTTAAAGGCAGCGCTGGGCTGCATAATTAAAGCCCAGTACACACGTCTCACAGCTGAAAAGGGCAATAAACATTTTAACATTATAATTAGACTGTTCAAACGACATTAGGTGTATCGATTGACAATGTGTAAACAACGCTGGCTGTGCGGGGCATAAATATTGACTACTTCTACTTACATCTCTACTTATGGTCCGTTCTGAAATACAATGTGTAATAACCCACAGCTTTTAATTGGCTATTTGTAACCCTCTGCTTCCCCACGTATTTTTTGGCAGCTAACCACTTTTGGCAGGAAACAATAGCATCCCCCTTGTCAGCTGCTGAAATGACTCGTGAATAAATAAACACGGATCCATTTTTCAGCAGGTGTTCCATAGACATTAATAGTGTATCAAGTCATCTCTCTGACTCTCTCTGACTCTCGCTGCTCTCTGCCGTGTGTGTTGACGGTCAATATTTCCCTGTTACAATCTGGAGCAAGTGTGATCTAAATAGGCGCCTTCATCCGGACTAATCCCTTGATCCTCTGCTCCTTTCTTCACCTCGTTTGTTCGAAGTGCGTCGCGTGACATTCAGTTTCTATCCACCAAACTAACAAAGAGAGGATATTTGAGATTTAATCCCATTCAATAATTTTGTCATTAAAATGACATTTGCACCCGAAGAACACCAAACTTTTTGACCTCTTCCGGAAGCTGAGTTTTTTTTAGACAAATACGAAGAAACAAATCAATGGGGCTCCGATGGCTCCGGCTGCCACCCTCTGAGCTATGTGACATTTCCCTTGATTGTCCTTTTTTGATGTTTACCTTTACATTCCTACAAATATTTGCAGGGCTAAATCTGGAATAACAGCCATTTTAGCAATCAATACGAATGTGTTCTTGCTGCTTTTTTGCACTCGTGTGTATAAAAACCACATCACTGTTCATATCCCTGTGTCAGAGCCTTTCTTCCTCTCCTCCTCCACATCTCTCCATCCTCTCATTCTTCGTCCCTGACCTTCATCTCACCAGTGGGGGATACTGTGCCTGATCAGTAACAAGAAACTGAGAAAAAGAAGGATTCAAATAGGGGGGAAATGAAATGGCTGAGCACACATTAAAAGCTGTGTACGGCTAACATTTGACATAGCATGAAGAATGATGTGCCGACACAGCGACCAGTGCTGTTAGCATTTACAGTGTGATGACTTATGAGAACCTTCCTAGGACTGACTGATTTCAAATATTCCAACGCAGATAAAGGCACAGGTCTCATTTGGGATTCCCCGTGCATGCCGAGACTGAAAACAGTCTTCCTAAAGGAGCTGGCAAGCCTCAATGGCTGCAGCTTATGATCTGCGGTAAATATTTAATGCTAGCTCGCTGGAGCGGTGACATCCTGGACACACAGCTATGAATTATGGATGCCTTCGGGGATGTGGGCAGAACGGAAGTGTCCAAAGCGCTGAATGAATCCCAGGTGACTTCCAAGGACCTTTCTAAAACGGGGACACAATTCAGGACTTAACTTCTTTACCTGCCGGTTAAGAAACTCTTGAGGTGGAAATTATGGGGTAGTGCTGGTGGCAGAGTTGCTGCAGATAACCTGTTGTACCCAGACAGAACATCCTGTTTTACTCTCTTCCCACAAAATTGGTACAGTTTCTTGAACTGGTCCTGTTGAGGTTTTTCTGAAGCTTGTTTCTGTCTACCAAACTGAACTATATTCTCTGCGGTGTTGACCTGAAGCACTGCGTCATCGGCATAGAACGTTACATAACAGAAAGGTGGGTAAACTATACAATTCGGCTGGCCGTAAACAGACTAGATATATGAGACAAGAGAACAAGATAAGTTCATTTCATTGGCTCGCACATGAGTGATAAAGAACTACAAGGTGGGCCTCGGATTGCACACCGGTCACTCTCAGATACCTTCAAGCGGGGAGGCATAAGACAAGAGAGAAGGGGAGAGGGTAGCGAGTGAGATGTCATCAAAGACAAACCAGCATCTCCCTCTGTGAATTCGGTTTGTGGGGCTTCGGAACAAATCCTCAGTGAGCGAAAAGGCTTGGAACGGTTCAAAATAAGGTTAGTGAACAGGTGGGGAACTTGTTTCCTGTTGGTGGCGAAGGCCTTTCAGTGATAACGTCAAGCACTGGATTATGTTCATTCCGTTGCCACCAAAAACCTCTCAGCAAGAACTTGGCAAACTAAACTTCAATTAATATTTCCCCATCATCCACAGCAATAGCAGATTTAATCAGTTAGCGTGAGCGGAGCTGCTGAAGTGGGGGTCATGCAAAGCTTTCTGTGCTTGCAGGGCCTCAGGAATAAGAACTCCATGATGCAGGAACAAATTAAATGTAAGCCAATTATCCTGAATGGCTATCCTTGTATTTGAAGGAGGAAGGAAGAGCGAGATAAGAATTTTGTTAGAGGAGGTAATAAACATTTCTTTTAGAGGCTCACTGAAGTAATTTCTAGTTGTAGCACGCTGCTTATTTTTTTTTATCTAATTCTCTGACTGAATGCATTTTGATCAATCTTATCCAATCCTCAGTCTCACAGTGGTGTTGTGAGCAGATGTCTAAGCCTTACTCGTAACAATGTCTTACAATGAATCTGGCACGGTGCGGGGATTTATCAAATCGCAGAGCTGAGAAATTTGGAGCCATCACATATGTGTGAACATGCCTCTGCCTCTGTATGATTTTTTTATTCCTGCATATTTCAATGCTTTCTCTCTTTTTATTCAAACCCAGCCCTTTTCCGTTATTATTTTTACCCAAAAGAGATGCAGTCCACAGGAGAGTCTGGCTGCCGAGAAATATTTTGGCCAATTGTGCAGCATGCAGCAGGAAGCAATGTTTAAAGACTCATACGCAATTCATTTTTCATGGACCGATTATTCATATTAAGCATGGAACGTGGACTTTCAGTGACTTCTATAGTGATTGTGTTGCACTTGATGATGATGAGGATGCATGTTTAAGTATAGCAGGATTAGACAAAAATTATTAGACTCATTTTCTCCAAATGTGGTGGAGGGGTGCAGCAGGGTCCAAGGAAAACCCGATCACATTTTGGGGTAGATGAGTCATAGCACCACTTTGAGGACACACAAAAGTATTCCATCCATCCATCCATCCATCCATTTTCTTCAACTCATCCTGTTAAGGGTCGCAGAGGGGCTGGAGCCTATCCCAGCAGCCTTCAGGTGAGAGGCAGGGTTCACCCTGGACAGGTCACCAGTCCATGGCAGGGCCAACACATAGAGACAGACAACCATTGGCTCTCACAGTCACACCTACGGTCAATTTAGAGTCTGGATTAACCTGGTCCCTCTTGATGTCTTTGGACTGTGGGAGGAAGCTGGAGTACCAGAGAGAACCCACGCAGGAACAGGGAGAACATGCAGACTCCACACAGAAAGATCCTGTGATGGAGCCGGAATTCGAACCCGGAACCTTCTTGCTGTGAGGTGACAGTGCTAACAGACCTACCGTATGTCTTGGGAGAGGTACGTGTTAGCCCTCTGCTTACCAATAAACTACATTGTATCTTCATAAATATGAACAAGAACTGAGGGATATTCAGTTTTCACACTAGCTTAAGGACATATTGTAGCAGCCGTGCAAGTGCCAGTCCGTATGAATATCTCACAGTGTTAATCCAGTACCAGCCCAGTGTGACAGAGCCGGGCCTGGTATAACACATGCACACTCTGGAGTAGTTTGGCATCTGTTGTGGCTGTCCCTCTCCACTGGGCCGTGAGGGGCCTAACCCCACTCTACAGCCTAAGACCTCCATTACATGCCGACAAATGGCCACAGTCGGCTGATGGCCTCCCCCGGGAGAGAGAGAGGGGTCGGCGGGATCAAGCGGCTCACATGACTGGATAAGGTATTAGTCAAACCACAGCCAGTAGACAGATGAGGACGAAAGAAAGCTAGAGAGGGAGAGCCAAGAGTAAGAGCAAGCAGCAGGCTGCATGCCCTAATGCTCAATAGACCTGTGATGAAAAAGCTCCTGGGGAAGGGGAGATGGAGGAGAGAGAGAGAAAGAGAGAGAGAGAGAGCGATGAGAAGAGGTGAGGGAGTGTTGCTCATGAAAACAGCCACTTGTTTTCTCACCGGGGGCATGAACTACAGATTTGTGGTGCACTGTTTTCTTTTTGCTTCCCTGTTGCTAGCAGTTGGTTGAGTGTTAAAAAAAAAATAGCCTCAGCAGAGAGAAAAAAGGTCCAGAATAACCAACAAGGTCACAAACACACTCCTTAATGAGTAAAACACCTTTTTTCTGCTCTAAATTCACGCCAAAAGTGTTAAGACTTGCAAGAGTTACGTTATTGATTACGTTTGTCTGACTAAGAGAGTGAAACAGTCCAACCGATGTCAACCTTGGATCAGATTGACATACATAGGTTGGGGCCTATTTACCCAGGCGTGGAGTTCAGGAAGCACATGTTCTGCACATGTTCCGTAGGTGCCGCCGTGGTTTTTAACTCGTAAGCTGAGCAGCGCACAGGGACATACAGTGACATCAAGGTGGGTAGGAGGGTGAAAACAAAACATCTCCAGACAGGCAAGGAGAACGACAGCTACGCCACTTGGTAACTTGTTTGACATGTGACACTAAAGGTCAAAAGTCAGAGTCTGATTGCCACGATTCCTAGGTGGATATACTTCCGTCATGAATTGATTCCTTTGTCCTGGGATAACGGCAGTGGTCCAGAGCGTATTCGTGGGCCAGTGTTTCCCTATCAGTAAGTACACATTGTGCTGACTTAAAAAAAAAAAAAAGGAAGGCTATTGACAGTTTCATTATGAATTAATCCTTTTAGTGAACAATGGAGCAAAACTAACACACTCTGCATCCTGCTGCTTACGAATAAAGATCTGCATTTGTCTGCATTTCAGTTGGCTGGAGGAAAATGAAGACATTTGACGGGCCAAAAGATGAATAATACTATCAACAAATTAGTGAGTAATAAAATAGTTATCACTCGCAGCCCTGGATACAACTATTTATCCAGGATTCATGTTGTCAGAGCTGCTCCTCAACATCTTCTGTCTTTGGACCTGCAGGTGCACTGAAGCTGAGCAGCTGGTAGTCCAGAAACGAAGAGGAAGGGCTTGGCTATTCGCTGGCCCTTGTGACTAATGGGGAATCCATAGCGGACTGACAGGACCGTAGCATCACAGGCAAGGGCCATTAATTGATCAGTAGCTACAGCAGATTACTCAAAGGAAAGGCGAGGGGATGTCATCCCAGTGACTCCTCCAGGTCAGGCTCCCCTTGTGTTCTGTCTTGACAGACACCTCTGCAAGGTTGTTTTCAGTGTAATGCAGATAAATCCATGCCAAACTGTCAATGGAAAGTTTCTGGGACAGAAAACCAGGAAGGGGGTGGTAAATTGTTGTCAGCGGTGAAATAGTGAGACAACAGGCTCCACTGCTATATCCAGAACCACCTCCTATACCGACAGACCTGCAATTCCCTAAATGAGCTTACCAAAGGAGCCTCTTATTATACACCACATTAAGTCTCCAAAATTACACAACAAATCAAGCCAACTGAATGGTAATGACTCTGTCAAATGGAATGCCATTCGATACAGGGAGAAAGTTCTTTTTCTCTTTGCGCCGAGCCCTAGAATCACAACATAACGAAGAAACGAGCACCCAAGTTGAACCGATCCCTTGCAGGGCCGCTCGAGCTATGCCTTGCTGCACATTTCAGCATTAAGTCAAGCAAAGAAAAAGCATGTCCATCGGAGAGAAACAGAAGACAAAGTTAACAAGTCCACAAGTCTATGAGTGTACCCTGAGAGACAGCGCTGAGGTCTTAGCCTACTCTAAGAACAGCTGCAGAGGTCACATGGCAAAGACTGAGCAGTCACAGTGCAACAGTGAGATGGTGCCTTAAAGAGAGACTCTGTCAGCAGGGAGGCCACATTGCAGAAATTCCAAAGTTTATGTGGTTTTCTTTTTTCTTCTATTTGAGTTTATGGGCTTCAGAAGTCTGTTCAATGTTCGATCAAATGGTAAGTTGATAGAAAACCTTATTTTTTTTCTAGGTCAGAGTCCACCAAATCCCATCTTAAATATTTCATCTTGATATTTCTCCCGAAACCACCACTGAACCAAAACGCTTCAATATTTCATTTCTATATTTCTCACAAAATCATAAATGTGGTGGTGGTGCAAGAGAAAAAGGAGGACGATAGCTAGAAGGTGATGTCACAACAAAGTCATCCTTTGACCTTTCTGGTTTAAAATGTCATCAGTAGAGTAACCTTAATCCCATTAGACATTCGTGTTCAATTGCATCATAATAAGCATTTGAATTCTAAAGTAATGGCCCAAAATGTGCCTTGCAAGGTCACAGTGACCTTGATCTTTAATCAACAAACTCTCAACAGTTCATCCTTCACGTCCAAGTGGACGTTTAAGCCACACGTCATTAAAATCAGGCCTTCCTGGCAAGTATGTGAAGTCAAAGTGACCTTTAGTCTTTAATCAACAAAACCTACTCGGCTCATTCATGAGCCCCCGTTGTGTCACATTTTGACGGAATCACCTCAAGGTTTGTCAAGCATTCATGGGAAAAGTGATGATGGACAACCTGAAAACATAATCTGCCTGGCCATGTCTGCTGCTGCAGCGAGGATAAACAAACAGAAAAAACAAGGGGAAAAAAAAACCCATCCACTCCTGCTGAATGACACAATATGAAGAGGCAGCGCCCAACACTTTGAAGAACGGCGCAGGATAAATTGATCAGAAAGTGAACCGCAATGTGACAAGAGGTGTAGCTTAAGTACAACAGCCTGCAGAGGAAGCATGAATTTTATTATCTCTTAGATTGGCTGGAGATGATTTCCACTGTTATTTTGGGCGCTGGGGTTTTTTTTTCTCCCTCCTCCATTGCCAAGGTGTGATTAAGCAGAGAACAGAAAGAAGCGGCAAGACAGACCCCTGGGGAGCCTGCAAATTAAAGTTATGACACCTGAGGAGGGATAGCAGGAGCAGGGGACAACCAGGGGCAGAAAGAAAGAAAGAAAGAAAGAAAGAAAGAAAGAAAGAAGCCAGTAAAAAGCACACACAGTGGGAATGTAAGACAGTCACTGTAAATGAAACGGAAAATGGTCACTGCAGTGTTATTTACAGACATGTTTCTTTCTGCCCTCTTCCTCCCTTCTCTACTTTTAGCCCATGGTGGACCTCTAGGACCACCTGACACACAGGTGTTTGAGATGGAACTGACATTCCTACCCAGGCTAGAACTATTATTTATAGCAGGTCAGAGGCCACGCGACTGGGACTGACTCTAAAGAACACTAACCTTCATCAAGGAAACTGAACTCTCCATCAATCCCCTCCCCGGCGAGTGAGACTCGCTGCCTCTTCCAAGCCAACGCTTGTGGCACAAATCAAATTCAATTAAATGATTTTCAATAAAAAAGGCAGTCTGTTATCAACTGTACTCATTTGCACACAATGACCTTGCATTCAAAATTAGCATTCTCAGAGCTCGAGGGTGGGAAGCAAGGATCAAGAGAACAAAAGTACGCGCAGTGGGTGGCCTATAACAGAGACAAAAGGGGGGAGAGAGCAAAAAAGAATAAGAGAGAAAGAAAGAGAGTCTGATATGTACACAGTGGATAGAGAGGATTGGGTGGAAGGTTTTTAAACTGAGGTCTACTCGCACCGGGCGGGCCGTACCGTGGCCCAACATGTTTGTCAACATAAAGTCTATTTTCTTTGGCTAGTATGATCAAAACCAGTATGGGGTCTTGGTCCTGGCATGGTTGGAAGAGGTGGGCTTCATCATGGTACAGCTCCCACTGCACCAGCACCGATGCAGAACCCGGACCTCATTTCAGCCACCATTGTTGCAAGAAATGCACCAAACTTTACGAGAACCCGCTGCCAACTACGACTTCTGACCATCTATGGTGGAGGTCGCATGATCAGGCTACGGTTTACAGAAGGACCAACTATGAATACAAGAGTTTACTTTTCAAGTACCAACTTGTGACAAAGTTAACACATACACTTGACTCCATAAGTCACTCTTTTGTGTGACTTTGTCCCTACAACCTCACAAGGGTAATCCAAATCCTCTCAACAAGAAAAATGCGAGCGGCCGTCCTTCCCTTGGCCCGTCGGTGGCCTTCAGCTTCTTGGTCGGTCTGGGCGCTCTTCTCATTGTCATTCTAGGTCAGGCTATGATTACTCATGATGAGGAGCTGATAAGAAAGATTCACTCTAACCGAGGGCAAGGTCACCTCCCACAGCGAAGAAATGCAGATGTGATGAGATGGGGATAAGCACCTTTTAACGCGTGCGTGCACCCACACACACACACACACACACACACACACACACACAGACAAGGAAAGCATTTTCACACTGAGAAGGAGATGTGTGAAAACCCTGTAGCCTACATAGGCCTGACTAAATATAGCAAAGAGCTTTATCATTAAAGGTGTGACAGACACACTCACCTTTACTGGTAAAATGGTTGCCTCATTTGAGCTAAACAATCAATGGCTATGTTTTTAAAACCACACAACTGAGGACGCTTTCTGGGCCTACACAGCAAATCAGGGGAGAGAAAGCGAGAGGGAGACTCTTTCGTAACCCACTTCGACATTTACCCTCTTCCTTTTGAAGTGAACAGAATGGCGGAGCAAAACAATAATCCCATTTCAGGCTGTCATTGGATCTAGCGCGTCCTACAGCCCCACTGGGTACTGACGGTGCCATACGACCTCAGCAACACCTCGTATTTTAAGACCAAACTGAAAAGATACATCAGCAAGAGAAAGAGAAAGACAAGCTGAGATGAAAGTAGTTTAGGTGTTCTTTTAAAATAAAATACAACAAAAAAAAGAAGCAAGAACAAGGGAGTAATTCCATTTCAAACAGAGTTTCACACACACCAAAACGGCTTTGGTCTTGTTCTGCAGGAATTCAAATTCTCCTTTAGTACAAAATGCAGCAAGATGAATGACAAACGGTGGGAAGGAAACGCTCTCAAAGTAAAGCCCTCAAAGACCTCCAGGAACAAGGCACCGAAAAAAGTGTTTGCAGGATCAAACACAAAAACACACAATGAAAAAAAAAAAGACTAAACAGAAATAAAAGTAAAAAAATGTGTATTTTATTTTATGCAAACACACACACACACACACATACATATACATATATATATACTGTATATATATATATATATACTCATAAATGAATAAAAGACTTACATGCGACTGCTGGGTGGAATTTTGCGCCCGTCTCGGAACCAGGTGACTTGTGGTTGGGGGAAGCTGCGGATGCGTGGCGCCGGGACTACAGCACCTTCTCCTTGAGAGACGGACTGGGCCCGCTCACCTTCCTCAAAACTCCCCATGACTGCAAGAAATCACACACACGTACAGAAAAACAAAGTCCATGAAAGAGTGGAAAAAAATGTAAGAGAGGAAGAAAAAAAAAACAAGAAGAGGGTACAAGCACAAGTTTCTTTCTTGAATTTGACTTTTGAGCTTTGACAATCAACTTTCTGTTCTGAAGTGTTACTCCGAGTTTGCTTTGATGGACAGCGCTGTGTTGTTGCCATGGTTTCCTTCCCGGCGGAGCGTCAAGAAAGGCTGGAAGGGAGCGAGACGTAATGACTCACAGAGGGACACAGAAGCGACACTAAAATGACTCATATTCATATTCCGTGTGTTCGTGTGCGGATGCGTGGAGGCGAATCAATCTCCATCACGCTTTTAACATGGACATTACTCATTACGACGAGCACCGTCACTGCTCTGTTATCTGCTTGCTTCTATCTCCTGTTTTTTTGTGTTTTCTTTGAAAGAATCCAGTTTATTCCTCACCAGCCTCATTATTTCTCCAAAACACTCAACGAACAACTGCGCTCATGCTCTTACTTGTCCGTGAGATCCACGGGGGAAGGCTGGATTGTTGTTGCTGGGTTTTTGCTTGGTTTTTTTTGGTTTTTTTTTTGTTGTTGATAGATTTCATTTCAGTTGGGCCCAACTTCAATGCTGGTTTCGATCTTTCCACCATCCTCAGACAGTCATATTGGCTGATGCTGATGGTAAACCTTTATAGGAAAACAATAACAAGCGCTCTTTGTCTTGCCTTCCTCCAATAGCGTCTGGAACAGAAAGTGCACCCAGACTGGTTTTGAAGAGGTGACAGCTTAATATCTAAAGGATGTATTTTTTTAAGCTTCATGAGAGGCGAGAAAAGGATCACATCTCTCTTTTCTGTTCTGTGAAGAAAACCTGCGCTGAAATTATTTGAACATTACATCAAACACTCAATTAAGTACCAACACAGTTTAGAAATAATAATATCTTTGAAACGTGGTGGGATCAAGGTACGAGGCTTTGAACTAAGGATGTGAGTGGTTGTGCATCGATGGAAATCTTATTTTTTTCCCCCTCTCTTTCGCTCTCTTTCAAAGAGAATAAAAAAAAGAGGCAATCTGGCTTTGCGGTGCGGCTGTGGTGTTTCGCTTTAAATGAAAATCTGGGAAGTGTGCAAATCCCTTGACTTTGATCTGCAGTTTGGGCGATGTGATGTCCTCCTCCCCTTCCCTAATCTCTAATGCCTCGGCATGTTTCCCTTTCTCTGAGGTGTGTCTCTGCAATCCTTAATTGTGCTGCCTCAATGGAAAAGAGATCTCGCCGTATCTCTTCCCCCCCCTCTCTCTTCTGCAGGTATTCTTAATTCTACTTTTTTTTTTTTTTTTTAACTGTGCCACGCCGTCTGCCCCCCCCCCCCTTCAGGAAGTTACTGATGAGGGGAAAGACGAGAATTATGTTAATGAGGGAAGGTGTGGAAAAGAAAAAAAGAAAAGGAAAAAAACAGTAGGGTGGAAGCCAAGGAATAAATAGAAAGCGGCGGTAAAGAGAGGAGTGACAACATAAATAAACACGGCGGGGGAATCAACAAGAAGTGCTGGAAGAGAGAGAGGACGGCGAGCTGTAGCCCAGTGCTGAAGACCAGTGGGACCCTCCCCCTCCATCTCCCTCCCTCCCATCACTGTTCCTCTCACACCTGGTTGGCTGCATTGTTCAGTTGACTACGGCGGCGTGTCACATCCACTCACATGTCACTGGAACAAGGGGAAGCCAATGAGCCCAGCGTACCCTGGGAAGGCGGCATAATGGGTGTAGGATGGTGGTGGTGGTGGGTTCGTGTGTGTGTGTGTGTGTCTGTGTGTGTGTGTGGGGGGGGGGGGGGTCGGGTAAACGACGTGACAAGTCTCCAGACACCCCTGCAGTCGTCCGTAATAGCTCGTTAACAAGATGAGGGAGCGGAGTGGTCTGAAAACCTGAGCTTGGAAAAAGAATTTTTTTTCGCTCACTTTCGCCAAGAAACGACAGATGTTGTTGACAAAGGAGAGAGGAAGAAATAAGCGGCGGTCATATTGAAATGAGGCAAAGTTAAAAACAACAACAGCAACAATATCAATCTAATGAGAATGCTGAGTGGAACAGCTGTCCGGGTTGATAACACCCCCGAATGAGATGCAGGTAGATCTTTCACACTGCCAACATCTGTCCCTCCCTCGTCAGTCCTTGATACAAAGGCAATCAAACAGAGTGTGGGCATGGTGTGTGTACTCCGCAGGCAGTCAAACACACACATATTATCTGTCTCTCCCTCTCTGTATCTATCTATCATCCATCCATTTATTCATCCATTAGGTCCATTCATCTGTGTTGCACCTGAATCCCTCAGAGATACTTACAGGCCACCTGCACTTCTGTGCGCCGCTGTAGAAGAGCTCCCACACGATTTCTGACGATGCAGCGGTAGAAGCCGGCATGGGAGCGGTCCAGTGAAGGGATGAGGTACCTGCACACACACACACACACACACACACACACACACACACACACACACACACACACACACACACACACACACACACACACAGCGTGACAGGTTACACATGACAATGCTTTTACAGCTCCAAAAAAATGTCAAATAGTCTGGGAAAAAATGTTGGAAATCAAAGAGATAGTAGCACATATGTTGAGAAGATGTCTAAGCACACACACACATGCGCACGCTCACACACACACACACACACACACACACACACACACACACACACACAAGCTTAAGACCGTCTAATAAAGGAGCAAGGGCACCGAGGACATCGCAGCTTAGCTGTTGTTTATTCCAATGATAATGATGCTCAAGAGGGTAACCCAGCCACCACAGTGAAGCACTCCCCAAAGACACACACACACAGGCACACACACACGCACACACACCACACACACACACACACACACACACACACACACACACTTAGGTACACAGGCAGAGAAAACAAACACCTGTATTAAGATGTCTTTTATGCAAATACACACACACATGCAGAAAATCCCCCGGGACAAAGATTGAATCTGTGTGTCTCCAGTCGTTGACACTCTTCCCTGTGACCTTGACTTAGAGCTTTAGCTGTGGCGGCAGTACTGCCTCCCCGCCATGCAGAGGCAGCGTTACATACTGATATTGCTTCTGTGTGTCTGGGAATGTACTCCAGACTGCCCATACACTTGATGTAGGTTGTATCTGCTGCATCTCAGCCACTATGATGACTCAAAACCAGATCTGGGACATTCGGAGGGTGCAGATGTCAACATAAATGACTGTATCTAAGGACTATTTTAACGATGTTCATACCCACATGTTTCTGTAAATCTGACTGTTTCAGATCGTCACTTTAAAAGCAGAAAGCACCCGAAGAAAGTACGGAACACTGATATATCCTGCCTTTCTCCCATTTATTCGCCCACGCGTCTAACAAATTTCACCCAAATCTTCCTGTTAGTTTTGTAGATATCTTGCTATAAATCAAACAAATACAAAAAAAAGACTTGAAATAAACAAACAACAAACCAAAGAAGCACGTCTGCTCCCTTTTTTGGATGCTCTCCTAAAACTAATTGTTTCTTGCCTTGCTCAAGCCACAACCTCCCACCAATAACAATATAATAACAATAACAACCTGGCCTTCTGGTTTCAAGACTCAAGACCAGCAGATTCATATCAGTTGTCAAAGTGTGAACATGAATATTTTTATCTTTACGTCTAATATCTAATATCTGAGGGATCGACTGTCGCAGAAGGATTTGAAGTAATTAAGCAAGTAGTTTCAGATCTCAGGCATCCAGACTATTTACAGCGCCAGGCATGGACGTCTTAACAGCCATCTAATAACTAATAAATGGTGCTGCGGTGGGATACACACAGTGTCCGACCGCTTAAGTGATTGCAAACACAGTCTGTAATGGCATGTTCCATGACAGCTCAACATGTAGAAGTTGATTCAGCCTCCAGCAAGTTGTACATGTTTAATTGGAGTCACTCTAGCACAACACATTCTTGTCAAAACAAATACTTCTTGTGGGAGGTGAAAGCGTTGCCACTAGGAGTGAGTTTGCCATCTTTGCTGTCACATTTCTTGCATTATGTGTGCTCAAGTGTACTTAAAACACTGCCAGGCAGTGTGTGTGTGTGTGTGTGTGTGTGTGTGTGTGTGTGTGTGTGTAAGTGCAACCTTAAGCGGGAGGGTTTACTAGTGTCTAGAGTAACCACATGCAATTTGTTCTTTTGCATAAATAAATTTTTTCTGGGCAGGAGAGGAATAAATGAATGAGAGGTAAAGGAGAGCGAGTGAAGAGTTCACAAGTGCTTTTGAGGAGCTGAGGAAAGTTTAGACAGACAGAGGAGGAGTGAATGTTTGGGCTGAGGCAGTCAACATTAGAAGAAGCAGAAAATGTTCTTTCAAACATCTTGGTGGAGGTGGAGCGCGGCATCCAAAACCCCGCTGGGCCAGATTGATTTAACAGACTATTTCTTTCACAATTGCCTTTGATGAAGTTCTCCGTTGTGTGCAGTTCTTTAAAATTATCCCCATCACACACACAACACCGATTCAGCCTATAGAAAAACAGCTGCAGAGCAGCGTTGACCACCACGGTCTTCCTCGGTCACATGTGGAGTCCTCGGCCGCATCTTTCCACTTGATGGCGAAGGCTGTCACCGCAGGGATGTAGCGTGCGGCTTTGTCCCATAGTTTCCAGCCCTCCCAACAGGCGCCCTGATGGACCAGGGCAGATGCTAGTGCAGCAACCGGGACACATGCTCTCATCTGGCTTCCCACCTTGGCCAATTTGTGTCTGAACAAAAGACCAACCAAATCAGCGGCAACACAGGGAAACAAATCAGCGGCACCAGTGTTGGTAGGCAACACAACAGACCGCTGCCCAGTTGGGTACAGAATAAGCGTCCTCCTTGAGACTGGCCTGCATTTACATATTCATAAAATGTTAGGATTCTTAGAGTCTACCAAAGTGTTGCTCCACAAGGCCGGCATTTCCTTTTCATTGCATCCAGCAGAAACTCCATGTTTGTTGTGATTCAGATGAATGACCGGGTGCTGAGAACCTATTAAGGCCTGAAAGACTGTTTAAGAGTAGAAAAATGTTCAGTTTTGGTGAAAACACATAAGACATCACTGTCATTTTCTACCCAGTCCACCCCAGTAGAGGATGGGCAGGACAAATACCACTGAGATAAACAATAGAGGAGTCCTTCACCCACATGATTACACTTGGGAAGACATTTCCTCGCCAATAAAATCTTTGGCGCGTCTGTCTCCTCTCCCTTTATGGTTCAGGCTTTGTTTAGGAGCAACGAGGAGTACTTCCTCCGACATTTACACTTAAACGGATACTGCAGATCCAAAATCTAGAGCAACCACAGCTGCATCTCAGACGCGTTCTCAAATGGCCCCACCTGGGTGCATTCAAGGGAGCTGCAGGCATTTTCAGCTGCACAAAAGCCTTTTCTTGAGCCATACGATCAGGTTCTCAGTAAGCGAATTGAACTACTGCTTGGAAACTGTAGAACTGACAAATTCATGTTGTACAGAATGAGATGTAACATAAAACTCCCACAACTGAGTGATGATCTTGTGCGGTCATGCCAAGCATCACTGTGCTGTAAGACTTTGTTGTACTTATCGAGACCGACGCTAATAATACGACACTGACCAACAGCACAAACAGAGCTGCACTGTTGTTGAAGGCAGATTTATCAGAGCATGATGGATAGTTTAAAACTGAAACAGAACAAGCAGATGTATCATCTTGTCAAAACTTGGCACGTACTATATCGTCACAGTGCAGCTCAACTGTTGATGCGCAATCCTGGAGGTGGCTAATGTAGCTGCTAGCCATGAGCCCAAAGTAAATATGAGGAGCGGGCAACAGAAATCTGGAAACATCACTTCCTTCTGACTCCGAAATTCATTTCATTTTCAGACCTGAAGACTTCTGCTTCACTGGCATCACTTGAGGCAATTCGTCCTATTGCGCAGCTCCCACAGGAGCCAAAAAAAAGAGCTTTGTACAACTTTTCTGACAGATGCAGTACTACTCCTCCAGACCTGTAAACAGACTTTGATGTATGAAATTGGCGGAGTTCCCCTTTAAAAGAAACCCACGTAAAGTACACAAGAACACCCTCACAGCACCTTGGCCCAGATTCAAGTCTCAGGATCACTGCAGGAGGAATGAACACCATCACTTCAAATGATCTTCCCTCATTTGGTGGTTTGATGGTGGTGGTAGGGAGCAATGCCTCATGAGTTTGTCCAAAATCTGGACCCAGTTTAGACCAGCGGTTCCTCCATATGAGGCAGATGCAGCCATATTCACAAATCTTGATCTTGAAATGTTACGCTGAGGAAGAGTTGTGCTCAGCACAGGAAGAGTTCTGATCATTGACGCCCGTTTTGCACGGTGGCCAAACCAGGCAAGTATGGCTGTACAATGGCAATATATATATATATATATATATATATATATATATATATATATATATATATATAAAATTTGTGGCTTCACAAACCCCTGCATATTATAAGTACCATAATTTTGTTTCTTTCACCGGAATCAATACATCATGACATCAATCAATACATCCGTAGAACAAAGCCAACAAACCAAGCTTGTTTTCTTTCTAGCTAGCTACTAGCTAGCAACCTAGACTGACGGAATAATGGACTCAGGCTGTTCCGACTGTTCAAAAAACATCGATAAACAAACAACGATCAAATCTCGTTCGCTAAACGAGAGTGATTTTGATAGGCGTCAATGTGAAAAAAAAGCTGTGGCTGTACCTCGGAAAAAGCTGCTAGCAAACGAAAGTAGCACTGCTCTTACAAGTATCTGGGTGTGTTAAAAGGTTCAAACCCCCCCCCCCCCAAAAAAAAAGTAAAAAATAAAGAAAGACAGAAATGGTGACATTAGCAGCACTGACAGTTGGAGTCAGCCAAAAAAAGTATGTTCAAGCTTATTCAACCAACCGCGAGGCTCCATGAAGGTTTTGTGTCTTCTTCATGTTCTACAAAATAAATTCCTAACAACATTTTGAGGGGGAAGAACTCATATGAGGGGAGTATATTAAGGGTGAGAACCGTGCAAGGAAGCGAAAGAAGTGTAAAGTCACATCAGAGTTTAGGTGGAGAACCAGCAGCAGACATGACAGGAGTAGCAGCCGACAGGTGGTGTCGCCGCTCTAAGTTTAACCCCACTGAGGCCTGCTGAGACTTCATCCTGGAGCCAGTTCCTTCAGGGTGACTTTAGAGAGTGTTCTCTCTGTCTCCCTCTTTCGCTCCGTCCCCCTTATAATGAATACAATTAACCTTTGCAGAGCTGTGCACGATGGCAGCAGGTGGGGGGAGCCAGCGGGAGCTCGCCATGTTGGACAGAGATTGATTGATGTTCCTGTGGTCAGTGCACCCTGTCAGATCCCCTTTAATTAGCCCCACTCAGGAGAAATGATTAGACGAAGGAGCGGCTTGGAGACAAATAGAAAGATGGAAGAAAGAGGGGGGAGGGGAGGGGAGGTAAGGGGAAGGTGTGTGAGGGGTGACGGTACAAGAGAGAAGATGGAAGGAAAGGAAGATGAAGGAGTGGTAGAGGGTGATTGACAAGACCAGTCCTTGATTGAAGACGGCTGTAATGATCTTAATAACACGATTCTTCTGCCCAGGGGTAACTCCAGTAACGTTTCACTTAAATTGCTGGTTATACTGTAAGATTATAATCTCTCATGCACATATTATTATAATTATACTTTAAACGAAAGAAGAGAAATAATCAGGAGTGAAGCACTGCAAGGATGATTCATATCATTTTCCTACTTGCGCCAATCGGGAGCACAGGGGCTCATTCATACGACAGACAAATCTGATCAAACCTCTCGTTGCTGAAAATCACGATGGCTAACAAAGGCTTAAATGTTACAAGGGTTCCATGACAAATGTCAGGAGCAACTGAGTAGAGGGAGATGACAACCCAGAAGTGTCGCCATGGACCAAAAATCAACCATGTTTTTTCACATTCGATTTTGGACGGTTGATGAAAATAAGCTCCTTCGCAAACAAGCACTTTTGAGACTTGCAGCTTTGTTCAGCCAAATAATCTCCACCTTCCAGTTTTAAGATTTTTGAGGAGTGAAGTTAAACCACAAAGCTGATGCATCACTTCAACATCACCATAACTAGCGAGCTTTGTCCATTTTCCTATTTGCCATTGTTAGCTTGATGGCATTAAACTTCCATGGCAATGACTTTTGAGCTTCTTGGTAGCAACATGAAGGCGTCAAGACTTCAAAACAAGTGTGGTGTTTACTTATGTGCTTCATACTGTAGAACAAAAGGTGAACAAAGCTTAAGCTAGCTCGTCTGAGCCACAGGGATTTATCTGGAAAACCAGTTCAGTCAGGACTCATTCCAATGCTACGCCATAGAAGTTTGGTTTTGCTTCCTGCCTGTAAGGCTAAACAGAGGGCTAAAAGTTCTCTTGTCTGTAAGAACACATTTGTTCAGGAGAAAACTTCACCAATGAGGCCCCATGTTTATCTATTATCTCCATTCATTTATTCAGGCTTTCCTTCAACGTTCCACTCATCTGCATTATGAACAGAAGTTCACTGTATACTGAAACGAGGAGAACTTTGCGTGTCCTTTCCTTAACACCAACCGCATACAACACATGACAGGTAATGGAGACTTGTGGATGAAGCTACTGGAAATCAAGAGTGGGTCATTTGTCCTTAGGTCCAGAGGGATAGCATATAAAACTGTCTGATGGAGACAATTTACACAAACTATTGTCGACTGTATTTTGTCATTCCTTTTTATATATATCGATTTGTCTGCTTTATCATGTTCTTCTCTGCACAATTTGCTTGTTATGATGTCTGTAAAATCCAATTTGCTCTTTGCGATGGACTACCCGAAGCTGTGAGGTATCCGTATTGGCCGGTCCAGCATGGGGCGTTCACATGTGATCATACCAGTTGACGGAAATAAAGGTGCAAATGGCACTTGTATCAAATCTATGTAATACAAAAAAAGACTGAAGAGGTGGGTGGTGCAGTTTAAACCTGGAATGCAGAAACGGGAACTGAATAACTACATAACTGTAATGGATTCTGAACACAGACAGAC
This sequence comes from Aulostomus chinensis, assembly GCF_037954235.1. Lineage (NCBI taxonomy): Eukaryota > Metazoa > Chordata > Actinopteri > Syngnathiformes > Aulostomidae > Aulostomus > Aulostomus chinensis. The sequence continues at coordinate 18,519,168 of NC_141342.1, read as the reverse complement.
TGGAGGTCGTGCTTTTATATCTGTTGTTTGATCAGATATTGAACTGAACTGAACTTTTTCTGTAGAAAACTGAATTTTTTTTTTCTCCCCTCAAAGACAAAGTTAAAGCAAAGACAAAAGAAGGATAAGCAACAAGAACAACAGCAGCAGTTGTGTAACACACCGTTTTAGGAGTGTGTCTAGTTGGTGCGATCCTGCCAATCTAAAAACAGTGAAATTTTATTTCAGCCGCATTGATATACCTCCAGTTGCTGATAAATGAAAATATTTGGGCTTACTGAAGTACTTTAGCCTCTCAATGTGTGACTGATTTACAATTACAAGTGGTGTTATCAACAATCGTGGACCAAAATACCTCTGGACCCAGTTGGTTAGGCCTCCAACCAATCAGAGCAATGACATCAGCAAAGTAGGAATGAAGGGACAATGCTTGGTTGTGTTTTTAAAGAAATACTGCTGGGTTTCTTTCATGTCTGGGCTAGACTGCACAATATCAGCCCTGTTATAGCCCGAACTAGAAGACGAAGGGTGTCAGGAGGTCTCGGGAACAATCAGTGGGCATCTGGTGTGACATTAAATCATGCAAAAGAGCAGATGCCCACAGCTCCTGTAATTCTACCAGTCTCCTTACCAATGACATGGTGAATCTGACACAACCTGGGATAATCTCTATGAACACATCATGGATATAAAATTTGGAATTTGTCAGTCAGAGAGAAGCTGTTGTCATAGGGAAGCTTGTGGTTTCCATTTAAAAAGCTTTGACAGACACCTTTCAGCAGGCTTCAGTCGTGTCGACATAAACAGTCCTTGTGGAGTGCAAAAGAGACAAAGCATTAGTGGGAACACAGGGTCAGAAAATGGGTGAAGTCTGATGTTTTAACAGAGCTGTTTTAGTGGTTATAACTCCATGCAAACATCTAAAGTTGCTAAACAGACTGTAAACAATGACTGTTAGACAGAACAGGCAGTCTCGGACCGGATATCCCCTGGCTATAATACTGGCCCTTGTTCCAACAGGATAAGTTGCCAGACATAGCTGATGGATTGTGCGATTGATCCCATCATAACACTGCTGTGAAAGCACACTCAACAGACCCGCATTTGTACCCATTTTCATCTGTACTCCTGCTATGTTGCTGTTACATTGCTGGTCACTGCACTACCGTATTTTCCGCACTGTAAGGCGCACCTAAAAGCCTTGAATTTTCTCAAAAACTGACAGTGCGCCTTATAATCCGATGCACCTTATATATGGATCAATATTGGTTAATTATGGCTACCGTAGTCAGGGGGCGTTGCCGAAGTAACAGTGGTAAAAACGGTAAAGGGGAAATCCAGACACGCTTACAACGCAGATTTCAAACTCAAGTCTATCAGTCACACAGCTACTGGTACCAGTAAAGACCCCAAAATGGCTTCGTCCAAGAGACACGCTAACGACAGAGAGTTCAAACTCAAGGCTATCAGTCACGCAGCTACCGCTACATACGGTACCGTATTGTGAATGCACTAACTTGTTTTGGGAGTGAACAGAGCTGTCAGAACGTTGGTTTGTATTCTACGAATAAAGTTTGACCGACTGACTTATCTGACTGTTTTGTTGACATTCCCTTTAGCGCAGCTCCATCTAGTGGATGCATAACGCAACCCCAGCCATGACAGTAGTTTCTATTCTATGCGCCTTATAATGTGGTGCGCCCTATATATGAAGACAGTTTTAAAATAGGCCATTCATTGAAGGTGCGCCTTACAATCCGATGCGCCTTATAGTGCGGAAAATACGGTACTTTTTTGGAACCCTTCTGCCCGTTGGAAGCCACGAGACTGTCATCAAATGTTCCAGGATTCTAACTGGTGCATGATGTGATATGTTTTTGCAACTGATCCACACACACGGGTGAAGAGCATAACAGAGCTGAGCTGATCGAGCCATTAATTCAGGGCCTTTTACAGTTGCAAACAACTACATGTATAATACATGATGATGAGCGGTAAGCCCTCAAGGATATGCTGTGAGAGGTGGAACATTCGGGGTTGGTGGTTAATGCAGGTAGTTGTCCTTGTACTTTTTTTTGGGTGGGTGGGGGGGCTCATAATCCAAGCTGTGAATCAGCCATTAGAATATCAGCTGTACCTGCCGACAGTGACACCGACACCCACGCAGACGCACATATGCATACACACTCCATCTGAATAACAAACAAATGTCAGTTCTTTTTTTCTTTAAAGCTCTCATGCTTGCACTTTCTGAATCACTCACTCAGTCCACTCGGCCATGCAAACAAAGAGTGAGCGAGTGCATATAGTGGGAGAGAGAAAGGTAGAAAACAACATCTATTGTATCTGGAGGATGTGGACAAGTATGCCAGGAAGATAGAGAATGGACACTTTTAGTTACAGAGGGAATCCATTAAGGTCATCCACTGAGAAATGCCGCCTGGCTGGCTCAGTCCAGGCCCCAGCAACCCCTGACAAGATGCGACGCAAGTACAGATACTAAGTGTAGGCAAGTTTTCTGCCTCTCTCTCTCTGTCTTCCTAGAAAGAATACTGCTCATTAGGCATAAGGACAGGATAAGGATAATAAAATCAAATAAATGACGCATAATTCTACATATGCCCTTCTGCCCGTGAAGGATCGGCGCACTTGCTCTAACCCCTGGTACAGGACAATAACACTTCTGTAAATGTAGGTACACTTCTTAAGAATGTTTCCTAAAGGTAATACGCTGGTCATCAAAAGGGTAAGGTTATTAAGTTACTGATCGTCAAAAGGGGACATTTGCAACAAAAAGCATTGGTGCCTTCCTGGTACCCTCATTTTTGAAAGTTCACACTAAGAGCTGTGAGCAAAATGTTGGATATTCCTTCTCATTTTCAGTGGAAAATGAAATAAATTGAGACAAAGCTGTGGTTAAGGTTTGGTTGGGTTAAGACATAAAAACCACTTGGTTAGGGTTAATATACAAATACATAAAAACAGCTGCAGATGTCCCAAAGTTTGTCTAAAATCAACTGATTCTCCCCTCAGGACAATGGCTGCTAACATCATAAAATACACGATACAAATTATAGTGCAATACTTTTTTGTAGGTATTAGTATGAAGAGAAATTGAGAAAAACCCTGAAAGATTTGACTGAATTGGAACTTCCAGCAAGTCAACTGACCATAAATTAATTTCTTTCTCTGGAAACCTAAACTGTTTTTTTTTTTTCTCCCCCTGGACAATTATGATGCAGGACTCTATAAAGGGAGGCAGATTTAGTTTTACGAGGACGACGTTTGTCATCTTTTATTATCAGCCTCACGATGGGGCCGTGCAGATGTGGGGAAACAGATACATAAATCAAGTTCTCCACAAATGATTATTTATTAGAATTTAACTTAATTGTGAAACAATCACATGGAAGTAGCGTAGCAAAAATCTGGGACATATGGAAATGATGAATGATGCTAAGTGGAGGGAAGCAGCATACCAAGTGTTTGTCAAATTATAACATTTGGGTCTGCCCTTTTAAGGTGCACTCAGCGTTGTCGCCTGACGCCACTTCTGTTGACGTTGGCTGTCAAGACCAAAGAGAAAACAAAGCAAGCTCGCCCCTCCCCCTGTGTTTCCGTCAATGTCATGAACGCGCGTCGACGTCGAAAGGTGATCTGTTCTGTGCCAACAGTGCTAAGATGAGTGAGCAAACGCCAACGGTTCGGTGAGTACATTTTTATTGTCTTTATAGAATATTTTTTTACAATATTAGGTTATGTGTTGTGTTATATTGAAAATTAATTTATGCGCTTATGCGAAAGAGACACTTCTTGTAGAATTTTTTTCCTTCCTGGAATCCATGCTAGAGCTCACTGGGACCTGTAGCGTAAGCCAGGCATAACAAACTATTACATTGAAAAATGGCTTAAAAGTGTCATAGCTACGACGCTACTCAGTCGACTCTGCTTTTTCCCCAATGTATACACGCGCACTAACCCCCCCATCCCCAACCATCTTGTCGGTGATTGGCTGGAATGTGGTTTGTTATGTTTACGTGCACATTCTTTGCACTCAGTGTTTGTTTGCCGTTTGAGCCCTGTGTTGTCTCCAGAGACTGGACTTTTTCGTGGTTTATTCAGGGGGCAGGCTGCTAGCGGATCAAGGGGAGATGCCTACGATTAGAGACATGCCGAAACCATGCAGCAAGGCTCAGTGCACCTTAAAGCCTCTGGGACGGTGGCTGAACAGGTAAACTGCCCTCTGCAATACAACAGCAAAACGAGAATATCGCGGCGTTTTTCATTCATTTCCCACGTGAAGGTCTCCTGATTTATGACAAAGGCCAGCCAGATAAACATTTCCTCTCCCACACATGTACGTTGACCCTGCTCCTGATCTACACAAGTGCTAAAGGTAGAATAAAACAACTCGACTTTGCACTTTGTTGTTGTTTGCCTCCTCCGCCAACCAGTGAAGTTGCAGCTTCCAGTGTTTCTTGTATATCCATGATATTGCAGAATACCGTGGAAGTGTGAATATTCAAGCCAGCTGTTATTGCAGGCAGTTGTCCTTGTGATTGCAAAAATGTTTCACATTCTGCTGTGAATAATGTCTGTCCAGAGTTCACCACATGTAGAGTTTGAGGGCCTTAAAGAGAATGTAGAAACTGTATCTCTTTAAGGCCTCTTAGTTAAGGCACTGAAAGACGTCCAGAAAAGTGTTTTCACAGATTATGTGATGTCACACCGAAGCTGACCTTTGAGTCTCTGGGCAGTCAATTTAATCATGTAATTCTATCTATGCAACCTTTCGTCATAATCAGCACATGCATTCAAGGCCAAAAAACAGTTATATGAGGTCACAGTGACCTTTGACCTTCAACTTCTGATCAGCTCATCCTTGAGTCTACACATTGAGAGAAAATCCCCTGAGGTGTTCCTGCGACATCGTGTGGGACATACGTGGGACATACGTGGGACACAATGAATTTGACCTCTGACCACCAGAATCCATTCGGTTCATCCTTCATTCCAAGCGCAAATTTGTGCCAAATTTAAGGAACTGGCACAAGTGAAAAAAGGACAGACAACTTGACCCAAAAGCATAATGGCGTGGCTGTTGCCGGCAAAATCAAGTTAATTTCTGTTCCCATCATCATTTGCTTCATTTCTGGCAATACCAAGAGTAGCAATGAGTCAACATTCAAGTACCACACTGCAGTTGTATGCCTACAGTACATGACGTGCTAGCAACTTCCACTTTTGACAATCTTTTAAAATCACCCTTGAACCCAGTCTGAAGTAATTCCTTCAATATTTTACTGAGATGTTGCATTAACAGGAATGGGATGTACGGAAAAACGACCTGAAAACATGATACTTCCAGGACTGTAGTGTGAGAAGAAACATTTAAAGAAAAGGTAAACGGAACACAAGAACAGTAGCCAATCCTGTTTTCGGTCAATCTTGGAACTCACATGATTAGAGCAAGCTAATATTGCCGAATGTTCTATCACGTCACTTGTACCCGTCCAAGTGCTTTTGTAGGCTTTTAGAGACTCTCTGGGGAAGAGCACTTGGATGTTGATTGAAGTTGATGTCTGCTTTGGCCGTTTCGCTCCTCATGAAAGCACCCCGGGCGCATTACAAGAGTCAGTAAGATTTAATCAATCAGGTTTTGAGAGATATCTTTCAATATCTGTGGATTTAAGTGTGTGGGGAACTTCGACAGCTTGATATGAATGCTAGTACCAATTATCCTTTCCTGCCAACATGGCAGTGTAAACAAAACCAGTCGCGTGACCCCTGGAGCTCTACAGTGTTGTGTCTAGACGTAAATACTGTATATGCGGGATCATTATTAGGATATTTGATGCCACAGACGGTTAACTATGTAGCCAAACTAGCCTGATGCCTGATTTCAGAGTTCACCATCAACATGAAAATGGCCTGAGTCATGGATGAGTTTGACTTGTTGAAAGTAGGAATAACAGTTAAATCCATCTAACATACTTTATCGGTTGACTGAGACATGTAGGTTTAAGTACTTCTCCATAATGGCCTGTTGATAACTCTTTCACTTTCACTCACTCTTGTTTGAGTTCCTTCTTTTAATTCCATTTCCTGTATCTCGGCATGATTGCGATGTTTCCAATTTCACGCCACGCCCGCCCAAATGATCCTACAAGGCAGCTGGATTCATGACATCGCATGAGAATATAGCTTCCCACGGTAGAAGCGGTGCTGCCGTTTCTCTTATCAGTAGACTGTTGCATGGTACGCAATGTTGTATAACCCAACCCTGCACATAATATATATGTTAAAAACCAAATGTAATGAAATCTAATCTCGTCTATCATCACATAATCACATTTGCTGGCGTGTGCAGCTTTTCTTTTGTTAGCCGGCTGAGCTCATCATCTCCTTCCTCCAGACATGGAAATAACATAGTATTGAACCGGTGTTAATTTGTTCAGAGGCACCATGAAATGATATCAGCTGAAAAATATGAGCGTCACGTTAAAAGGGTGGATTAACATGAGGCAGGGAGGATGAATGAAGAGGAGGGGAGATGGAGAGAGGCTTTTCAGGAAATGTTTCATGCTACACTAACATGTATTTTGGCCGATTTCTGAACACGCTGACGACAGTCTGCAGGGACCAACTATTACCAGGAAGACCCAAGTGGTACTCTATTATCCCAGCTGTCAAAATGTTCATCTATGTTTATTTTTCCTCCTTCTTGATTGTGAAAAGCAGTGTTGACCAAGGAAGCGCTTCTTTTGTTGTGATTGTGTTGCAGGGAAAAAGTAATTTCCACATCTCAAAAATTGACAGCAACAAGGGACAGTTAGTACATAGAGATAAAAAAGTAAATCCGCATGAACTTGAGAGGCTGAGGCTGTCATATCTTCTCCATCATGCAATTTCATTTTCTTGTGTCACTGATTAGATTACCTCGGCTTTATTTTATTTTTATTTTTTGGGCCTCTGTGTACTTCTTTGACACTATTTTTGTTTTGTTTTTGTCCGCCAGTCTCATTGTGATATGAAAATCAGGGGAAAACTTTCCTCGTCCTCACAGGCCAGACTTCACCGGAGCAGCCGAGAACCACTAGACAAACAAAAAGACTCTGGAGGTTTGATTAATAATTAACTCTCTTAATTAAAATTCTAGGTTAATCTGCACCATATAAACTGGTGGCGTGCCAGGTGTGTTTCTTGAGGCTTTAATCATGTCATAGAAGGCGCTACGCTGTGTTTTTATAGAGAACCAAAGCACTGTGCGTAGTATTGGGTAGTTTAAAAAAATGTACCTGGAGATACATGAACATTTGAGAACAAAAACAATGCAACTGTGAATAAATGTGTAATGCTGGCTACAAAAACTGCACCAATCTCTCCTCTGTAACCCCCCCCCCCCACACACACACACACACACCCTACATGTTGAATAGTAATGCCTGTGCACACATACACCTTGCTGTATTGATCGATTGCCAGAGGACACAAGGTCAAGTCGCATCGTGTCAATATTTAAAGCAGCACTCAGCACTCGGGACCTCTAGTATAACCTCATTAATATGGGGGGGTCTATTCTGCTCAAATACACTCCTGACAGGGTCAGGGTCTGAAGCGGAGCGAGGCTGCATACATTCACATAAATAATGTGTGCAACGATGTTTTTTTTAACGCGGAACACTGCGGAAACACAAGTGAAACGAATGGCACTAATGTTTTCTTTCCTGTCTTCACGTGACAAACATGCTGCGCGGCACATGACTTGGATCCAGTGTTTATGTGTCGTAGCTACTTTGGATTTAGCTGTGACTGGAAGCCCATTTTTCAACAGGCCCAGACCCCTGCTAACATTTGATTGCAACAGGAAAGTGTTGAAGGACCCTGCAGAAGCCACGGGTATTCATCGGCTCCAGAGCTGGGTCATCAGTTGTGGCCGACTTCAGCCGGTAACTTCTGAGACTTTTGGGCTTTTTTCGTCTCCAATTCTTTACCAGTCAGCATTGATTTCGGAAAACAGATTTAAGCAAGAGATAGGAAATACTATCTACCAAAACACACTGCCCTCAACGCTGTTTTCGACTTTATTTTTTCCCCTTTTTTCCCCCTTTCCGGTACGTTTGTGACATTGAACCCGATGCATCAGAAAATGAAAAACAAAACTAAAAGGCGACTCATCTTCTCGCATGGCTTTAACCTGGTCCCCTCTTGATGTCTTTGGACTGTGGGAGGAAGCCGGAGTACCAGAGAGAACCCACACAGGAAAAGGGAGAACATGGAGACTCCACACAGAAAGACCCCGTGCTCCAGCCGGGGCTGGAACCCAGAACCTGCTTGCTATGAGGCGACAGTGCTGACCACTGCTCCACCGTGCCGTGGTACATTTGAATGTCCAACAAAAGTAATTTCATAAGGCTGTCAATTGGGGGGGGGGGGGGGGGGGGGATAGGCAGAATCAAAAACATCACAAATGTTTGACTAAGGAGGAACTTTAGCTGCTGTATCACCTATAAATGCCATATACGTAAATATGAAGCGTGTAACATCCTGTATGCCTCAGTTGTGCTCTTGTCAGGTTTTTTTTCTCAGAAAACTCCACCTACATTGTACATCGAGTGGCCTACGTGTCACATCACTAACCTGTCATGCTTTTATACAGTGCACTCACACACTCACTCTGAAGTACAGTAGAGGGATTCTCAAGTGCAGTCCATTCTGACCAATTGTTCTAGTTTTTGAGTGTCACTTCAGCCTCTCCCGGCACACTGTTCCCTCCCCCGGTCTTATCTGTCTCCAGAGATCATCAAGAGAAAGCTCCCAATGAGGCTGATGCTGCTTCACCGTCTGTTGTCTTGTCACATATGAACACAGCAGTTACGCTAAGATCAGCAAAGGATGTGTCAATGAGCTTTCTTTCAATCCTCCAGTGCTTCATTCACGCTGTCTGCTCACTCTCACACACACACACACACACACACACACACACACACACACACACACACACACACACGGCCTACATAGAAACATTTGGTGAAGACGCTTCTCTATAAGATAAGACGATGTTTGCTACATGATTAGGATCTTCCAGTTACCATTAAAGACACTCTATCTCCTGCTCTAACCCTCGTTCACGCCTGCTTCTCTGCAAAGAGTAATGGAGGTCACGGAGTCAGGAGGCGAAAGCAGAGAAGAAGCAGAGAAAGACAACTAAAGTAAAACAACAAAAGTTCCTTTTTTTAAATTAGGAGGTCTGCCCATTGACACACAAGACCACGAAATGCTACTTTTGGGCATTGTAGCCTACAAGTACAACTCTTATTAATTAAGAAAATATGATTCAAAGACAGCAAATATCCCTATCTATATGAACTTATAGCATGATTTATTAAACCCCTGGTGTTCAATTTTAAGTATTACACTTGTACATCAAATCCATGGTATAGGTTATGGGATATACACGTAGCCACATATGCTATGCTGTCGCTAACGGTGCGGCCTGATTTGCACCTTCCTAGAAATTATTACCCCTCTTTTCTGTTTTATATTTAGTTCAGTAACTGTTTCAACTTCTAAACCGTTTTCCCCACCTGTACTCCAGTGAAAAGCGGGTCAGCTCTGTGCTGTTGTGGATCCATTTGAACTCCAGTGGCCAGCTCCCCTCGGCCATACAGGTCAACACCAGTCTGTTGCGTTCCAAATGGAGCTGGCTGCGCACCGGCTCCGTCTTGAAGTATGGAGGCACGTCATCTGGGGGAAAAAAAAAAAAACTAAGAAAATAAGGAACACATTTTTTCAATTAAGTTTCTTCGTGTTGTTGTTTTAAACCAGCACGTCATAAAACCCCCCCAAAAGGATCCCAATAAAAAACCACAGATTACTATCATTTATCGTACATCCATGGACTTGGAGGAACAAGTAAAGATAATAGGGAAAAGGGGGACTTTTAGGGATAAGGAATGATGTATATTCCGTGATAATTTAACTTTTATCCTGATAATGTCCACATGAACTAACACCAAGACTCCACAATACTGGTAAATGATGGAGAGGCAAAGTCTCTCTCTCTCTCTCTCTCTCTCTAGTGACTGACTGTCGCAGATTGTGGGGTGCAGGGATCTCGGATCTCACCTAAGACAAAGTCAACACTTCTGTGTGCGATTTCTACTAAGCAAACAACAAGTTTCCACCCGCCAGACGGTAAATCATCTGAAATCATCCAGGTCCTAATCTCACGTAAACCAGTGTTGCTTATATTGGGTGGACTAGGGGTGTCAGAGATATATGGCGAACCAGGAGGAGGAAGGGGAGGCATGAGGTCATGAGGGAGGACTTCCTACATCTTCTGTTTGCTTGTGTTTCAGTAACTCCTTGGCACAACTCTCCCTGAGCTAGACAGAAGAGGAGTAAAGTCTGGGAGGAGGCATGAAATCCTTTCATCATTTGTTCGCCTCCACTCCGTTTCGCTCTGTCTTTCACTCATTTCTGTGGTTCTTGAACATGCTCCGTTGAGTGTGAAGGAATTGATTGAGGAGGACCAGTGAGAGCCTCCCCACAGGGTGATGCACATACTGAACGTAGCAGCGCGCACGCATACACACACACACACACACACAGATTTTTATATCTCACTCAAGAAGCCTCACACAAACTGTCAAGTTCCCTCGAGATTGTAATATCTCACCCTTGATAAATGATGCAAAAATGGAGAGCTTACTTGATGATCATTGTAAATATAGAACACATTAATTGGATGGTTGGATAATATAATTATCAAATTGACTGATAATCAGGCATTGGAATTAAACTGTCAAAATGATCTATAGTGCTGATATTTTGTTCCTCTACTTTGGCTTGACAAATGCAATGGAGGTGGACGCCAGTGAAGGAATGGGGAAGAAAATAGGGGATGAAAGTGAGTAGGGGACGGGGCGAAGAGGCCCCGTGTGATTTACAATCTTTCCACCTTCATTCATATTCAAAGAGTCAAGTATATAATGTACTGCTACCACCGTACAAGGGTTAGCATTTTATCACAGAAGCAAGATGGAGAATATTGATAGCGGTCGATAGCCAAGTCTTATTTATGCTCTTGTAAAACTTTGTCTGCCATATTAGAGACACTTGTGAATAATGCAGTACAATCCAACAGTCTCCAAATTGGTCAAAAAGTCAAATCAACATATCAAAACCAGCATGAACAAAAACTGAAATGCTGTTGCCGAGTTTGTTGTATGAGAATAAAAAGAATTGAGCCGCTGTGAGTTTACAGACTCAGACTTGAAGCCTCGTGTTTGGTGGTTTGGTTGTTGGCTGCTCTGGTGGCGACTTGTCAATCACAAACTAACCAGACTCTACAATACAGCCCTTGGGCTAGAACCGACCCCCAAAACCACCACCTCAGCCTAGCCCGCCATGTCCTCAACGGCAGACCAAAGGAACCCAGACAGGCAGCATTATGTTGGTTCATTTCTATCCAGATGGGTCAAACCAGTTTTTAGTGCTATTAAACTGGATTTTGATAGAGGGCGCTGTTTACACATAGCCTGAACTAAAGGCCTGATGTTGATTTCCTGCTCACTTGTGAGTTAAGTTGTGACGACGGATAGAACAGGATGGATTTCTCAAAAAAAAACAGGGAAAGTTTCAAGTTGAAAGTTTTGGGACCAAATATGCTAACGACGCCTCAAATGGTCAAAATTTGACATGACGAAATGTCACCGAGGAAACCCAAAGACGAAGTCCCAACTTGATCGCCCATGGAAGAAGTTTTACAAAGCAGTGGACTGCCCAACAATCCGCCAGAAAAATTTGTTCAATGATCTCACACGAGCTCACCAGACAGAGAAAACCTTGAAGAGGTGACAAACTGTCCAGACGGGCTCCTTAACTCAGCCCAAAAAACATAGTGTCCCCCCCCCCCCACCCCGAAGCATTCCCTGCTTCATTATTTACAAAATGAATACAATCCTCGATTGAAGACAGATATCGAGAAGTCATTGGCGAAATGTTTACTGAGGTCATAAATCAAGTGGTTTGCTTGTTGTTGTTTTTTCCTCGTGGACTTCTTTATAACCGGCGGAGTCGCCCCCTGCTGGTCTTTAGCGAGACAGCAGGTTTATTTTAAAGACGGCTCTCTTCACTCTTTCTACACAGTTTTGCAGCCAATAAAACTGACTCTCAACTTCAGAAAACTAATGGAAGAAGCGAGATGGTTAACCACAATAATTCAAAATATCCAGCGTGCTTCAAACGTGTCAAATCGACGCTTGGCAGTACTTTCACCTTTACAAAGATGTTATCAGGAAGGGGATAAGTGAAGGTAAAAACACAAACACTCACAACAGACACAATCACGAGAAATCAAAAGCATATGCTGTTTGCAGTTCAAAAGTGCATGACATATCTCAATAAACCAATAATAAATATTCATAAATTCCTGCTCCTGCTTGATGCATATTTATAATCTGCACTTCGGTCTGACTTCTGACAACCTGAGCATGGCAGCAGCCTGTAGCCCGGCTGGCATAAATAAATATTTATAACAAACAGGGGGAGACAGAGGAGACTCAATAAAAGTACCACACAATATTGATCTGTCAGATTCAGCTCACATACCTTGCATTTTCACGCTCATAATTGTGTCCCTCACCATCCTGACTGAGCCGTGTTCTGTTCAGATCGGATCCCTTAAGCTAGTCAAACACGGAGTAAGCCTCGGCACAGCAGAGGCATAAAAAGCAAAGCCAGAAAGAACGGAGACGTGGCTGATCAGAAGGTCGCGCTGCGAAGGGAGGCCTCAGCTTAACCAGAAAACTTCACAACGAACCAGAAGAAAAAACAAAAATTGGGTTAAATGATGTAAAAGAAAAAAGATTAAGAGCAGCACGGTAGACAGATAATTGAACAGATGCATGATGGAGATAAAATGTAAAATAGACTTTAGAATGGCATTGCTTGGGCATCTCCCAAAGCAGTGTGGGTTAATGCTACGCCTGGCACGGGGGAAGATATTGCTGCAGAAATGAGAGCGATTGAGATGTGTGGTAGCGATTTGAGATGGCCGAGACTAATTGTTCCCTGGCGATGTGCACTGCTTTTATCTGCGATGGAGAGATAAAAGAGAATGAGGGCGGCCAGTAGAGGAAATGGAGAGACAGCAATGCGGTGAGGAGGGGGGGGTGGGGGTGGGGGAGGGGGTGTGGGAGGCATGCAAACAAATGTGAGTGTGCATACGGTATCACCCACAAACAGGCACTCATTCAACCGCAGGAAGGTGGGAGGCCACATTGATCACTGATGAGTATCTCCAGTAGTTGCTCTCATTAGGAAGTCCATTAGAGCTCATCAGTGATATCTAACTGTAGGATCAGCAGCCGCACGCGGGGAGGAAAACATTCAGAGTACATGTGCTGACATCTAATGATTATTTTCACTTACAGTGAACTCGGGAATAATTCTTCTGTTAATCGATTCGTGCCTCATTTATCTATAAATATGTCAATCACAAGTTCCCCGGAGCACAAGATGGCCTCCTGGTGGAGCCCGTTAAGACTGACGGACTCCTCAAAACCAACTAATATGTGATGCAGCAGCTTCACACTGAGGCGATATGACAGGCAACGTATCAATGGTTCCCCTGACAACGCGTTGCTAGAAGAGACTTTGGCAAAGGTTTCTGTTGCTAGCAGGACCATTCCAGAGTGTTGCGGGCCAGTGACAGCGACGTGCACCAGTTGCGTAACGGTATACCAACAACACGGGTATTTTTGGACGACCGAGCTTCAGTCACTCCTCCTCAAATTTGTGTTTGTTACTTTTGCAGCAAAATCAATTCATGTTGTTCGGGACATTCATTTGTAAGTTTTTAAGCAGCTCCCTCTCTGTTACAAACTGGTTTTCTTTGTCTCTTGTTTGACGGCAGTGAGCATCACGTCCAGTCAAGCTAACACAATTTAAGGGCGGCTGGTTAGCTAGCAGCTGTTCGCGCAACTACTGGGAAAATCCCCAGGCTTTAGTGGATGGGACGTTTCCTGACACGGTGGAGGTTCTGGTTGTGGTCAAGTTTCAAATCTCAACAGTAACTTTAGTTTCAGTGAGAGAAGGTGACTTTCAAATGCATGGCTTCACACCAGAAACAATGTTCTAAGGTTCCACGGTCCCAGGATTTAATAAAAAACAAGAAAACCATGCATCAAATGAGTTCTATGAACGGATGTAGGCCCCAAATTAACGAATAATTCACAAACACTCCAGACTTTACAGGGAGAGGAGTACATGACCTTTGAACTGATACACAAGGTTTGACACCATAAATGACCGTAAAGTTTCGACGTGATAAAGTTTCCAAATGTGGCACAAAAAAAAGAAAGAAAAAAAAAGATACTCCACTTCAGTGACAAATGAGAATCGGACTTTGGCTCCACACCATCTTTAATGATGAAAATTCCACCTGCTAGCTAGAAAGCTAATAAGTTGCTAGCATAGTTTTGAGAGTCTCTCAGCATCCAAACATATGGAATGTGTGCACAGAGCACGACGGAGACAGGAACATGACCAATACCATTAGCCTGTTGTTAACGTTTGCCAGAACCCTGTGGGTACACTGTCACTTTCGTGAGAACCCTGCTGGTTTTGCCAACACACTGTGCAAACAGTCTCACTGAAATCTATCACAAAGCTACATTTTGGAGCGTATCTGAAATATTTTCGGACCAAAATGGCGCGAGAAGCAGTTTAACAGGAAGGTTCTCACAGGAATATATGCTAGTTTATCAGAATTAGTGTTTGCAACTTAGACAAGCATCACCCTCATGCTTCATTTTGTCACTCATCAAACGAGCTTTCCGGGTGCAGCAGCTGCTTTATTTTTCTATCAGCAAAAAAAAAAAAAAAAAAAGTTGTGATGAACCAACTGAATACCTGCCAAGTACCAAAGAGCAGAAGGTGAAAGCGAGCAGCTGGTGAACACGGTGAAACATTTCAACACAGTTAAATATTTTCCTCAAGAGACTAAATGGGACTTATATTTGCCATATGGACACACACACACACACACACACACACACACACACACACACACACACACACACACACATATATTTGACACTGCTTGTTAAACTGTCAAATTTCTGTATGTATTTTAGCCCCAAGCAGTCAAAAACATTCAATCAATGCCGGACAACAGACACGATACCTAAATCTGACACTGAGGAGTAAATATATATATATATATATATATATATATATATATATATATATATATATATATATATATATATATATATATATATATATAAAATGAACATACACACACACACACACACACACATATATATATATATATATATATAGAGAACTAAGGATAATTATGGATCAATGAAGCTGCATGATGCTACACTTTTGGCATCAAGTGCAGAGCCACATCCATAACGATCAATACACTTGCAGCGAATATCGAAGCGAAGTAAAATCTGGTCAACTGGACGTAAGTTTATCTTGAAGACGTTTCACCTCTCATCCGAGAGGCTTCTTCAGTTCTAGTGAAGAGTGTGGAAACTCCAGCTTATAAACCTATGTGGGAGTGGTCAGTGCTATTGTGGTGTCAGGGAGTTTCAGGGGTGGTCGTTAGGGAGTTTCACCGACCACTCAGATGCTAATGGCCTGTGCTGGCAGCAGCCGTTCCACATGGGTCTTTCAGCTGAGCTCTTTCGGGAAGCTTTGAAAGGACTTGGTTGTAGATAGGTGAAAGGAAATGTCGCAGTCCACCTCCTCTGTTCAAAGATGGTTTCTCTATCCTGACGTGGATGGCTTCTTTAACTCCTCTTTCAAACCATCTGTCCTCTCTGTCGAGGATTTGGACACGGTCGTCCTGGAAGGAGTGGCTTTCCTCCTTGAGGTGGAGGAAATTTATTTTATTATTTTAGTTTATGCTGCTGACAATGGGTCGGAGCGGGGCACCTTCCTTGTGGATTTTGGGGAGGCCGTAAATCCGTGGAACTGCGTCTCCGGGGTACAGGCTACAGGTACAGGTACTCCAAGCGGTTGATGATTTCCCCTTTTTGCAGCTTCTGTTGGTGTTCCACCAATTTCTTCTTATAGCTGCTGGTGGGGTCGCGTTTTAAGGTCTCATATGTGTGAATGTCACTGAGAAGAGAACTGATCTTGTCCTGGTAGTCAGTTGTGTCAAGGACCACTGTGCATCTTCCTTTGTCAGCCCAAAGGATGGTGATGTTCTCATCTTTGCTCAGTGCATTCAAGGCCTTCCTTTCCTGGACCGAAAGGTTGGCAGAGGGGACCTTCGCTTCGGAGAGGGCCGCAGTTCCACGGATTTACGGCCTCCCCAAAATCCACAAGGAAGGTGCCCCGCTCCGACCCATTGTCAGCAGCATAAACTCCGTGACGTACAACATCGCCAAACACGTCGCCACCATCTTAGCCCCCTTGGTAGGGAAAACCCCCCACTACGTCCAGAATTCCATGGACTTCGTGAACAAGGTTAGAGAACTCAAGCTGGACCCAGATGAGACCATGGTGTCCTACGATGTGACCTCCTTGTTCACCTGCGTCCCTATCGTAGAGGCTGTGGAAACAGTGAGGAAACGCCTACAACTGGACAACACCCTCAGCAACAGGACCAACCTCTATCCGGACCAAATCTGCCAACTTCTGGACCTTTGCCTGAACACAACTTACTTCCAGTACAGAGGGAAGTTTTTCAGGCAAAAACACGGCTGTGCCATGGGTTCTCCCGTATCTCCTATCGTGGCCAACCTATACATGGAAGAGGTGGAACAGAGGGCCCTGACTTCCTTCAGTGGACCCTCCCCCACCCACTGGTTCCGATACGTTGATGACACCTGGGTGAAGATCAAGGTTCAGGAGGTACAACCGTTTACAGCACACATCAACTCGGTAGACGTCAACATCAAGTTCACCAGAGAGGATGTGAAAGACAACCATCTGCCCTTTTTGGACTGCGACGTCTACGTTCAAGAGGACAGGAGCCTGAGGGTGGATGTGTACAGGAAACCCACCCACACTGACCAATACTTGCTTTTTGACTCTCACCATCCTCTGGAGCACAAGTTAGGTGTCATCAGGACGCTGCAACACCAAGCGGAGACCATCCCCACCAGCGTCCAAGGCCGGAAAAAAGAACAGCAGCACCTGAAAAGAGCACTTAAAACTTGTGGCTTCCCAGACTGGACATTTGTAAAATCCTCTTCCAGGTCCAGAAAGGAGGAGAGCTCCAGGAGGAGGGAAGATGAAGAAGGCAGGAGAAAAAAACATAGTGATCCCCTATGTGGCAGGGGTTTCTGAGAAATTAAGGAGAATCTATAACAAGCACCGCATCCCTGTGTCTTTTAAACCAGACAACACTCTGAGACAAAGACTGGTTCACCCCAAAGATCCCACCCCTCGCAGCCAGAAAAGCAATCTGGTATACGCTGTCAGATGCAGTGAGGCCTGCACGGATCTCTACATAGGGGAAACCAAACAGACCCTCAACAAGCGCATGGCCCAACATAGAAGAGCCAACTCTGGAGGACAGGACTCAGCGGTTTTCCTCCACCTCAAGGAGGAAAGCCACTCCTTCCAGGACGACCATGTCCAAATCCTCGACAGAGAGGACAGATGGTTTGAAAGAGGAGTTAAAGAAGCCATCCATGTCAGGATAGAGAAACCATCTTTGAACAGAGGAGGTGGACTGCGACATTTCCTTTCACCTATTTACAACCAAGTCCTTTAAAAGCTTCCCCAAAGAGTTCAGCTGAAAGACCCATGTGGAACGGCTGATGCCAGCACAGCCCATTAGCATCTGAGTGGTCGGTGAAACTCCCTAACGACCACCCCAGAAACCCCCTGACACCGCACAACGACTGTCGTTTGGGGAGGCCAGGTGAGTCTCGGGAGGGTCGTTTCCACCACAACAGCACTGACCACTCCCACATAGGTTTATAAGCTGGAGTTTCCACACTCTTCACTAGAACTGAAGAAGCCTCTCGGATGAGAGGTGAAACGTCTTCAAGATAAACTTACGTCCAGTTGACCAGATTTTACTTCGCTTCGATCTACGATGACCTGGATGAATGAGAACCTACACAGACATCTTGCAGCGAATAGGAAAACTCCCCAAACCAAAGCCAACCAGATCCCCACGTCCACTATGTGACTGTGTGCTTTCTGTGCAATACAGAGCAATTATTGTGCAATGGTGGGCCTCTGCTCATTTGCATACAGCATAGCTCACGCCAGGAGATGCTCCCAGGGGCCAAGGCCTAGGTCGACTCAAAGCTAGGGCAAGAGAGTGTGTGTGTGTGTGTGTGTGTGTGTGTGTGTGTGTTGTGTGTGTGCGCGCGCGCAGGTGAGTGTGTCAGACAAATGCTCACAACCGAATGTGCAGCACACACTCAATTAAATCAGCTCTCTCATTAATGAGAACAGTGCCAGGTACAAATGCTTGCCCTGGGGTGAGAATTCATAATTGAGAGGAACTTCAAGAATCCATTTTTAAAATAACAAGAGCTGCAGTCTGGGATATTTCTCCTATTTTCTTCAACATGTGCTGCTTACAGGAAGGTCATAGCAACCCTCTACATTCTCCTTACCACTCTTTAAGACTCTAATGTCACACACATAGAGGAAATACAAAGGTGAGAATTTGCTAAAAAGACTGTAGAAAAGTATTTAGTGGGCATGAAGATACTCAAAGTTCTATCATGTTTCTGTTTGAACCATAAAAAAAACCCAAAACGTGTCACTTCATTTGTATTCGTCTCCTGTTGATTTTGGTGAATCATCTCAGATCAGTGATTCGAACCGCTTTGGCCTTGTGATGTTCCCATGATGCGCTGGATGTCTTTCTTGCCTTTTTTTCATCCCCGATGAACAAAAGCAGCTAAATGTGGGGGACAGACAGACTGAGTTGAGGCTAAACGTGTTGAAGTTCTGCCGAAAACGACATCTGCAGAGAGTCTTCACGGCTGGACCGAGCCGCACATCTGACTGAAACTGGATCGACGTGTGAAGAATCAACAGAATCGGATCGGAGCGACTCACAGGCTGCAAGTTCGATGCCTTTAAACAATCTATCGGTATTTAATTTAAACGTGGCGGTAACTTTCTCCTAGATGGGATCCAGAGGAAGCTGCAGAGCTCAGATTTTAACCCTGCGACATAGGAATGGTCCCACTTTCCACAACTGGCTTGAGCTGGCGGGTCAGCATCCACCATTTTGTGAGGAGAAACAGGAACATCGAAGGTCTATTTCTTTTTGAGGGCTGCACCATATTTGACGACATCCTACACACAGAGACTTTACCATCGTGTGTACACACACGATTGAACTTTATTCATATTTAGTAAAAACTGAAAAGAAAAATCATGTAAATGTGTATAAAAGTAGTTTTTCTTTAATTCCATAGCATTTAGGATTACATTTTTCTTTTTACCTCAGCTGGACTCACACACTCACTTTTATCTGTTCTTTGTCAGTTAAAAAAAACAAACATTTTTAATCATTTTTATGAAAACGCATCTCATCTTTTCAGAAAAACACACCTGGTGCCAACGTGTCTGTCACCTCAACAACTTCTGAACACACGCACGCACGCACACGCACACGCACACGCACACACACAGGCAACTTTCCAGCTCCCAGAGGGCTGTGGTGCAGCAGTGGCAGCCATGATGAGCAAACCTCCCTCCTAGTCTGCTCCACAGGGGCCCATTGCTCCCGGACACAGCATACATATTTCAACTGCAGCCTGGGGGCCTCACACATGCTGATGTGTGTACACACACACACACACACACACACACACACACACACAAGTGCATATCGAAAGCACAGTCACTGGCATAGACAGATACACATAAACTGATCACTAAAGTGTATTTGTGTGACAGTGTATTTGTATGTGTGTGTGTGTGTGTGTGTGTGTGTGTGTGTGTGTGTCTGTGTGGTTATATATATGATTGCCTGTATGGCGCTGGCAGGTGTCAGAATGTGTGTGTTTATGATGATGATGAGGATAGAAGTTTGCTGGTGGTCTAGCGGAGCTGCTAATGGCCCCGCTGGGTGTGAAAATCTGTTCTACTGTCTGTCTTTATTTAGCACACTTGTGTGGCCCTCTTGCTGTGTGTGTGTGTGTGCATGCGTGTGTGTGATATTTTACTCATCCCAAAGAGACACTCAAACCAAGGCCGGCTGCTTATTTCTACCAGCCTCTGTCCACGCACGCACTCTCTCTCTCTCTCTCTCACACACACACACACACACATACACACACAGTCTATTGCGTGTGGATTATACAGACCGTTCATCTGTTCAACATTCTGTTCAAACACTCGCACAAATACACACCCATATGCACCACACACACTCTTACACGTGCACGTGGATCTCTCCTCCTGTGCACAGCTTTTGGCTGGTCTCCAGTGAATTAATGACAGCCCTTTTTGCTTCATTCATGGCTCCGTTAGACCCCCCCCCCCCCCCCACACACACACACACACGTCCTACTCTTTGCCTGTAGCGCTGCATTTCCCGTGAGGCCGCTAGCACGACTGCTAATCTCTGCCGTTGCTGGTCTGCTGTCGCGTCGAGTTTAGCTCAGCTGGCAGTCTTCCAGCGCTGCAGGTCCAAAAACGCCTGCAATGTCTGAGAGAGTGACTCTGAGGACGGAGCCAGATGACCAAGAAGTTCGTTACTCTGTGTTGTTGTTTTTATTGAAATTGTTCTTGGTGTAAAATGTGATTTGGCTTGTCATACACGAGACTTTGGAACTGACATTTCTGTTCTAATCATTGTGGGAGAGTCGTATCCAACCCCTCGTGTATTTTTAGCTCTTCTGGATTTAAGAATTTGAGAATAAAACAAAAAAAAGTCTCTTTCACTGAAGCGACGCAACAATTTGACAAGCAAGCAAACACATTAAAAAGGAGTTGACGAGGTGAGAGGAAGAACAAGGACGTCACGTTTTACTATATACTGCAATATGATACAGTGTAGGGATATATGTTGTGGTACTTTCCATAAATAGCCTACAATTTCAAAGTAGGACTGAAAATACAACTGAGTCGTCCAATTATATACACATCACTTACATCAGTAACACAGCAGACAAATTAAAGTAAAGGCTATTGTTGGTTGTGTTTTCTGAACTTTTATCTCAGAATGACAAAGCTTGCAAACGGCGTTTATTCAATCCAAGTGGTTCCCAACTGGTCAATATTTAGGGCTGGAACATTGACGCAGTATTGTGGGGGGAAAAAAGGAAACATTGTGGTGTATTGCAGGATGGATTTTACTGCTGAGAAAAGTTTAGGAGAACAAGAGAAAATGAATTTTACAATAGTAGCAAGCCTTGTTAATGTGCCATAACAGGTCCTGAACAGCAAACATCCATTAAACCGCTGCGTCCCTCCACCGAGGCGACTCAGCTTCTCTCGTTTTACAAAAAAAAAAAAAAAAAATCCCCCAAAAAACAAAAATTTGAAACCATCAGAATTGGATCCAACTCTGGATTGGTCCCAAAAACCCATCGATGGTCCCTCAGGAGTCAGACGGACCCACGTCAGATGAAAAGAAAACCTCTCTGGTGGAGGTCGTTAGCTTGGTATTCGATTCAAAACTGTCCTCCAAATCTCCCGTATTTCTGTGTTGGTCTTGTCATAATCGATTGGAGCAGCTCAGGTATTAGAAAGTGTTTAAATGTCTCTCTGCTGACAGGACGGTAGCGGGGATGCATCTAAGACCTGCAGCTAACGGTGTGAAGGCGCTAACCCCCTCCTCCCCGCCGTGCTACATGAAGCAGCTAACGCACAAACAAGGTTTACAGGCAAGATTTAATCAAACGAACATGACAGGAAAAAGATTTCCATGTGATTTCATGTAATCCAGTCAACGCTTTTTGTTGTACATTTGTCCGTTTCCCTCACATGTGGTTTAAGCTAATTTCAAGGACGACAAACCAGTTAACAGCAGGTGTTTTTAGGACAAAAGTCATGTCCCCTCGTGGTTAAGGTTAGTTAAGCAGCGTTTAGTTCACTCTTGAGGTATTTCTACGGTCCTGCAGTGTCCTGAGTGTGTGTTCTCGTCCAGGACCGAGCTTGTTTAATTTCCCACAAGATCCAGAAAGAAGAATCTCCTGAGTGGTGCGCAGCAGCCCGGGCACATAACGTCTATTACGTTTATAAAAGCAAATCAATGTGTGTGTGTTTGTCTATGTGTATGTGTGTGTGTGTGTGTGTGTGTGTGGGGTCATCTCATGTGTCAGGATCATGTGGCTGAAACACCCTGCAGATAACCCTCGTGATGCATTGTATGATTTTTTTTTTAATATGCATTTAAAAAATACATTTAACTAAAATGCGACTGTAAAATCAGTGAAAGATCTTTTACTCAATAGCACAATACTGACGTTGGATCAAGAAATAAGTGCTGTTAGTGGAGGAAAAACGAAAAACCTCCACATGCAGCCTCCAAATGTACAAGTACACTAGACGGTGCACATGAGTGACCTGACTAACTCATCGCTAAGGGATAGGGTGTGTCTGCAGTCCACCCTTGGCCTGCTGAAAAATTAACGCAATGGAACAATGTCCTTCAGTGCTCAATAATGTATGGGCAGGTTACAGCAGGGGGATGAATCATGGACAGGGAGGGAGGGAGGCTCATCTCTGTGCAGCTCACTTCCTCTGTAGGCTTCCGCAGCCCCAAAGTCCTCAGACAAACACGCAAGAAGACGGTGCAGGGAATGTTTGACGGGCTGAGAGCAGAGCGAATTAAGGGGTCAGTGTTTCACGCCTGATGTTGGAATGTCACAAAACAGTTGATTTAACACAGTCCTTTGATTCCGTCGGCCGGTATAGGGATGCGGATGTAGTTTTATCAGAATATCACTTCTATGTCCCCCCTCAGGAAGGAGACTGGATCAGAGCCCAGGATAGATGCAGACACGCCGCTGCGTCGCTAGCAGAGTGCAGCCTGCTTGTAAAGGCTACGTTTGATTTGTGCTGCAGAGAGGAGTTGAGCCGTGGGAGCCAGACTCGACTCACGGGTCCTGCATTTAACGTGTGTGGGGTGGATTTCACGGTGGACAGACTGGTTCTACGCATCCTGTTCTTCAGTTTTGTCAAAAAACTTCGGGTGAAGATACCCAGGAGGCATGCAGTGTGATTTTGTTGTTGTTTTTAATTCAGTTCTGTCTGAACTGTGTCAATATTACCTGTTTATATATAATATTACAAGTTTGAGTGGAATACTTTATATTTTGTAGGTTCTTGAATAACTTGTAAACATGGATTTGAAAAATTTATGTTTTTCTCTATTTGATAAGTATATGAAAAGTAGAAGTGAGCCAAACTAGATTGGACTGATACAAACAAAACCTTACCAATACGTTGACAAAGGTTCACTTGAACGAATTTGCTTGCCCTCATCTCCAGTTCACAGCTGTTCACAATTGCGCTGAACCGGTTAGCTAGCTAGCTTTATTTTTTAGCTCAAATGAGAATGTTTGGGCAGCACGGTGGCGCAGTGGTCAGCACTGTGGCCTCACAGCAAGAAGGTTCCGAGTTTGAGCCCCAGCTCCAGCACGGGATCTTTCTGTGTGGAGTCTCCATGTTCTCCCTGTTCCTGCGTGGGTTCTCTCTGGTACTCCAGCTTCCTCCCACAGTCCAAAGACATCAAGAGGGGACGAGGCTGATTGATACTCTAAATTGACTGTAGGTGTGACTGTGAGTGTGAATGGTTGTCTGTCTCTATGTGTTGGCCCTGCGATGGACTGGCGACCCGTCCAGGGTGAACCCCGCCTCTCGCCCAAAGGCTGCTGGGATAGGCTCCACCCCCCGCGACCCTTAACAGGATAAGCAGAATAGAATGGATGGATGGATAGAATGTTTGTGGATTATGACCATATGGCTAAATTACAAAGTCCTGGATTATACCACGTAATATGGTTGAGCGCATGAACTCACATTTTTTCTGGCCGGTTTTGCTGTTGTTTGTAACTATTAGCGTTTGCATTCCACAGTCACAAGGAAGCGATGCAGCAGTGGAAAGGGAAAAAAAAATGACTTTGTGGACTTAAAACAACTTTTTGTGAGCATATGAAAGAAAAAATACACTTCTTAGCCATCAAGCATGCAGCTACATAGGTAAATGTGCTCAGGTAAGATCGGCTTGTCATGAGATGTTGGATGTACTTGAGATTTTTGACCATGAAACTCGAGTTTCCTCGAACTAGCGATCCACGTGGTTAAGAAAACAAGTCAAAATGTTACTTGAGCTATTTAAAATCTGATCAGGATGAGCAGGGAGTGCATCGTGCTTGATGAATTCATTATATAAAAAAAGGAATATGCTTTAAAAGAGGAAGTCTGGGAATAATTGTCTAAATTGCCACTTAGTGAAGATGATTAGTGCAGGTCAACACGTGCAGCATGTGATCGCTGAGATAGTTTGAAGGAGAAGCCATTAGCGTCCGTGCAGCATCTCTGCAACATTCACGGCCTTGTTAATGTTCTAGAATGGGCCTTTTCGTCGCTCTTTGTTATTGCCATTAAGCAGCTGCTTGTTGGAGGAAAGGAGAGTGGAGATGTCTCAATAAATTTATCTTTTTTTCCCCGTCTCTTCGTCACATAAATTGGCACCTTTCCCATTTACACTTTAGTACTTCCTTGTCTCTGGTGACAGTGACACCAAATTCAGCCAAGATAATGAGTCTCATGCATTAATACGTGTGTGGGTGGGTGCGTGTGCTGAATATTCATGGGGGCACATATATACAGTATGCATGAGGCGTATTTGCATCTGTCCATCAGTTTGTCTACCTGTGCACAGCCATGTGTTTTAATGCAAACAACACGACTGCGCACACACATACACGCGCACACACACACACACACACACACACACACACACACACACTGTGTGCTGCTGGGATCTTAAAAGTCTCCACGCAGCTGCGCGCACGTCACCCTCCTCATCCATCTTATCCCCGTCTCTGCTGGCACTTCCCTGTTCATCCTCTGACGCTCACACAGACACAAAGGCGTATCAACAAGAGGACCCCCTACGTCCCCTTGCGACACAAACACACACACACACACGCACCCAAAGCTGATCCACCCCTCCCACCTTCCCTGGATAAACGTGATCATTGCTCCGTCCCCTTTGTACCCACCTAATGAAGGGCACGTCTAAATAAAGCCGAGGGAAGGGATGATGATTGTTTGACTGCTCAGTGAGCCAATTAGTTCCTTCTTGCCATCGACTAGCACACACCTCTCTCTCCTGCTGTGCTCCCTCCCAGTAATCATGCTCCTTTTACCTTTTCCTTCCCTCTGATTGCGTTCAGTGACTCTTTTAATCCCAAAAGCAGGGGCATTGGATTCCGTAACATGGTCCTGCGCTTTTGCTTTCAGCTACGAAGTTTCTCACTGTGGGTCAGGACTTCAGGTCAAGGGTGTGGACGGACAGATCGTCTCTCGTGCTCCTGCGAGGGTCACCGTTCCGTTCCCTTTTGTGTTTGCTTCTTTGTGCCGTACAGACGGGCAGAAGAAAAGCCCACAGCGGCTATTCAGAGGGACCATAATCTTTGATTAATTAGCTTTCTAGATATTATTTGTGATCCAGCCACAGAACACTGTGCTCATGTACCATGCTGGCATAAAAGAAAGTGGGTAAAGTGTAAGAGGATCATGAAAGGACGAGAGGGTTCAGGGAGCAGAGTGATTATGAGGCTGCAGCTACAAAAACATTCCCTAAATACTAAGCAGTATAATTAAGGCTGTGGATTAGTGTGTGCGTGTGGGGGGGCGGTTTCACATCTCATTTTGAATACTTCTTTAACTTGTTAGCTGGAGAACACTATGTGCTTAGTTCCTTAGTGCACAAATAAAATAGCTGTAAACATAAACCGTTCAGTTTAGATATTTTGGTGCTGGCAAGCTGCTCTTTTTGCTCTTCTACCAATTAAAAAGTCCAATAATTTGTTGGTAATCCACATTATTGTGAGTTGGAAGCAAGATTTGTTGTCGTAGCAAGACTCCAGGACAATTGCAGCCACTTTTATTTCTCCATTCATATTTTACCCGCACAGACCTTCTCCACGGTCTTGTTGTTGGACGTACGTTTACGCACGCAAAAACAGCACGCGACTTTTCATCAGAAATGTTTTACGAAATACACAGTTTAGCATTGTGGTTGTGGTATTAAATCTGCAAAAATTATACATTCATTTGTATGGCAAGGTGTTGACATTGAAGACAGATGACTGGCACGTCCAGCCCTGCTCACCAACACAGAGAACTTCTCAGTTTCAGGGTTTAAGCGCACCCTTTCAGCAATAATTGCAAACAATAATAACATCCATCCATTTTCTACTGCTTATCCTGTTAAGGGTGGCGGGGGGTGGAGCCTATCCAAGCAGCTACGGGCGAGAGGCAGGGTTCACCCTGGACAGTTCACCAGTCCATGGCAGGGCCAACACATAGAGACAGACAACCATTGGCTCTCACAGTCACGCCTACGGTCAATTTAGAGTATCAATCAGCCTCGTCCCCTCTTGATGTCTTTGGACTGTGGGAGGAAGCTGGAGTACCAGAGAGAACCCACGCAGGAACAGGGAGAACATGGAGACTCACACAGAAAGACCCCGTGCTGGAGCTGGGATTCAAACCTGGAACCTTCTTGTTGTGAGGCCCCAATTCTGACCACTGCACCACCGTGCTGCCATGTAACAATAATACACTTATTAAAATATGATTCTACTCAAAACTACAAACCAAAAGCTTCTTTAGATGTGTGCTGGAACCAGGGGAACCACCACCGTGTTGCACCGTGCTAGTTTAACAATCATTTTTCTCCTTATCCCCTGATAAATAATCTGTCGTGGCACAACAAGGTAGCAGAAAGTGGAGAGGAAGCCAGAGAGAGAGAGAGAGAGAGAGAGAGAGCACTGAACAGTACCATAATCTGTACTGAACAATAGACGATAATGAAAGGTTCCTAAGAGAGAGCCTGTGTGTGTGTGTGTGTGAGAAAAGTCTATCAAACATCATAAATCATGATTACCCCCCCCCCACACACACACACACACACAAAAAAAAGCTATTTTCTGCATGGTCCCACCTCACCATTAATATAATCTTCAAACAACAATAAATTTAAATGAAATCAATAAGCAGCAACATCTTTTAAACAAGAATGATGAGAGGTCCTTGAAGATCACGACCCTCTAATTGAGGTAATTAGGGTGGTATCAGTCGTCCAGACACGTAAATAATGTTCCGTGTACAACGCATGACTCTGCAACAGGATCTGAATATCAGACTGAAAGGCGGTGCTCATTTACTTGAAGTCAAATGTCTCTCTGGCAGCTTCAGGTGGGACATAAATAAAGAAAGTTATGGTTGTTGCATGAGTGTTGTGAGTGTGGCGGCATGTGTGGCCCCCCCCACCCCGGGCCCTGCCCGTTCCCGCTCGCCCCTTAGACTTTACGTCGGAATGATGCCAAGCAAATTAAAATAACGTTCATGGGAAAAATGCTAATGTTCTCTGCAGCTCTCTTAATACAGTCCTTGGTCATTCTAGACCGGGTAAGGCTGTAGTAGTAAAACGCAAGAGCGTACTGGATGCAGTTTTATTGATTATGAATTCATTTCTTCCCAATTTACTCCAGGTTCTCAGAGTAGGTAATTATATCTGGAACGTGCAGGGAATAACTTTGTGGTTCTTCCCTTTTATGTGGAAATATTTCAATGAACAGACCTTCTTCTTCGGGGCATCACTGAGCTGCTGTTTGACGTCTTACAATCAGGTGTGAACTGTTGCATCAGTGTGAACACCCCCCCCCCGCCCCCACCACCCCACACACACACCTTTCATTTGTCAATCACAGTGATTAGTCCTAATCCCGTCTACAAGCACTTGTGCACACTTTCTCATCATCCATCCATCCATTTTCTTCCGCTTATTCCTGTTAAGGGTCACAGGGGGGTGGAGCCTATCCCAGTAGCTACGGGCGAGAGGCGGGGTTCACCCTGGACGGGTCGCCAGTCCATCACAGGGCCAACACATAGAGACAGACAACCATTGGCTCTTACAGCCACGCCTACAGTCAATTTAGAGTATCAATCAGCCTCGTCCCCTCTTGATGTCTTTGGACTGTGGGAGGAAGCTGGAGTACCAGAGAGAACCCACACAGGAACAGGGAGAACATGGAGACTCCACACACTCGACTGGAACCCAGAACCTTCTTGCTGTGAGGCGACAGTGCTAACCACTGCACCACCGTGCCGTTCTCATCATCCAATCATAGAAATTGAACGTTGGTCTTTTAAAAAACAAAACAAAACAAAACCCAAAAACATTTGGAATCCGGCAGTCAGTGTCAGAAATATCATCTTAAAATTTGATATTCAATGATAATAATTCATCATTCAATTTCCAGGATGTTTTCAATGTCCACAACGCCTCAGGAGCATCTGCACATCATCACCTCGCTGCTCCAACTAACTTTTCAAAGCCACAAAACCTGAAAGTTTAAATGTCAAGGTTTTAGTCTTCAAAAAGAAACTGCAACAGGGTACTCCTTTTTTCTGAAATCTACTTTTGTGTGTACTTCAAGTACCGGTGTGGATTCTTTCAATAGCCGCAGAAGTTTCAATTTAACAGGCTATTGTCCCGTAAACGCCAGAGGTTCAATTTCATTTCCTGGAAACAGGTTTAAGAAATCACCCACATATCAGAACCACTTAAAAATCTTCCACTATCAAATACATATTCCACTGGGTTGAAAATCAATCAAAGCACCATTCACAGTTTAAATCCTGACGTATCCGAAATCCATTCATATGGTAGATGATGAGTTTAGATGTTTTCTAGCTAATTCCCTAATGACTTTCTTCTTCATCAGACATTTGGACATAGGACACATTAGTTTGTAGTATTTTTTTCGGTAAATTGCAAATTTGCTAGCCAAGAATCTGGATCCTCTTCTCTCCTGTGTGCTGCATTCTGAGCTGAGACCCACAGAGACCGGCTAGATAGCTTAGCGCAATGAATGGTAGTGGATGGGCAGGTTAGCATGCCTCTGTCAAGTCATCAAAACACTTTTCTAATAAATGGGCACCTGTTTCAGTGTATCTGGGGTTGTGCATGACATTTACTATGTAGTTGTTAAAAAAGTGACACATTGCAGCCTTTGAATCAGACACATAGCATGTGCTAAGCTAACTAGCAGCTAGCTACGTGATGTAGGACAGAGGAGAGAGGGCCATTTCTCTTTTTCTCAGGCTCAGCGTAAGATGTAAATAATTCCGCAAAAAGTTCATTTCAGGATCTACACTTCAAAATAAACCCATATTTCTACCGTGTAAGCAGCAGTTGGGACACAGACGGCCTGAAATGGAGGTATGACCCATTTGTGCTGTAAAAAAACAATCATTAAGATCTTAAAAAAAAAAAAAGAAGTCTGGTGAGGAAACATTTGAGAAACGCAGAAAGCCTGAGAGATGCTTTTTACTGATGCCAACGTAGAGAGACTATTAGAGTCCCGACAGGATGTTATGAAGGCGTGCCACTAAAGGCTTCTCACATTTACTTTAATCTCTGAG
Organism: Aulostomus chinensis; assembly: GCF_037954235.1. Classification (NCBI taxonomy): domain Eukaryota; kingdom Metazoa; phylum Chordata; class Actinopteri; order Syngnathiformes; family Aulostomidae; genus Aulostomus; species Aulostomus chinensis. Next base: position 18,489,543 of record NC_141342.1, on the reverse strand, counting down.
GTTTTCCCGCTGTTGAAAGAAACCATATGACACCATTGTTTTGAAGTTCTCATCCAAACTCGGGGTGCTTGATAACATTTTCTTTTTTTCGGGGGGGGTGGGGGGGGGGGTCAGTGAGAAGGCTGATTAGAATTTTGACAGCTGGATCTTTTTTCGGTTGCAGTTGCTGGAAATCGTTTTGAGACAGCAACACCAGTTTTACAGACGGTCGGGTCACCCGGGCGGGGGGAGAGAGAGAGAGAGAGAGAGAGAGAGAGAGACGCAGAACAAAAGATAACAAAGACAACGAATCGAACTGGCTGTCAGCCGACAGCACTCCTAGTCGTGTTTTCACTGCCAGGAATACCGATATGATTCGTGACAATTTGTGTGTAAAAGATGCTAATGAAAATACAGATGTGAAGTCGATTTCCTCTCAAAAATGGTTAAATTGCTGTTTTCTCATTTTCTTTTCAGAAATGTGGGTCTATTGTGCTTGTAAAATGAAGGACATGGAAAAATAACAGCAACAATCTCCATCCATCCATCCATCCATCCATTTAATATACCGCTTATCCATTAAGGCTGCGGGGGGCTGAAGCCTATCTCAGCCAACACTGGGTGAGAGGCGTGGTTCATCCTGGACGGGTCACCAGTCCGTCGCAGGGCCATCAATTAGGGGTTCGGTATCTTGCTCAAGGATACTTGGACATGGTCACAGGGTGAGTGGGGATTGAACCAGCGCCCTTTGACTGTTCGACCCTCAGGTTATACATCGACGGTACCTACAGAACACGCGCAGAACGCCAGGAAGTGCCGGCAGTAACTCAACTCACAGCAACATCATCTGTCTATGTAAACATCTTAGTCCAACTGAAATACTATTTCCATGTGTGAATGTTTATAGGTGTTTAAAAAAAAAAAATCCAGTTTCAGTCGGAAAAACACTGTGCAAACGTGGTGTTTTGGTATCTAACTGAATAACTTCTGTGCAGCCCTGCAGTAACTCACCTGAGAGAGGAGGCAGCTCTTCACCTTCAACTCCACCACGTCATTCTCTCCCTCTCTCCCTCGCTCCCTCTTTCAGGTGACAACTGTGAAATTACTGCGCCTCTCCAGTGATTGACAGCTCTCTAAAAACGGGGAGTGGATCGGCCCGACGGTGACTGACAGCTTTGCCTCCCGCCAACGTAACCAACCTCCCACCTACGTCGCCGTCATTGTTGGACGAGCATCTGCCTAAAAGTGGACACTCCAAATACGCTGGCGGCCACTCCAGCGCTCTCACGCAGCTGCTCCGCTATACCTCGTTCTACGGTAATAAATAAACGTCCCTCTCCCGTTTGATTGGTGGAAGATGCACATGGATGATATCATCCTGAAACATTTAAACCAAAGAATTCCCTCCATCATCAAATGAAGAGTAATAAAGTCTATCAGGGAGAGAAAAAAAAACATGTAATTGAGGCACTGGGATACATTTGGAGTGCCATATAAAGCTATCATTGGACCAGTTTAGCTGCACAGCGCAGAGAAAATTAGTTTGCCCTTTTGCTCTGTATCTCTGTATCCAATTCTTACTAAAGTAAAAGAGCTGAGATAAAGCCCGAGCTAGAGGCCAGTTTGGGAATCACTGTGCGTATGAACACGAGAGCTGGAGGGGCTGAATCCTAATGATACCTGCGAAAACTCAACTAAATCTACCTGGAAGTCTTGAGTCGGTGTTAGAAAAGTCACTTTTCAGTCCGTCCAAGTGATGCCTTGTTACAGGGATTGATGAATACGCGTGGAATTTTAATGCGGCCGCTCCAGACAGAGATATTTTCCAAGTTCACCGACAGTTTAGTCCCGTGGTTCCCAACCTAAGGGTCGGACCCCTCTGCGGGATCACTAGACAGGTTGTGAAACGATCAATCGCAGGAAAAACACACATTTCTCTGAAACATTCATCTGATTTTCTGCTTTTATTGCTGAGCGTTTTGGGGGAGGAAAAAGTTTTTGGTCTTCAAAAAGACAGGGTCCCTTAAAAAAATCAAATAAATGCAGTAAAAATGACCAGTTACTTCAAAATTCTCACATTCCAGACTAATGTGACCTGTCAGCTTGCCAAACTATGCTAATCAAATTTTAATAAATTTATGAAATTTATAGGGTTTGCACATTTACTTTGCATCGTATTTTTAGATTAAAATTTCTGCAATACTAAAAATTTACAATATTAACGATCAATTCTCGACTGAGAAGCACCCACGGGCCCTGATCCAGTGGTTGGGGATCACCAATAACGAACCACTGATATCTTTGCTATCCAACATCAAAACCCAAGCTATTTCCCGGAAGAGTCACCAGTAAAAACCACCCAGAGTGTTGATAGCAACAATCTCCATCCATCCAAACCAGCGGATTTACTCCAGAGTTCCTGCTGCATCCAGGCCAGGCAGGCAAACCTGCTTCAGACCCAGCAGCCGAGGCTCAAACATCCGTCGGAGCTCCGACGGTCATCAGGTCTCGCTCCTCCTGAGCCCGCCTGCTGCTCCTCTGCTGGGCTGCACCTCCGTTCCTGTCCCTTCACCTCCAGCTGCTCCGCTGCTGGTTTTTCTTTTCTTACATCTGTGTTATATCACTGCTCACACCCTGTAAACACTCTCCTGATTCGGTTCCAAATCTCTCAAATGACCTTGTTCACTCATTATACATAATTCATATAACAACATTTTCCTCTTCGTTTCATTTTATAACAGTTCTTCCCGCTCCTCCTTTCAGGTTTCCTCCATCTTACGCTAGGATCAGCGTCTGGATCCCACAGATCGGTGACCGCGACCTGATTTTCCTAGCAGAGCCCGAACGTTGTGCTCCCCCGTCGCACAATTGACTACACCGACGTAGAAACATCAAGTCCTCAGAAACATCTCAGGACGAGTTTGTGGCGCCAACGCAATATTTCACAACACAAACACACTTATACACACAACGCGACACTGCTAAGCAGCACACTCACTTTGATCAGCCGTTGTAAATATGATCAGCTTTGAGTCTCATCATTATCGATTTTCAGGTCTTCACATTTATCGCCTCCTACTGTCCCTAATTGTTTCCCCACATCATTTGATTTGTGCCATTATGTGTTATGTGTGTACTTGTACTATTATTGCGTCTATTAATACCACGGAGCTGGAGATTGACATGAGCTGCAGCTGACTCCGCTCCAGTCTAGTTATCGTACGTGAACCCTTCCAAAAATGAAATCGAATGACTGAAAGTGAAATTATATTAATCCGATTTAAGTAGAATTTACCAAGTAAATAAACAAAGTCTGGTTGTCTTTCTTTCATTTTTCCCAAAAGTTGAGTCCGCTAAGTTTCTGATATCGTTCACAAAAACTGAATGAGAAGACATAGAATTTCAACTATTGTCTACACTTTATTGTTACTAAAAGAACCACAAGAGTGGTCGGTGTGCCGAGCTGGTGAGTCTGGGCCTGAGCTGAACCAGAACCGGCCCGAGCCTGGCCAGTTTTTTTGGGTGCCAACAGTGACTGTTCTGTCCTGGTTATGTCCTGTGCTCCATTATCTGTTGCCTCTTCACCGCTAACATGGAACATTTGCACTCATCAGGTGACGCAAGTGTTGAGCAGGTGGGTGTGGCCTGTTGTCCGTGGGTGGACAGAGAAGGAGGGGCGGGGAGGGGGGGGGGGACAGAGGGGTGCGGGGGCACAGATTGGAAAGGTGCAGGCGAGTCGTCTAATTGTGTTGCCTTGCTCTCTTGTCACCGCTGAAGGTCAGAGCCATCCCTCACTCTGTCCCCGCCGCCACCGCCATGACAGGTGAGGCATCGGTGATTGACATCCTATCAGCTGTCTGTTAACGTCCTCATGCGAGAGCCCACAGGTGCACTCACACAGACAAGAGCGCGCGCCTGCATGACCGCCGTCCGTGCAAACAATAATTCATTGTGCCCGAAATCATTCACTTCCTGTCTTCCTTGCTGATGGCTTTTCTTCTTCTCCTCACACTCCTTTTGTCCCTCAACGAATGCTGATATGTTTTCATCGTCACATCACAACATGGCAACGCCTCTCTGAGTCTGCAGCGAGCAGTATCTCAACATGAGGGGAACTGCTGTTTGTGAAGCGAAAGCATCCCTCCGTCTGTATCTCCCAACGGTGCCATCGCGGTGCCACTGCGAAGGGAGCTCAGGTAACCACTGTCTTTTGTTTGGTGAGGGACCAACGGCGTCCAGTGCGCCTCGGCTCACGCTGCTGTTCTCAAGGACTCAGCGATTCCCCAGGTGCTTTTTCCGACATTCCTTCAAGCTCCCGCGTTGATAGAGACGAGTCACGCCAAAGTCCCGGAATGATTTGATTTACTTCCCTCTGCCATCTCCTGGACATCGGGACTTTTGGAACAACTGGTATGGAGATTAAATCGTGTGTTCTGAGCACGACCTCTGGAGATTTACCGCCTGTGTTCCTGGACAAAACTGTTTTCCTCCTTTGGATACTTTGGAACGCGTAAAGCCTTAAAGTCCTGGCAATGAAAGTTACTGTTTTTAGTGAGACGCTGGAAGACCAGAAGCAGTTTTTCTGGTAATAAATGGGAATGTTTTTAGCCAGACATTGGGACATCTGCAGCCTCTTTTCAGGAAACAAATCCGGATGTTTACGCGAGACAGAAAATTTGAATATATCTTTATTTATGTACTTGTATTTTAATTTTAACCCACCTGAACTTCAAACACAGTCTCTTTAAATACTGCATTTTACACTGAGGCGTTGCAGGTGCATTGATCACCTGTGTTGCCGGACGTTTGTTGGATTGCGCACCGAAAATTGTGCACAACTTTTTGTGAGAGATCGAAAAAAAAAGATAAGATATTTCTTTATTCATCCCACGACGGGAAAAATTCACAATACATGGGAACACACCGCTGATTTGGGTCTCACTCCTGTAGTTTTGGCTAATTAGAGGTCGGAGCCTGAGCAGACGACGCATGTGGAACAGTGTGATGGAGGTCTCCTAACCTTATTGTGAACTATTTCCGTCTTATTGGCTTTTTCAATTCAAAGGAAACATTCTCTTTGGAAAGATCTCTCTCCCTACCTCTGATGTCAAGAAAACCAAGCTCACGTCCTTGGTGCAATTAGCCACGTCGGTTCTCTTCATACCTGCTGCATCAAGCTTCTTTTATAATGCAGATCAGAGCCGGAAAAAGAGACCTATGATGCATTGTCCTGTGAAGAAGAACATCGCCATTGTAGGGAAAAGGGCAGAATGGCCTTTGCTTTTGCTGGGTGGGTGTGAGATGAAGGGCTAAGTTCCTTCAAAAGCACAGATACCAGCCTTTGCCATTTACGTCTCTGATGTGGGTCACACAATGCCGTCTCCTTCCTTCTGCCTTTCTTTGTACTCCACCTCCATTTACCTCCTTTTCACTCCTTCACTTGTTCCTTTTCATAACCGAATCTTTTTTTCTTTTTTTTCTATACCCAAAACTCCCTCAAGGTGACCGGGGTCGGAGAGAATTGATAGATGTAGCATCATTTCCCCCCCCCCCAAAAAAGACGAAAGAATTATATACATTTCCTGAAGCGTATCTTTTTTTTGAAGGAGGAAGAGAAGATGAAACATTAGCCTCAACGATGCGTGAAATATAAGTGAGGGCTCTTCTTCTTGACTTAATTTCTCTCAGGAGAACCGCGCCACAATGATGCTTTGATTGGAGGACACACATGAGCAAGGACGGTGCGACGAGGGCAGCGATATTTCAGCGAGGGAGACTCAAACATACTTTACATTGATAAATATGAGAGGTGTAGGAGAGGAGCACTTCTGGAGCCAATTTGAACGAGTGTCTGTAGTAGCTGTGAGGCAGTTACAAGTGGGGTGCAAGTGCTCATTAGTCATCTCAGATCTACAGTGAGACTCGCACCTGGAAGAACAGCAGCATACTCACCAACTCAATTACTCCACACGTGCTCTTCTGCACATTTTTACAAAGCGCAGCGAAGAAATTCAGGAATCTCGCATTCAAATCAGGAAGAGTCTGTTCAGTTGTACCTTCAGTCACATCCAATCACCTTGGTTTGGGCTCACGACAGCTGTGTAACTCTATATTTAGAGCCGGTGCCAATAGCAGATTCATCAAAAAAAACAACAAAAAAAAACCCTATAATGTGGTTATATATGCACAAAGCGGCACTTTCCCTCGCAGATGGTTGCGATTGCTGATGCCGGCGATCTATGATGCAGTCGATCTGCCACGGCTCCTCGTTATATACAGGGATCAACGTGACAAGCAGGAACACTGACAGGCCAGTCGCTCTCATGAGTTTGCAAAACAGCATGCAGAGGAAGCAGTGTGGGGGGGGGGGGGGGGGGCAAACTGGAGGGCACTCAGATGCCCTTTACTGCTGCAAAACACCTGCGCACAGACCCGGGCAAACCTGCTAGGAAAAGCCAGGTGATCCAGTTCCCATAGCGATGAGACGAGGAGATGTCTTTTTTCTTTTTTAACTCCCCGGCGCGTCAACTTTACCGACTCAAACACAATCATCATACCGGGTAGACGCGTTGCTTATCTTGGGTCGCCGTAGCCAAAAGCAGCATGAAGGACGGTGCCGGACTTTCTGATTTAGCGGTTTTTCAAACTGGTTTCTGAGCGAGCGACTTCAGAGCGTCACTGCTTGGACGCAGATGGGTTGGATTTGGTAACTGATGTAACCGAAAGCAGCGGAAGTTACCGGCAGGGACGACAAGCTTTCACAGCCGCCATGTACATCGATGATAATGGAGCTCCAACTGATTCGTCGTGTGCGTCTGAGATGGAAAGCACTGGAAGTTGTCCTCAACAGATCTCCACCAAAATGTAACGGCTTCTTCCGTGGGCCATACTACACCCCTCCGCCAAATTTGGTTAAAATCCGCCTCGTAGTTTTTATGTAATCCAGTTTACAGACATCAAAATAACCGATCACGTGACCTCCTCAGCGCAGCTAATAATGAAGGTCACCTGGAAGCCAAGGAACCAGATGATCCAGTTAAATGTGGAAGGGACTAATTGGCTCATTACACAGAGCGGTCTGGCTTGAACCAGCTGATCGTCAGCTGACGCTACGTAATCAGACCCGGTGCGGATTAATAATCCAATCTCACAGTGGGGTTTTGTGTCAAATACTGATATGAACCGGGTATTTGCTCAGCGTAGTGCAGCAGTGATGAACGTGAACGTGCCGGCAGTTCAAGGAGCGTCTTTTCATCACACAAAAAAAAGCAACTCGAGGCCTGTGAGAAGAGCAGCGGCAGACAGTTCGATGCAAAGAGTAAAAAACTTGGTATTTCATGAATTATGAATTCAGAGAGGCTGCTGCATTTTTATATAAACATTTCTCTTCAAGATTAAGTTTAATGTGCTGCTGTTGCCTGTACGGGTTTGTTTTCTCAATGTTGTCTTCAGTTTATTCTGTAAAAATGAACGGACCGCTACGAACTAATGATTTTTTTAATTGGCATGCAAATTTTTTTTAATATATCGTTGATAAAAACTTTTGCAATGCCTTTGAATTGAAAAAAAAGAAAAAGATTCATGAATAATAAACATTTTGAACCGTTATAAATTATAATAACACATTTATTTGAATAGCGAGTGGGGAACACACAAAGTATTTTCCGACGACGGAATTTAAAAAAATGAATAAAAATGGCGATGTGCCTGCAGTATAACGATAACAGAAAAGGTACAATAATCAAATAAAACAGGAGGACCTGGGAAGGCAGTGGGTGTTCATGATGAGCTCAAATGATTGCCCTGTTAGAGTCACCCTCCATCATATGTGGGCAGCCGTGGTTGGCGAGGTGAAACGGTTGAGCGTCATGTAATGGCTGAGAGGTGGGCGGACCGCCGCGGCCTGCTGGAGTTAAGGCCACGCTTGATTAGGACTAAAAACCTAAACTTGACTTGCAAATTCTAACAAATAACCTGAACCTTTAGCTCACTTTCGCTCACGCCTGGAAAACAGAGATAAAGAGGAAAGTAGAGTAATTTATAATTGAATTATACTTTGACTGGGGGGAAAAAAAAATTGCAATTAATCAACATTAAACTTGAGCAGTGACCCTCAAACTGTAAATACTGCAAAACCTTCTGTAAAACTACATTTAGAGCCATAACTGGTTTACTTGTAACCTTGGCTGGGTGTCTGCGTGTGTTTTTTTTTTTTTTTTTTTAAATCGTGTGTGTGTGTGTGTGTGTGTGTGTGTGTGTGTGTGTGTGTGTGTGTGTGTGGCATTTAATGATAATGCAGCATATCATAATGAGAAAGGCTGTTCCTGAATGGAAGCCCCTGGTCTCACACTGCTCAAGGTCATTAGTGCTAATGCCACGGTTTTCGCCATCTGCTGAGATTGTTTACACTTGCCTAGATAATTAGCTCCTAATTAGTAGTGGATGGTGGGGAGTATATGTTCTGCCCGCATGCGGGTAGGTGCGGTAAAGGCATGCCGAGTGTGTGTGTGTGTGTGTGCGCGCGCGCACGCATGTGCATTTTCATCAAATTAAATGTTATGAAAAAGAAAGGTTGAAGCGAGCAATTACAGTTGAGATGGAGAAGGAAATATACGGGTGTCAAGATGCAGTATCTGTCATACATTTAACTGAAGGTGTGTCATACAATTTAACTGACTCAAACACAGAGACGCCAAGGAGGCAGGTTGTGGCGATCCTGGAGATCTTTACAGATCAAACAAACAAAATAACAGATAAAACCAGGGCAGGATAGTGTCAACAACAGGTAGGGCGGCATGAGGATCCGACCAGAGGAGAGTCAGACAACCAAACTAAATGCAAACGCAACTTGTGACACAACAACACTCAGGTGGGAGAAGAGGAGGACTGACTGACAGAGGAGACACAGGTGAAACACAGAGAAAAGGTGAGAGACAAGACAGGAAGTGTAAAGCAAACAAAGACGCAGGAGGGAAGGGATATCAAAATAAGACAGGAAATGACTTGGCAATGAAACCAAACCAAACCACAAACAAGGAAACCAGAGGAAAACAACAATCAAAATGACAGGAACTACAAAACTAAAGAGTCAACAACAACAACAACAAAATTAAAGAGTCTAAAACTAAACTCAGCACAGTCCTGATGGGACTGTGGCCGCTGGTATAAGGAGTGATGCTACTTACAGTTAGCCCCCTTGCTAACTTGAATATGGTTAGTTAAAGTCACTGTAAAGCTCTTTTAGACTTTTTAAATGTTATCAGACCAAATTCTGATTGTTAAATGACTCTTTTTGCGTAACGCTAACACAATTTATCCACTTTTACAGCTAATAATAGAGTTGGTTAGCCACATGACGTTAGCATGTGTCGACAGCTGTTTTGAGTAACTGCCAAAGGATGGAAACAAAATGATAGCTTTTAAACCAGAAGGACGTTAGCATGTATACACTCTCACACCTACTGCCTGAAGCTCCCTGGTGCATCTGTGTCACGTGGCGTGAGCACGGCGACGGCTGCTAACGGTCAATGATCACAGTCATCAATTGGAACAGATACAACGATGACCACGTCCGTTTGGTGGCACACAGCTGTCAAGATGCACTTCATCTCTCACATTTCATGGTGTTTCTACTACCCCTGTGTCCCTGGTGCTGCCCCTGTGGAAGGATTATGTAGTGCAGCAAGACAACAAACATATTACACATGTATGGAGAGAAAGGGTTCTCTGGCTCTCTGATTGTAAGACAAGACAAAGCACCGTCTGGTCCTCAAATCCAAAGAAAAACAATCCGAGGGCTGCATTGCCTCAGCATTTTCTCTTCAACTCATTTCCCTCCTTTTCAGGCACTTTTATTTTTCTCTGTCAGTTTGTATTGAGAGATAACACAGATTCTAATCACTTGATGAGATTACATCTTGTGCCCATGTGTTTGCAACAGACCATGCGGTTTTCCTCCTATAATCTCCAGGAGCCTTTATCGTAAAACAGATGTCGTTCTAATCCAGCAATGTACTATAATCCACAAGGCCTGTGAATGGTATCACAGAGGATATTATGTCTCCTGGTTCAACTGTCGTTACGTGATGGGAGCGAAACAAAAGCGGGGCGGTTGGTGGTTTGCACGTCACAATGGTAAACAATAGAGCTGCTAATCTCAAATGAGATTTGAAAGAAGAAAAAAAAAAGGTTAAAGGTCATTCAGCCAGAATATCCAGGTAGGTTCCATAGGGTACACTAGGGTACACTAGGGTCCCATAGGGTACACTACGCATTCCCAAATGCATTCCCAAATGCGCAGTGTACCCAAGAGCCTCGAAATCAACTCTGTAGAAAATACATGCCTTTGTTTACAAAAGAGGGACCAAAAAGGAATCAGAAAGCCAAAGCTTCCTTGGTGTTTGGGTATTTGCTGGCATTTCTGACATGTAGCCGCGGGCCATATGAGAAGTTGAAGACTGGGCTGTTTGCTTCTTTTCTTGGTAAGGAATGAGATGTGACAACCGTGGGTATGGAGGAGAAGGAGCTGAGAGAAACAGCACGTTTGGGCTTGGGGGGGTATGGTATAATAGATGAGCGTGGGGGGGGGGGTGGTGGTGGTGGTGGTGGTGGTGTCTAACCTCAACTCTGCCATGTCAGATCCAGTATGAGAGCCTGTTCTGTTCCATCAAACAGCTTCTCCATGGCAGAGGAGTGTGGAAATAGTCAAGCAGCTCCCCCTGTACATTTTGAAGGGATGCTACTAGACAGCACTTCTTTCTTTAATTTTTTTTTTTTGTATAATAAATGCAGCTGGAGATGGGATATTGTGAATTAAATATATCTACTTCATTGTCTTATTGTGACTCACCCTCCAGTCTAGACTGAAAAGGGCCCACATCCTTTTGTTATTACCCACGGAGTGAACTGTTCCTGGCAGGTTTTTCCACTCAGTCAAACCAGTAAAACATACTGGTGCGTAGCACAAAGGGGGCAGATTCCACACTAATCACTCATCTTGTGTAATGGAGTTGAATCCCTGGCAGATGGCAGATGATAATTCAGCCTCTCGATCGTTGATAAGAGGCTTGAAAATTGGGCGCCGTGCAGCAACGTAACAGAAAGAAAGAAAAATATTTTCCAATTTAGAAAACAAAAAAAAAAAAAGGGAAAATTTTAAGCTCATCTTGCTGTTTTTTTCGGCGGGGAGGGGATTTGGAAATCCATCTTACAAAGATACTATATTGATCATTCAAAACATCAAAAATATTATTTTAATAGTCCAACGCCAGAGCGAATCACTTCAGAGAAAAAGAAATGTTAAATATGTGGTTTTAGGAAAGAGTTAAGAATAAAATCTTGCTGGAGGCCCCCTATAGGCCCGAGCCTGCACTGTTCACAGTTCAAAGATGTTTCTGGCCTCCATGATCTCCTCTGGGCTGGGACTGGGAAGAGGATCAATATTTATGTTTTTGCCAGATCAATCATTGTTCAAACATAAAAACTCTTTCCACTGTATCCAGGGACTCCCTCTTCTATTACTCTCCATTTCACACTCAAAAAAACTTGCCTCCAATAAAAAAAATAAAAAGAAGAAGAAAAAAATCCACAGAATCACCATGTTAACGAAGTTCCAACAAAATTAGGCGCAGGGAACGTTTGATCTCTTTTCAGTCACTAAACACTCAATTGGAGATGTTGTATATGGATGTGATACGGTTACGTGGAACTCATCTGATGGTAACGTAGAAAGTTCTGGTACTCTCTTCCTCTCCCCCCGCATCTCCTGGCGCTTAGTTTTTTTTTTCACATCAAAGAAGAAAATCGTGAGGAGAAGTGAGAAGAAAATGGAAAACTGTTTTATGACTTCAACGTTCAAATATCCCTGATGAAAATTCTGTGTGATAATACTGAGCACGGAGCTGTTTTCCAAAGCTTCTGAGAGAGTTACGCTAAGCTAAGCTAACGGAGCCCCTTTTGGAATGGCGCTGGATTTTCCCATTCATGCTCTCCACTGAAGTTTTAGAAAATCCTCATGATAAGAGTTTTAAGCCTGGAATCTATAATTCAACACAACAGCAGATTGATCTGATTTACAGGGATTGAAATTAAAAACAAAAAACAAAAACAATGATAGGAGCCTGCAAGTAATGAAGGAACTACACATTCCACACTACAAAAAAAAAAAAGACTACGTTTTAAATGTAAAAAGGGTGAAAAGTCCTGATTGCTGCAGAATTTTAAAGTTGATAGAACTCAAGTAGATGAGTTGAATTCAGTTGTTCAAAAAGTCAATTTGTTTTGAGTGACAATAAAATTAGCTCAACCCCTCTTCTCATGTTCCACCAACTTAAAATTCCGAGTCGACCTGAACTTTTCAAACATTTTTTAAGTTCCTACGTAGGTTGGTTTTTATTTTTGTTTTTTGTAACAGTGTATAGGACATTGCTAATTTCTACAATTTCATTTAGCAGACGCTTTTGTCCAAAGCGACGTACAACACACGCAAGAATTCAGACTTAATTAAGGAAAAGTCCATAGGAAGCGCAAAAGTGCTTCAGTTGTGATTTGGTCACGGGTATTGCCATCTAGTGGCAGAAGAAGTTATTTTGGAAAAAATAAAACATCACACAACACAGTTAGTGCTACATAATCATTAAGTGCTGGGTCTTGGACCCTCTGACTTATTCTACCCCACAGGACAAAGAGGAGAAGAGTCAGGTTAAGTGCCTAGGTTTCCTCTGAACAATAGAGTCTTCAATTGTCTCTTAAAAGTAGAAAGGGACTCAGCAGAACGCACAGAGTTCGGTAGTTCGTTCCACCATTTGGGAACAACAGAAGAGAAGAGTCTGGCTAGAGATTTGGAGCAGCGCTGGGCTGGAAGCACCAGGCGTCTTTCGCATGCAGAGCGTAGTGGGCGAGAAGGAGAGTAGACCTGGATCAGGGATTCCAGGTAGGCTGGAGCCGTTCTTGTGATTGTTTTGTGAGCCAAGAGAAGTGCCTTGAATTTGATCCTGGCTGCCACTGGAAGCCAGTGAAGAGAAACCAGCAGCGGGGTGACATGTGCCCTTTTGGGCTGGTTGAAGACCAGACGTGCTGCTGCATTCTGGATCATCTGCAGAGGCTTGAATGAGCATGCAGGGAGGCCTGCCAGAAGAGAGTTGCAGTAGTCAATGCGTGAGATGACAAGAGCCTGAACCAGAAGCTGTGTGGTCTGTTGGGTCAGGAAGGGTCTGATCTTCCTGATGTTGTAGAGGGCATAACGGCAAGACCGAGAAACTGAGGCCACATGAACCTTAAAGGTCAGCTGGTCATCAATCATGACACCCAGGTTTCTGGCTGAGTTTGTGGGCACAAGTAGGCTTGAGTCAAGTTGGACACTGACCTGAGGCTGAAAAGATGGACAAGCTGGAAAGACCATAAGTTCAGTCTTAGACAGATTCAGTTGAAGGTGGCGTTCCTTCATCCATGTGGAGATATCAGCCGGACACGCTGATATAAGATCTGAGACCGTTCTGTCATCAGGTGGAAAAGAGAGGAAAAGCTGAGTGTCGTCAGCATAACAGTGGTAGGAGAAGCCATGGGAGCGGATCACTGCACCAAGTAAGGTGGTGTACAGAGAGAAGAGAAGGGGACCAAGCACTGACCCCTGAGGAACCCCAGTCGATAGGCCATGTGACCTAGACACCTTTCCTCGCCATGACACTCTGAAGGATCTGCCTGTGAGGTAGGACTTGAACCACAACAAGGCAGAACCAGATATGCCGAGGTCAGAGAGTGTGGAGAGGAGAATCTGATGGTTCACCGAGTCTAAGGCAGCTGACAGGTCCAGCAGAAGTAGGACAGAGGACTGACCAGCAGCTCGAGCTCGTCTCAGTGACTCAGTGACTGACAGGAGTGCAGTCTCAGTGGAGTGGTCACACCTGAAGCCGGACTGAAAAGAGTCAAGTAGGTTGTTGTTCCGCAGATGTTCAGAGACCTGGTTAAATACTGAGCGCTCCAGTATTTTTGACAGGAATGGCAGAAGTGATACTGGCCAGGAGTTTTCAACCTTGGTGGGGTTGAGATTAGGCTTTTTGAGCAGTGGGGTGACACGGGCTTGCTTAAATGTAGCAGGAAAAATGCCAGTTTCCAGGGAGGAATTGACAATGTGTGTGACTGCAGGTTTGATAGTGGGCAAAATGGTCTGCAGGATGCTGGTGGGTATTGGGTCGAGAGGACAAGTTGTAGGTTTTGAGCTCAGGAGAAGTCTGGAGACATCGTCTTCGCTCAGAGGAGCAAAGGAGAAGAGTGAAGCAGCAGTGGCAGGTTGGTGCTGGCTGGACTGGTCAGGCTCAGAGAACTGGTTGCTGATTGCAGCAACCTTTTCAGTAAAAAAGGAGGCAAACATATCTGAAGTCAGTGCAGTGGAAGGCTGAGCAACTGGAGGAGAAAGCAAGGAGTTAAACGCCATAAACAATTTTCTGGAATCAGAAGTGGCACAGATCTTGTTCTGATAGAAGGCTTTCTTAGCGGACTGTAAGCATGAGGTGAATGAAGCAAGTTTCTGTTTGTATAAGGACAAGTCAGTGGGTTCTTGGGATTTACGCCACTTTCTTTCTGCTGCCCTGAGTCCAGCTCTTTGTTCTCTCAGAACTTCAGAGAGCCATGGACTTAGTTGTTTTTTCTTGGCTGGTTTGGACACCAGGGGGCAGAGTTTGTCCAGAGAGGATGCCAGAGAGGAACAGAGTGTTTCTGTAGCCTCATGAACAGAAAGTGAGGAGAAGTGCGAGTGGTCAGGCATGACAGAGTTCACCTCATCAGACAGCTGTGCTGCTGTGAGGGACTTCAGGTTTCTGCGGAAGGAAACCGTCTGTGTGGGTGTCTGCAATTGCGGAAAGGCAGCCGCAAATTTGACCAAGAAATGGTCTGACAGGTGGAGTGGGGTAACTGTCACATCTGTTATGGAGCAGTTACGAGTCAGCACCAAGTCAAGGACTTTACCAGCTTTGTGGGTGGGAGGAGAAGGAGCTAGTTCGAGTGCAAAGGAGGAGATGAGTGCCAGGAAGTCGTTTGCCAGAGTTCTGTCAAGGTGAATGTTTATGTCTCCCATGACAATCAGTGGTGTGCCATCATCAGGGATGTCAGAGAGTAACATGTCCATCTCAGAGACAAAGCCATCCAGATTACCCCCTGGTGGGCGGTACACAACCAGAACATATGCTTTCATGGGAGCAGTGACACTTAAAGCATGATATTCAAATGTTGTCTCGCTGTTCGACGGGCGTAGTGCATAAAAAGACCACTTCTCAGGAATGAGCATGCCAGCACCGCCTCCTTGTCCAGTAGAGCGAGGGGTGTGGCTTAGTGTGGCGGACTCAGAGAGTGCAGCTGGGGTAGCTGTGTTTTCTGGGCGGATCCATGTCTCAGTCAGGGCTAGGACCTGAATGTCTGAGAGTTTCATTAGTGAACTGATGAATTCTGTCTTATTGACTGCGGACTGACAGTTGAAAAGACCAAATGGGACCAAGTGTGGGCTGGGACCACTTTCTGGGAGTACGGACAGGTTTTGCGGATTGCGTTTGCGGTAGACTGTGCGTTTTTTCCGATTGCCAACAATGACCGGGATGTGTGTGAGACACATTGTGCGATAAACTCAAGTCAGACAGGCGGCAGCGGTAGTCGGTGTCCTCGCTCGATGGACTCGCGCAGGTAGACTCGCAGGTCTTTACCTTTTGTGGGCTGATGCTCAAGCGCAGTCTGTGCTGTTAGATACCTGACCACAGTCACAGCTGTTTCCAGCTTGACTAATTGTGCCCGGCTGAACCGCCCCTGTTAGATTTCACTTGGGAAGCAAGCAATAGAGGGTGTGACCCGCGTCAGCTGACCTCACCTATTGTTGCAGAGAGAAACTGAAACTCCAGTGCCAAGCACCTAACGACCCCCAACACAAAAACAAAACCAAGCAAGTTTCAGCCTACCTAAGATGGCTCAACCTTCTTCTGTCTAAGATTCAGTAATGATAATGCTGACCTGACATGGCCTCATACAAATACAGTTTAAAACTAGCTGAGCGCTTTTGCAGTTGCAAGCATGCTATATGTTATGCTAATATGTTATATGCTATGCTAACATAACATATGTTATTAAAAATATGATGCTGTGGAGATTAGGCAGAAGTTTGTCCTCTATAGAATCGTAGACTGGTATTCAGTCATGTATTCAGTCATGAACAACAATGCTAATATCATCACTTTGCGTCTGACCTGATGGCTACGACGTCTTGGCTGCTAATCAAATCAAGAATTAGAACAATGGTTTTAATGGAGGCTCGCAATGTGTGGATCAACAATTAGCTGCAGGAGCTCTCTCGCTAGGTCTGGTCAAAATAATAATGGTCATTATTGTAATGGCCCGGTCACACTGACAATATCCATAACAGTGTCTACACGCCGTCCCGCGTCAAGCTTGAAAAGGTCATTGTCCTTTTAACGGAATTAATCGTGCCGAGGTGTCGGTTGGTTGGAAAAGGACGATTAGCTTCTGGTATGAACAAGAAAAACAGATAACATGCATGTGTGTGAATATTTAGTGTCAGGGTGTGTGTGTGTGTGTGTGTGTGTGTGTGTGTGGTCAGGTGACTCGATGGACGCAGCAGAATCAAAGCCCGTGATGTAACGTTGTAGGTGGTGAGGGATGTAGGAAATGCTAATGGGCTGGATGAGGAATGTAGGAAAAGTAGCATTAATACCCAATTAATGAACTGTGGTGGACGA
This sequence comes from Aulostomus chinensis, assembly GCF_037954235.1. Classification (NCBI taxonomy): domain Eukaryota; kingdom Metazoa; phylum Chordata; class Actinopteri; order Syngnathiformes; family Aulostomidae; genus Aulostomus; species Aulostomus chinensis. The sequence continues at coordinate 18,472,831 of NC_141342.1, read as the reverse complement.
CTACACGAGAGCAAAAGAGGACTGTGTGTGTGTGTGTGTGTGTGTGTGTGTGTGTGTGTGTGTGTGTGTGTGTGTGTGTGTGTGTGAGACAGAGAGAGTTTTGTGTAAGACGGTTTAGAGGGTTTTCTCAGAGCTATTGTGTGTTAGTTTAAGCCTGAGATTTAAGGTTGCTGCACAGGGAGCAAGATCAGCTATTACTGTCAGCAAAGTTATTACAGCTACACACCAGTTGTAGGATTATTCTCTGCGTGAGTGTGTTTGTTGTTGTGCGTGTGTGTGTGTGTGTGGGGTGAATGTGTGTGTGTGTGTGCCGTTATAGGAGGAGTTGTATGGGAGTAAATTTTACAGCACACATTATACGCAGCAAGTGTGCTTTGTGTTGTGCAGGTCAGCCATATTAAAGGCGGGAAATGGGAGTGGTTTTTCACTCCCTGCTCACTCCTGCAAAAAAACTCTCCGGTCTGTCACAACCCCATGACATGGAACAACGTGGAAGATTTCTGCCAATCAGGATCATCTTCACTAAAAAGCAAACAGGACACAACTTCAAAAAAAATGGAACGGTCCCATTAAATACTAGAATTACTCTGCTGTCGTTTACTTTTGTGCGGTTATCTCAAACAAATCAAGCAGAATTCCACAATAATAAAAGTGTTCATTTAACACCGTAACACCGCATTGAAATTGACCTTTAACCTTTTCATTATAAAAGCTCAAATTGTGAGTTTATGATATTGTGGGAAACATTCTCATGATTAGTGTGTGAATTTTTGCGTCTTAAGCTGGAGAAGCGATGGATGATCGCCACACCTCCATCCGCTGCTGTCGCCGCCACAGAGACAGGAAAAAAAAACAACCCCATCAATATATGGCAGTCAATACTGACATGACGCCAACTGCTGCAAACTATCAATCAGGCTATGGGAAACACTTACTTGGCAATCAGCAGTGTGAAATTATATATAATAACTGCTGCAATACTGTCATTCCCTCCCACTGGCTTCTGTTGACACGCTCCTCTCTCTCATCGCTGTGGCGTGATGGAGAGTGAAACCCGTCACGGTGGAGTGACGCCACCAATAAAGACAATAAAGATGAGTCAACAATCCAGCTGTGAAAGTCAAGCTGTTTCTGACGAATGCGAAACGTGTTACGACGAGGGATCGGCTCAATTCTTTGTTCAGACTTTATTAATTCTACCACAACAAAACAATAAAACACTTTGGCGCCGTTTGCTTCTGGTTTCCGGCGTGAAGCGCGAGGTTGATGTCATACCTGCACCAGTAGGAGCCGATTTAAAACAATCACCATTAATAGCGATTGGCGATCACCATTAATTGCGATTAGCGCTGCATGATTCATTGAATCCCAATGTCAGACTGTGCAATTACATAATCACAGAAACGCAAACAAACAATCATAAAATTATTAGTTTTAAAGCTGCACAAATGTTGCAGGAACGGCTTTATTTCAGTCAAATATACACATTTGTTATCGCCAGTTCTTTCATTTAGTCAAACGTTGCAATATTGAAAACCTATTTAACGCCATTACTTTTTTTTGGTAATGGTTCTGACAGACCGCCACGGGGAAATGTGGAAAAGTCTGACAGTTGTGGTCATTTCGCCTGTCACAAGTTGGCCACGTGTGTTCAGTTTTGACCCAGAGTGATGTCACACATCTTCACATGTAGACGCCACTGTGGTCACGCAGTGACCACAGTGGCAGTGACAGTGATACAGTGTATCCAAGCCTGATACATGTATCAGGCTTGGATACATGTATGTAACATACTAGTCCTGCATGTATGTGTGGTGTACTTCACTTCTTTTTACCCACACTGTGTAAGGTACTTGTTGAAAGTGTTGATACGCTTCCAGAGGCCACGATGCACTTCCAGAGACGATGACTAGATGACCACTTAACCACATTATTGCTAAACCTCATGACCTAGACTATTATTTCCAACATACCAGGGGACATACATCACACACACACACACACACACACACACACACACACACACACACACACACACACACACACACGATATCCATCTCAAGCCTCTCTTTAGTCAAGTACTCTGCTTCTCAGGATACAGCCAGCGTATCTCCTCCACAGCTTCCAGTTCAAACCGACTCGTCTGTTCTATCTTCCTCTTTTCGTGGCTCTTATCTGCAGATGTCTCGTCTCCTGCAGCCCGCCGACTCTCCTCCGAGCTTCTATTTTAAGAGACGAGCTGCTGCTGCTCCATCACATTGTCCATCTGCAGGTCCTCCAGACGACAAAGGGAAACAAAATCTGTCTTTATGTGTGTTTGTGTGTACTGTATATCCGTGTGTGTGTGTGTGTGTGTATGCGGGCGCGTCTGTCTGTCGCTTTGTGTTATGTGACTATTTAGACAACCTACACATCCCCAGTTAAAACACTGGACAAAAACAGAGTGTTTCCAGATGGAGATACTCTATAAACCACAGTAGCCCATCCCTTCAACCACCAAGAGCACACACACACACACACACACACACACACACACACACACACACACACACACACACACACACACACACACTGTGGAGGGCTGTCTTGCCGGGGCACACCATATCTTACTCTCCTGCTATGTTTATCTCTAGTGACAACTTTCGAAGCCAGTCTATTGTTTCAGTGTTTATCTAAACCTCAGGCTCCAAAACCGGCAGCACAATGATTCAGCCTCTCTGCTCCCTTTTATAGATTGTGGGTATGAAGTTGGAGGGAAAGCGGCAACGGCAGCACGGAGAGGAATGAAGTACAAAGGAGTCCGTATGTTGAGAAATGGGTGCGTTGGTTAAGCTTTCTCCAAGGTTTCGATTATTCAAAGGTTTGAAGGTGAATGCCAAAGCGCTTTAAACCTGCGTTCTTTATAGTGACTGCAAAAGAACTCCAAGGGGAAGTGAATCTACCTCTTCATTAAGATCCCAGTAAACACTTTCCGATCGCATTTGTAGTCCCGTCGCTATTTATTTAGCCTCATTTACTCCAGGATGATGTTCATTTTGTGATTGAAGTCGCTACCGCAGCGACCTGTTTGTGTCTCAGTACGATCCTTCCCTCTTCAGGGCCACTCGCACCAGAAGTGCAAGTAGATGTATTTGTATCTTTTCCTCTGCCGCGTCTCTGACATCACAAACACACTGAAAAAAACAACCTGCGCATCAGTTTTTTTACGCTAAATGAACAATATCGTAGAACGCGCGTCTTAGCAGGAGCGGGTTCGTCCAGGTTAGTCAGACCCAGAGCCGATAAACGCCGGCATTGACTGACCCGCCATTTAATTCAGTAAATAATTTTCCACTGCATACAGAGGCCAGATGTTGGTGTATTTCTTGGCCAGTGGAAAAAAGTCTTTGTACAATAACTGAGGATGACAGGCATCGATGAAACTGGATTAAAAAAAAAAGGTTCATTCACTCAAAAAAGACGTAAATCGTCGACCCCGACTTAATCATTTTAAATGTCAAAAGATTTGAAATGTCCACATTTAAACGTCCGGGAGCAGAAAGAACGGACGTTTCTTTCTCTCCCCCTTGGATAAACCTCAGTACGACTCATTTTCAGACCATCTTCAGGATAAAGTACATGCAATGATCCAATGATGATTCCAATAATTTAAGAAAAGAAAGCCCAAATTGCTGAGTTTCAAACTGCAATTACTAATTCTTGAAAACTCTCAAAAAAAATGACAACTAGGAGGAGAGAAGCAAAGCAACAAATCAAGCGAATAAAACCCTCCAAAATAGCTATCCAGCCACGAGAGGGCTACCGCACACTTCATCTCTTTCTTTTTTCCCCTCTATATATGCTTCCTTTCATTTTCCATACTCTCTCCACTTCCTTCTTCTCCCTTTCACTCCCACAAGGCCTCATTGTGGCCGCTAGATTGTAGAGATGGTGTTGTCCCTTGGAATCTGAGCGCCGAGCCAAAGACGGCCCCGTCAAGCCGTAAACAACACAAAGCACTGCTGCTAACTGGAAAGAGGAGATTTCACAGCAACTCCTCGGATGAACCAAATTTATTAATATGCCCTTTGACATGTGCACTCATAAATGTTAGAAATGTTAATAATTAAATGAGGACGATGCAGCTAATGAGGAAACAACATTCAAATCTGCAGGAGAGAGAGAGAGAGAGAGAGAGAGAGAGAAAACAGAATTACTGCTCTCATCTTCAGCGCATGGTAAGCCCACTCTCTGTTCTTGGGGAGCTCTGGGAAGATTAGAGCCCATTTCAGTCTGTTTCACTTTGACAAAGCGGATGTCCTGAAAATCCTCCCTTCACTCTACACCGTCCACAGGCCTAGCTCAAAGCCCCAGCACTGACTAAGAACCCGTCAGAAACACCACACATTCTTTTTAATCCCCTTCTCCTTGGGCTTTACTCTTCCACAGTGCAACTCAGAACATGCAAGTGCATTAACTTCTGGTTCAGGAGCTGGCTTTGCCTATTTACTCTGTCCAACAGTTCAACGGATAACAGAGGGGGCTTTTGTAGAGCTTTTTTTTTTAATAATAAAGCCAATTTTGTTATAAATGCCCTGCCTTTCCTTTCCTCCTCAGACACACGGAGTGATATGGATTCCGCTTTAGGGGATAAACCTACACCAAAAATCTCTTGCAGCTTAGAGAGAATCCAACAGCAGTTATGCCTACAGATCTGCCACCATCTTTAGTTGATGGTGGCAGCACAGCCTGTCCTCATCCCGGCTGTTTCACACGCTAAACCCTCAGGAAGCTCCCAACGTTAGCAAGCGACAAAGAAGAGAATTCACAAGACCTTTTGTTTGAGGTGATGGTCCTTTGGCACGTAAAGCTGCAGGTGCTTTGATCGATTGGAAGTAGAAGACACAAAGGAGCTAGAAACAAGCTATTGAGCTGCAGATGTGCACGATTGGCTAGGTGTTTGGGGAATAGTGGAAAAGAGTTCTCACTGAGAATGATTTGAAACTGAGCTGGAGACCAATGAGCATGTATTCACGACTCTCCTTCAAGCATTTACTTCAAGGGAAACAGCATGGACAAGATATCACGTTTTACATCGCGGTGTGCGGCACATTCTCTCTTTTTTTGGAAAGGTTGTGCATAATTGCAAGCAGTACATTTCCCAAAATCAGTAACTCGCAAGCTAAAATCTCAAGGTACTGATGGTGACAGATGCTAGTACTCAAAGGTTTTGGTCTTCTTTGCTAGCACGTCCATCTCCCATGCCAGGTCACACATTCAAGGCCAGTGTGAGAAACGCATGCAGTTCAACACCTGTGCAAACCCCTGCAGAGAGAACCTCAGCTGTAAAACAATGGCGATATTTGCAAAAACCAAATCCAAAATTGTGCAATCGTCACACGCTGGCCGGCACGACAGACAAACAGCTGCAAATGTACCGAACGTTTGCTAAACACTCACCAGTTTCATTGCTAGAAACACTGCGTTTGGTCACCTGAAATGCAGCTATTGAGGTCCTGAGGTCAACTACAATCAACGAACATTACACCGGCAGGAGCCTTGAAGAATTCCTAAAAGCTCACAGCGAGAATCGGTCGGACTACCAATATATCTGATCTCTCCGTGGACGGTGGGCATCAAATTCATTCAAATGACTAACATATATAAAAACCCTGTGCATTCTTTTCTCTTGCCACTTGGGAATGTATAAAATGAATACAGACACAAGGGGGAAGAGAGAGAGAGAGAGAGAGAGAGAGGAACTGTAAGGAGAGTTGAAGAAAGGATTGACCTCTTCAGCAAATCCTTGTAACCTCGCAGATCCTCCATCCCACGCCTCTTGAGCCTTGGCAAGCCCCCCCCCCCCCAAAAAAAAAGGTGGTGATGCTGGAGCCCAGACTACTATTCCTCACTCCATTTGATGAATATGAATGCCAATAATCTTTGCTGTAATAAGCCGGGCCTCTCGCACCTTCTCCAAACACAAGGGAAAGCCCTGAGGTGCGATAGTCAACAGTCATATTAACACGGCAGAATATGAGGCTAAATGAAAATACAGGAACATGCTGGGGGAGTTTGGCCCTGCCCGTTGTGTCTATTAGCTTGGATTTAGCCGCAAAGGCGAAGTTCCTTGTGTGGGCGCTTGTGCTGATCAAACATTTTTGAATCTCAGCTGAAAACTCATGACACCAACACGCTGTTTAATGCAAACGTGCCTTGTTGCAAATGTATACGGTTAACGTTTGCTCACATTACGTTTCACACTGCTGGATAATTGATAAAAAGCGCAGGAGATCACAGCGAGTGTCAAAGAAATCGAATGAGAAGGATTTACCTCTGAGCTGTGTCAGCTCCCACCCTTTAATCATATCTCATCATCTGCAAGAGGTAAATAAGTTTCCTCAAGGCACCTATTTACATTTCAAGAATCTGTGTGTCTCTAATCCTTCCTCCACTTTGGTGAGATTCAACTTATCTCAGATGAAATCATTTCCATGCAGGGGGGTGATGAGGCAGGAAGGGCATCCCAAGTAGTTTTTCAGCAGCTAATAGCCGCTGAGTAGCCCAAAAGATTTAAAACCTTTATTACCATAAGGTCTGCCAGTGATATCGATGGAAGTCGCAGATAATAGGTTCACACACACACACACACACACACACACACACACACACACACACACACACACACACACACACACACATCATGGTATTATCATTTGCTTTCTCTCAGTTGTGTAAAACTACCGCAGCGTTTGAAGCAGCAAGGAGATTACATTGTGGATCAAAGAGTTCCATACAGGAGTGTGTGTGTGTGTGTGCGCGCACGTGTGTGTATGTGTGTGTGTGTGTGTGCGCGTGTGTTGATGAGTTGCTTGCAGACTCCTTAACAAAAGCTCTTCTGTAGTAATATCTTCAATATGCAGAGTATATACGCAAAATATTAGCAGGTACAATATCCAGTGAGGAAGTGAAAGTGTGGCACACTGCAAGTGTACGAGTGTTTAGGTGTGTGTCTCCTGGCTGATTTAATTTCTTGTTGCTTTTTTACCAGCACTTGGCATTCCTGTCCATCCCCCTGGTCTCCTATGAGATGTCTCCTCATTTGAAGACGATATATCCCCTCCAGCTTATGTGAGCGTCAGAAAGAACGAGAGGTCAAGAGACACTTAGGTTGTTGTCGGAAGGTTGAGCCAGGTGAGCTGAATATTTCTCCACAGTGGAGGCTTTGAAGTGCAATTTTTATCACAACCTCTGATGTAACAAAAAAAAAAAAAAAAAAAGGTTGCTTTTTATGTTTCAATCTGCAGCGCGGGCCAGCAAATAGGTAAGTTGGGGACGGGTACTGGCTGCGTACACCCTCTGTCACACAGGCCTGAACTTAGCAAGACATTACCCGTAGGAGCTGTATGTGAGAACGTAAATGTCAGAATCAGTCAGGCCAGACATTAACCTGGCTTAACCCTGCTGCCTCTCTAGTACAAAGACTATGTAGTGTCTGTCTAGAGCCGTGTGTGAATAGTGCGGGTGACTTTCTGGAGCGTTTACAGCGAGCGAGTGTGTACAAGCGTGACGTCTCTTTTATTCATCAGGTGCAAAGCTGCAAGAACACTTATTCACACAAAGATGCCAATAGGATTAAAGTCGTATTTACGCCTGTAGCTTCTTTGGTTTGTTCCGATTCAGCAGCTGGAATTATACAAATGTGGCATTTGTCCCCTCGGTTTGTTTGTGCTCACACAGCAACATTCATCAGCGTCAAAAGCAAAATCCACCCATGAGCAAAGGGTTTGTTTCATTGGTCCGAGGTGGACGGATTCTCTAGGGGCAGATAACCGTTGTGTCCAAAAGCAATTACTGCACTTAATGTATATGACTTTATTATCTGCAAACTGTTCAAACGCCAGCGGACATCAAAGACAACGCCAGGCACTGTCTCTTTAAAACCCTTGCAGTGCCTTTATTGTCGTGACAGCATCATCTCAGACTAAAGAACATAAAAAAAACAGACAAAAAAAAGACCAGGACGTTGCAATCAATGCATTTTATGTGTTTTAAAGTGAATACTTGACGTTTTCAAGTGTTTTTGTGTTTACACATTTCGTATCCAACGAGTAACTTAAACAAGCTCACTTTTCAGACAAGAAAGAGCACTTTCTCTGTGCCAGCGACAGCCCTAAGGCAGAGGTATTGTGTTTTCACGACATCTATCCAGCAGTCCTAAATCACTGGAACGCCCTGAGGGAACTGAATCAGAGTTGATTCACGTGTCCGCTAGGATGGAACGATGAACTGAAAAGATTTTGGTGGCCAAAGTTCAAGGTCGCTGTCACCTAACATTTGCGTGATATCTGTCCCATTCATGTCAATGAAACCTAGCGAAGCCTTTAGGGAATCTCTACAAATTTGGGACGGATGTCCACTGGGCCTTGAAGAACTGAAGAGACTCAGGTGGTCAAACCTCTAATGAACGTGATCTTTTAAGAGGCCTTGAACATATCTCTTCACATACAGAACAAACTGAGATTTAAGGACAACCTGAAAAGGTTTTAGTGGCGAAAGGTCAAGGTCACTGTGGCAGTCACAAACTGAAAAAAGGAATGCAACTGCAATGTGGTATTTCTAGTCTGAATATTACTAAAACTGCATTTATATGGTTCTTTTCTACCTTTATGACATGGAAGCAAGTTAAAACGTTACCTCAGCTGTTCACACACAACCTTCTCATCAGGTACAAGAAAGGATTCAGAATAATGTGAATCGGACCAGAGACCCTTGAATTCGAGGATTCATTGACCTCACATAGGTCAGTCATTAATACTGTTACGCATTTTGGTGATTGATATATTATACTTGTCATATTTTCTGAAATAAATGTGTGTTCCAAAGAGTTGAAATACTTACATCCTACTTACAAATAATCCGGAATTGCACTGGCCTGTATGGAATAATCTAGAGTTGTTTCAGTTGGTTGAGTTTGTATCTTCATCCGCAGGGCCCACCCTTTCTGAGCCATTTCAGTCTGCTTGTTTTATGCTGCGCCACACTGTGAGTACCATTCTCATATACGCCTGGAAGAACTGGTCTTTGGGGGAAATGCTCCGAGTTCTCCAAATGAGCCAGGTGTGAATTCAGCCTAAGGTATTACTGTCAGCACGGGCTGAAATCATCAGACAAATTCAAGGAACCGCAGGAGACTTGGTTTGTTTTGCACAAAGTTATATATGACCACAGCAAACATACCCAACCCTGCGCAATAGGGAGAAAAAACTGCTTATCATACACAAACTCAATGCATGCATGGAAAATTACAAATGCAGCAAATGCAACAACAAACAAACACACACATACACACACAAACCTTACTTACTCTGACCCAACTAATGCAGAAACACACAAACATGCCCTGCACACCCGTATCGACTCTTTCTCTCATGAGTCATCCGCTGCACCCTCATTCATCAATATTAGCACTCAACACACAGGCACACACACACCCGCGCGCACACACACACACACTATTCCATCCAAAAAGGAGCGATATCACTGCACACACACACACACACACACACACACACTATTCCATCCAGAAAGGAGCGATATCACTGCACACACACACACACACACACACACACACTATTCCATCCAGAAAGGAGCGATATCACTGCACACACACACACACACACACACACACACACACACGCACACACTATTCCATCCAAAAAGGAGTGATATCACTGCACACACACACGCACGCACACACATTTACGATCCTCACAATTACTCTGCAGCTTCCTCTCTGTGAGCCAAGTAAAGGGCTGAAGGATTACATTAGTGGAGCAGAGGACACACATCTGCAGTTTCTTGCCAAGCAGTTGACTTTTAAGCAACTAGCGGACAGCGCTCAAGCTTTTTCTAATGGAACCTAGCTGATGTGAAGCAATTGGATTCTTTCTTCCTGGACTCATTTAATTTATTTAGTCTGCAACTTCCCTTGCTTTATTATTCCCTCCTTTTTTTGTTCTCCCTCTTTATTTGCACCATCTTTTTAACTCCCTCTCTTTTAGTGCCTGGCTTTCTTTTCTCTATTCTACAAGCTTATCCTCCAGTTTCTGATAAAAAAGTAATAAGGCTTCTAATGGCTTCAATTTCCTTCTCTCTCTCTCTCTCTCTCTCTCTCTCTCTCTCTCTCTCTCTCTCTCGCTCCTCTCTGGGCAATCCACTCTGTACTGAATTCCTGAAGATAGCCTTTGTTATTTCTGAAACAAAGGGCAAATGCATGTGTGTGTGTGTGTGTGTGTTTTTCCAAGGATGCTTGTGACCATATAGGTGTACATCTGAGCGATGGAGAGAGATAGAGAGAGCTCAGCTTTTTGTTTTCCCATGTTTGTGCGGATGTTTTCAGCGTTGGTATATTTATGTGTGCGGCTCTCCCCTGTGATTCCACCCGACCACTTAGGCCAGGGGTTTAATTGAATACTGGAAGTGGTTGGCTGCTCTTGGTTTCAATGGAAGACACAACCCATAACCCCCCTCAGGCCTTGCTAGGGGTTTGCCTGGGGCTATAAAACTTCAACTCTGTACATAATAGAGAGTTTGACTAAAAGTCGTGCTATGTGTGCATGAAAAGACTAAAAATTAAAAAAAAAAAAATCACTGAAGGTCAGTGTCCTGAATCTCATCTCCAGTTCCCTCCTTCCGCCATAGATCTACTTTTAATCTCCCCTCTGATCTTCTGATGTGGTGCAAGGACCCGGCTTTTGGCCCCACAACACTCCATGAGTCAGACAACTTGTCCCACCACAAAGGCTGAATGATCCTCATAAATACTCACAAAACAAGTATATCCAAAATCCCCCATATGAGGTCAAGAGATGGGAGCTTAATGGAAAGAAATACAATATTTACTAGACTTCTTTTTTAACCACATTTCTAAGCTTGTACTTTATTACTTTATTTCATTATTTATTAAATCTGTCCTATTGAGTCTCTTCTCCTTAAGGCGAGTTTAGACATTTCCAAAATGCACTTTATACCCTAAGGGGTAAATTTGAAGGGTTGTTTTTGTTGATTCTCTGTTTTCATTAGTAATTTTGGTGATTCCCTGAACATCCCCTGCGAATCCATGAATGCGAGTGGAAGGAGAATGAGCAGTTGGAGCGGATGGATTTACCGTGTTTTTGATCGAGCTGGATCGAGGCTCCATATTAAACTATAGAGTGGACGCGCAACCAAAGTTTCTATGGAATGCTGACAATTTTAACATCAAACATATGTAACCAAATGTGGAAGTGGTTGGGAATCACAGAGTAGACATTTAACACAAAAACACTGGAATGGAGGGATCAAGTGTAGAAGCCCAAGAAGGGAAACTCTAGTTCTTTTTTGACAACAGGGAGTGCCGCAAGGATCCATGTCTGGACTCTGTTTCTTTCTTTTCTTTCTCTTTCTGCTGGCATATCGAAGACCTTCAAGAGCAACATCGAGATCAAATTAAAAAAAATATACATGTATTAAATGGAAAAATGGACTGACATGAACAGATGTCAAAAAATATTTCAAGTACATTTGTTTCTTCTGCTGTCAACTTGCTCAGTGTGTAACAGCTCAAGCTTGTTCTAGCCCCTGCAAAGTATAAGGACATAGGTCAGTGTTTCTTTCTTCTATTCACTTTTTAGAGAATAGTCTGCAAATGTTTTATCATCTCATTATCATATACAATGACAATGAGACATCAAAAAACTGTGGGTGGGAGGCAGGCAGGCAGGGGGGCACCTATCTTTAAAAGAGCCTGCCTGGATTTTTTTTTTTGGATAAATAATGGATGTCATCCCTGAAACAATAACTGACCCCTGCTTTTGTTCCTTTTTTGTATCCATCTGGGCACAGTCCCAGGTGAGATAACCCTTGAAAATGCTCGTCCTTGACTCAGCTCTCCATCTCTCTTCCTGTCTCTACTCTGTCAACCATATACTCAGAATGAGCCAGAAATGAGTGGGAAGAGAGAAAAGGGGGCTGCAAGTTAAAAAGAGAGAGATGGAAAGAGAAGAGATATTAATAGTGACAGGGAAGAGCTATTGAGAGACTGACAATGATGCCTTTGCCTCTCTCTGAAGGTGTGGGAACGACGTAATGGGTTGATGGTGACATCTACTGATAGAGGGATGAAGTAGAGAGGTATATGAAGGGATAATGCCTATAGATCATGACCTCTGGGGAGTGAGAAGCCATTATCCTGACATGCCTGGTCTGACAGGGCCCTAAAAGCCTGAGGTTCCAGCTTAGAGCTAGCTATCACCAGTCCCTGGACTAGGCTAGTCCTGGGTTTGTCCAGGTAAGTGGGTCTGACAGTCCCAACGTTTCCCTACAGACTCGCTACTCCACTCGCTCACTGCTAAGTTCAGGGTCTGTCTGCAGAATTTGTCTACTTTCATTTAGGTTTTTGCACGTCTGTGAATGTCTCCATTAAGATGGAGAGAGCAGTTGTTGTTTTTTTCTTTCTCTCAAATTGTTGTATCATAAAAAGCCTTTGAACTTTGGGTGGTCCCTGAAAGCGTACCATGACTAGGCTGGTCTGGGCCACTGTTACCTCGCACTTCTACAGCAATAGTTACCCTAAATCCAGGAGTGGGATCCCAGATCCCTGACAGAAAAGGTTCCTTCATGCTTCAGTGAATCACTGTTTCTGTGAAACAAGTCCTTCATTTTTATATTGAAGACAAATTGACTAAAAATCAATGAGGACCAGGGGCATAAAGTTGGGACGACCAATGCGCCTCCCCCCTACTTCCTTCTCCTTAGTATTCATTTTAAAAAAATGTACGATTGAATTTCAAAAACTTATTGAGTTTTTGAAAAAAAAGTTGTTATCCTCAAAATAATTTGATACACTAACTGTGCTTCCATTAAATAGATCTCGGTAAAAATAAAAACAAACAAACAAGGAATTATGGTGAAAACTGCTTCTAGGAAGAAAAAAAAAAAAAAAAAAAAAACGACAATCAAATACATTGATTAGGTACAGTAGAACCCCATAGAGCCCTAATGCAATTTTCAACACAGCCTATTAGTGCTTTGAGGATCCAAAAGCAACTCAATATAATCTGCAAACATTATTATTGTTTGTTGTTGCCAATGTTTCTTTAACATATGGAGAAGTGACAGGCAATTAAACGTGTGCATTGAACCTAAAACCACATCCTTCCATACAGGCATCATCTGGTTCCTAAAAATAATAACACGATCTGCAAAGCAAACATTTAATCCTCCAGGGGTTATTTATGCGAGGATATACAGTACACGAGTGCTTTCAGTATCTTCTCTGCATATCTAAGGCCGCAATTTCTTTCATGTAGAACATTGCAAGGATGCTTTCCTGTACGACAGAAGAAAGGTGATGTTTTAGCTGCAATGATTGGATACATCTAAAGTGAAAGCATGCATCCTTTGTGTTTTCTACATACAAATTCAAAGTAATCTTTAGATGAAAGCTGTTCTCTATGTAAAAATGCACTGCAACACACAGTGAAAAATGCAAAAAAAAAAAAAAGGAAAAAGCTGATAGAAAACAATCAGGCCCAAGGTCGTCGCAGCTCGTATCACGGAACTGTGGAGATTGAAATGGACAGTTTTCTTTACATTTTATGTTTGGCTTAAAAAGTGACATTGACCTACAGTCACCAACAACGGAAACTTACAGAATGGCCACTAAGTGTTCCCGGAGGTGAGACAGTTTTGTCTGTGAACATTTTCAAGTTCAAGAATGAACTTTTCCCTCTCAAACTATAAATCACGTCACGGCATTTCACACCCACATTGATAATTTCAATTACGGTGACGGATTGGATGTCTGGCCACATGAAAGCTGGGTGGAGCCAACAATGCAAAAACTATAGGTTAATTCATGCAAACATCTCCAGGGAGCATAATCAGCCAAAATGTTTCCACAGAGAAACAAAAAAGGATTTGCACTCCTTGCCAAATTTTAAGGGCAAAAAAATCAGTAGAGCAGCATAGTGGTACATTGGTTAGCACTGTTGGATGGATGAATGGATGGATGGATGGATGGATGGATGGATGGATGGATGGATGGATCAGCAGATATGTGAGGGCTGATTGTCATGTGTGGGGGTGATGTAGTTAGTGAGTAGTTGATTTAACTAGTCTAGGATTGATACATCATGTCTAGGGATTGATTTTCATGTCTGGGATTGATAAATCAAGTCTAGGGTGGATATATTTACTCTGGGATTGATTTCTCTGGCCTGGGGTTGATATGTCATGTCTACGGTTGGTATGTTTAGTCTGGGGGTTGATTTCTGTGGTGTAAGGGTTCTGTGCCACGCTGATCAAAGATTTCTACTTCCTCACTGGGTTCTTCTACATTAATGATAAATTTCAGTTCAGAACGGTTCTCCAACTGCAGCGAGGAGAGGGGAAAAAAGCCCACTTCACCGTGTGTCTCCAGAAATGGCCCTGTCATGTTTGAACTGAGCCTACATCGCAGTTTGACAGCCAAAATGCTATTACTTTAACAGACAGACGAATCCAGTATTTTTTCTGAATGGGCTAGGTACACATATTGCCCGTATAAAAGATTGCGCTCGCAGAAATAAAAGTGCTGCAGTATATTTTGTCATTTGCATAATGGGAGAGAGGGGAGCTGTCACAGCATCACAGTTAAATTAGGTGACAAAGAAAGCAATCCATGTCAAATGTAGCGCCTCCCGATGTGAGGCATGTTTTTAATTCAACAGTGCACCTTGATCACATGTTGATGCTGTGACATACAAAAGGACATACTTTGGTTTAATTCACCTCTGTTCCCTTCACATGCAGCTTTGCCATGCTGTGGTTTTCAAGTTTTTCTTCACATATTTGTGTGCGTTTAGAGACACTGCTCGCTATCTGTTTGAGCGCTACTCTCACAGCAGAAGACGCACATTCTGTGTGAATGATGCTATTGGGATTACAAGCACAATTATACAATACATGGCAATTTTTTTTTTTTTTTTCCCCCCAGGAATGGCCACAGTAATCATTTTTTTACATTTTCAAACCAGGTTTCTCACTTGCTTTCACACCTACCATTTCCTTTGGGCCAAAATTAATGATACGTTACTGCGTATTTTACTGTGGTTCGTGTTCCAGATGTCCTGCATTTTGAGACAACACTTGAAAACCAAATGACGTGCTGTTGTAAAGGTGGTTCTTCCGTTCCGTCAAGGTTATTTATTTTGCCACTGTTACTGTATCTTCTATTTCTCTTTCTAAAAAAAAAACAACTTTTCATTTTTCTTTAGGTTTGCTTTCTACATAATGCTAGGTGGGCGGCACAGTGGTCAGCACTGTCGCCGCACAGCAAGACGGTTGTGGTTCGAGCCCCAGCTGGAGCACAGGGTCTTTCTGGGTGGAGTCTCCATGTTCTCCCTGTTCCTGTGTGGGTTCTCTCTGGTACTCCAGCTTCCTCCCACAGTCCAAAGACATCAAGAGGGGACGAGGCTGATTGATACTCTAAATTGACCGTAGGTTTGACTGTGAGAGCCAATGGTTGTCTGTCTCTATGTGTTGGCCCTGTGATGGACTGGTGACCTGTCCAGGGTGAACCCTGCCTCTCGCCCATAGGCTACTAGGATAGGCTCCACCCCCCCCATGACCCTTAACAGGATAAGTGGTAGAAAATGGATGGATGGATGGATGGATGGATGGATAACAGTAGTTGCAATATCAGCTACTACATTAATCCAATGGCCTGAATTTTTTCTGAGCCTTAGGCTTCAGTTTTGCACTTTACAATCACCATGATCTCAGGTCATGTGACACACACCTGTTTCACACTGCCCTTCAAAGTAGTTGTTCCACTACTCACACATAACTAGTCAGTGTGTGGACTGTAAGGCTCAGAGTGCTTTTAAAATGCAGGTGACCGATACATTCAACAATGTACCTGAACGCCTCCTGTGTAAACAGTGTGGCTGACCGTCACCTTTGTGTGTTTTTGCTGTATACTTTTTCCACTTCAAAGCACTTTCCTCTGACTTGCAACTCGCCTTGTCTCCCTGCATGCTCCAGTCACGCTGGAGAGCCCTGAATCTCAGCTCTGCTGGTGCTGCAGACAGTGGTTCACTACAAAATGGTTCACTAAGGAGTGGTTCAGTGAGTGCTGGTTTATTGAAGAAAAGGCTTTATTAGAGAGATTCTGTGGTTTGGATAGGAAACTTGGGCTGGCTGGATGCATCCCGCAGGCCGCCAGTTGACAATCCGTGTCCTATTAAGTTCTCACCTGAAACAAGCAAACCCTGGTTTATTTGGGAATAGACAGTGGCTCAGTTGTTTGGTCAGACAATGGTTGTGCTCCAGGCAAGGTTTCACAAATGTAATTTCTGTTCAGATCAAACTGAAAAGTCATAAAACCCAGACCAAATGAGGTAGGTGTGAAAGGGCCCAAAGGAATTCAGTCACTACAGTGAGCCGACAGTAACCCATCATTTAAGTGTATGTAATTACACCGGCTGTCTCTGCCTTGCCATTGTTCAAGATCTATTCCAGCCCATTTTTCTGTCCCTCAGATCACCTACCACCTTTTCTTAAGAGTTTGAATTTATTACAGTTATATCAAACAGCACAATGGTCTGGCGATAATGCAGCAGAAGGCAAAAAATACAATCACTAATGAAACATGAAATGATGAAAGGAGGGGGGTAAAAAAGATTAGGCCAAAGGCTTCCTTTGGTCTTCCTCCCTGTCTCCTTTCCCCCTCAGTTTCCCTCACCCTCTCCTTAGGTGCCAGACGCTCAGCTCAGCTGGCAGAGCTACAGAGAGAGTGAGAGAGCAAAAGCGAAAGAAACAATAAAACGAGAAGTTCACCTAGGGCCAAACGGCTAGTTGGCCTCAGGCTACGGATCAGCATCGACTCGCCAGAAAGAGGCTGTTTGCATTCAGTGGCAGTGCTTCAAAAAGGGCCAAACTTTACTCACAGAAGGTCGTGAAATCTCTGCTGATCATTGTTGGCCTCCCACCAGGGCCTAACACAGGGAGGCAAGGGCTCATTTGCCAAAATAATGGATAGACTATTATTAGTAGAAATGGTAGTAGTTCACTACAAGTATCAATAGCTGCAAAAGAAGAAACATTGCTATAAGCTATAGCGTAGATTTATCTATTTTCCCAAATCTCGTCTTCCTGCACAACCTGGTACTACACAACAGCCGCCAACTTATAGTCCCTTGTTCATTGACTGTTAGAAATTTTTGTCTGTCTTTTGTTAGTTCTTTTTGTTTTGCAGGATAGAAAAAAGTATACTCTAATCAAGAGTTAGAAAAGGCAAAGAATCGGGGCCAAATGCCTTCTCACTGAATACAAACTTTATCTTTTTTCATTACGAAAAGAGCAGATGGAAAAATAGAAGGTTGGAGGAGTGTTTATATGTTCTAACCCACGGTGCACCTAAATGTGGAGGAAGTTGAAGGTTCATTACAGAATAAATTAAGACGTGTTGGTGTATCCATGAAAACACCGTAATTACAGGACTCCTTATTTTCCAAGTGGCAAACAAAGGTTGATTTCAGACCACCCGTATTGCCTTTTCTCATCATCTGTGCATCCAACTCCACCGGATTACTGTCCATCCATCATCCATCCATCCATCCATCCATCCATTTTCTTCCGCTAATCCTGTTAAGGGTCACGGGGGGGTGGAGCCTATCCCAGCAGCCTTCAGGTGAGAGGCGGGGTTCACCCTGGACAGGTCGCCAGTTCATCACAGGGCCAACACATAGAGACAGACAACCATTCACACTCACAGTCACACCTACGGTCAGTTTAGAGTCTGGATTAACCTGGTCCCCTCTTGATGTCTTTGGACTGTGGAAGGACGCTGGCGTACCAGAGAGAACCCACACAGGAACAGGGAGAACATGGAGACTCACACAGAAAGACCCCGTGCTGGAGACGGGACTTCTTGCTGTGAGGCGACAGTGCTGACCACTGCACCACCGTGCCCCAGATTACGGTATGCAACCTTTTGAAATGCAGGGTTGTTAAATTTTCAGATAAGGATTCAAAATAGGTTGCACATCAGCCGGTTTTTACAAGGGTCTGGATGATTAGCTAAGCAGGGTTCGACTAAACCGGGACCTCTGCTGTTGAGACAAGCAAAGATCCTGCAGCGAACTTGCACAAGCCAGATGTTAGGGGTTATTCTGTCCAGGGTGAAGGAGGTGAAATTGTTAGTTGGCAAGGTTTTGTTTGAGAAAATAACCTCAGAAAAAGAAAAGATGTGATAAATCTTATTTTATGCAATGCAAGTCATACAAATGTTGACTTGTCTTTCAAAAAGATCTATTCTAAGATCTGTTGTTGTCCTTATTGAGTTTGTCTTTATCACTGAATGAAATAAGGAGATTATTAAATTGTCAAAATAATTGATAGCTACAGGCTAATAGAGAAGCCTGTGCAGCGAGACAATCAAGACAGTGACCTCTGGCCCAAACTACAGTTACCTGAAGGAGTTTCTGTTCGCCTTGTTCTCTCTTCCAAGTTTGTTCGACAGCTTTGTCTATTCGGCTTTGAGAGGTCTCCGTGTCTGCTATTAACCTTGTGATAAAAGCAGGTTTATTACCAATGGATATGATTGACAAAACTCCAAAATTAAAAACAGAAGTGCCGCAACAGTTATGCATGGCTTTGCGGGTAGGAGTTCAAGCCAAAAACGTTTCTTTCCTTGGTTCTTTGTCATTTTAAAGCTTTTTTCAGCTGCTTTTCACTGATCTTCTCCTCCTGCCTGTCTGGCTGTGTGTGCTTTGCTGAAAAGCCTTGACATCACAGTTCCTCCATCTGTCTCATTCTGTCTCTCCCATTGTTGTTTGGTGGGTAAAAAAATGAAGAATGAGGGGGGGCGAGAACACAGGACACCGCCTCTAGCTACAGCATGTCTTTCTTCCTTTTCTCCTCCCTCCTCCCCAACCGTCAGTTGATCGATAGGCTGCTGTAGGGAGAGGCATGGAAGTTTGGATCAATCTAACTACCGCTGGGAGCATCCATGACGGGATGAGGGAGGGAGCTGAGACTCTGAAAGTGGAAGAGAAAATAGACAGAAAGGCAGCAGATAGCAAAAGTAAGACTGAATCATAATTCACAGAAGGACTGAATGCTGCAACCTGGACCTGCGGAAGTCAGAATTTCAGTATTTGAATTGATACTTCAGAAAATATAGTTTGACCAATACTTGGAGATACCACACACGGGTCCAGAGCAGATAAAAATACTTTGCTGCTGCAGTAAAACAAGTCATGGCATTGCCTAGACAACCTGCAAGACAGACTTATGCTGAAATAAGTATCACTCTCTTCTGCTGTCTCTACCAGTTTGTCTCCGTCCCTCTTTACGTCTCTGTATTGCCAACCTGGATGGGGTCAAAGAGAACCAGCACTGAGCTGACCCAGCCCTTACTGAAACTACTCCTACTATTCTTCTACTACTTAACACTGCAGCAGATCTAATCCTTCAGTGTGCAGGACAGGATCACTGGTTTAGTGTGTATTTGAACTCACACACCCTTATGATTGATTTGGTTTGGCTGGGTCGGCTGCACAGCAAAAATGACATGGAACAATCCCAATTTTGAGCCCCGACCCCCTCTTACACTACAGCGAGTGAATAAAAAAAAAAAAAAAAAAAAAAAGCAGTAAAAAGTCAAGTGGTGATATTGAGAATCTTGTTTTCCAACTAAAATGTTCTTCGATACACAGCTGGAGGGAAAAACAAAAAAGAAAATTGTGTTGTCTTCTTTTTTTCTTCCCCTACCCGCTGGTACTGATCTCCAAATTCAACTCTTCCTCAATTTCTTCTGCCTTTGTTATTACCCTCTCTGTCAGCATTATGACTAAAAGCATGCAGAGTCAAGGATAACAGAATCAACATTAGAAACTTGATAAGAACGATAAGAGAGAGAGAGAGAGAGAGAGAGAGAGAAGAAGCAGCGATTGAATCACGCCTGCCGCTCAAGGAAAGCCTCTGGAGACCGGGAGCCTGAAGCTGCATAGTCAGACAGAACGCTACTGTACAAGAATTAAAACAAATATTAATAAAAAGAAAACATGAAAGTATCCCTCCATAACCCCCTTTCACTCTCGCCGTTCTTCTCTTCCGTCAATAGAGATGATACCTTTGAAAACTCTGATTTGAGTGGGAACCAGAAAGAGACTGCCATGCTCTCTCCACAATGAAAGCACGCAAGGGCCAGCTGAGGCAAGTTGTTCTCGGAACAACTGTATATCCTGGCATGTTCAAAAGGGACCACAATAAAAGCTATCTACTGTTTTACTGATATCTGAGGGCACGCATCTATTCTACTCAGACGGTTTGATCGTCCTCAACATGACTCTCAAAAACCACTTGCAAAAATATCCATACTAAGTGTGTCACCTGCCAAACTAACAGAACCAGCTGCTGAGACAGGTGAAGGTGACTTTGTATACTTAGAAGGTTAGTCATCCTTTAGAATGATGGAAGTGTACAGCATAAAAGATTGTTCTCATTGACTCTTTGTTAAAAAAAAAAATCCAAATAGCCAGGACTGACACGGTGGGGTATTTGCAGCCACTGCTCTATCTTCACAACCAGGTTTCAGCAAGCCATTCAGACACTTGCAGCCTTTTTTATTTATTTCATTACACGACCAATTAAGTCAAAATAACGTAAGCCATTTGCGTTAACTTTAATTTGGGGGTGTGGTGGCCCTGATCTGGGGGCTTCCCTGCCATTCCGTGGGCATACACGTACTGTAAGGGTAAAGGCAGGGAGAGCAGCAGCCGCCAATACCCCCAAACGATGCTGAACAGAGTCAGCAACCGTGAGAGAGAGCACATTGATGGAGTCAGGTAGAGCATGTAGAGGGGGAGTTGTGGTGGAGGTGAGTTGGAAAGTGAAGGCAGAATGAAACAGTTTGAGTAAGGCGCCAATAGACGCCATGGAGGGAGATCAGACGCATGACCGGCTTAGGTCAGCTGATACAGCACCGATGCCAGTTGACTGTGGCCTGCCTGAGCTACTGTAACACCAGGCTCCATTAAGTTATATTCTAACCTGCAACCAATGACATCTTAAGCTTTCAAAACTATCTTCTTAATAAGGCATTTTCTACTAGAAAAAAGTATGTTTGTCATTTGCAGGTGCGCCAAATGCTCCTGTCCCTGGATATTCATAAGGTTGCAGGAAAATATTGCATAACTTTTTTTTTTTTATGTTGAGTGTGACTGCATTTTTCTGGTAAGTGATGTTTTACTCCCACAATATTTGGGTTAAAAACAGTCTTTACAGAGAGAATTTGATTTGAAGATTTGCACTTGATAGCTTCCTCCAAAACAAAGGTCTGTAACTCCAAATCCCCAAATATATATTTTGGTAATTCAGAGGAGCTATAGTTGGTACTTTGATTTGGAGTGCACTTCAGATGAAAACCAAAAACATAACGTCAAAACCATATTTACAACACTATCTATGCTTTCATCTGTCCCCATTTCCCCCTACACTCTACATGTACATCCCTGTTCCCTTCCTGAACGTTCTCGTCTCTGTGGTTTTCCTTGTATTTTTTTCTGTCTTCCTCTCTCTCTATCTGCCACTTTCTCTCTCATTCTCGGGGCATGCAGATGACACAGGCCTCAACCAGACAAAGTGATTCCACTGTGCTGAGGTCTGCCAGGGAGAGATAACTCAGACACAGTGTCACTGCTGTTAGCTAGATAGAGGCTACAGAGAGACAGAAGCCCCGAGCTGGAGTGTGAAGGAAAGAAAGCGCAAGAGGGGAAAAGGGGGGGGGGTGGTAGAGAGAATGAGACCAGGCAAAATGGCTTTTAGAAACCGTAGGATGGAACCAATGTTCATGTTCCAGAATATAGCACTTGCTCAAATGAGAGTCAGAAGAGAGGGTACTTTTTAATATTGTTTTATCCCTTTCCTAGAGCACTGCTATTAAATCCTAGAAGAAGTTTGCTGGCTCTAACTGAATGAGATGCACCCCCTCAAAGAAAATCTGCGGTGACCTATTTACCTTGGTATGGAAGAAGTTATATGAGCGATGCAATGCACTTTACTTCATCCCACCCCCCCAAGGCCCATACTTTAGCTAAAAATAGACAGCAAGTCTCTGCTCCCCTTGTCGTTGGACCTCTCAGGTAACAACACACTGGACATACATTGGCTCATATTGATCCAGAATGAAGTCTTCCTCTGGGTTCATCTGTTTACACATCCATTTGTCTTTCCATCTTTCCGGTATTTCTCCAGTGTGGAGTGATAAAGTTACAGTAGGCTGGGAGTTTTCCCAAACCAGAAGTGATCAAATGAGAAGGGCTTCGACAAGAGACAAGACTGTGTCACCATCATGCTGTCCCCATTGTAGAACGTGTCCTCATTCGTGTGAGAGGGGCTAACAACTATCGACAGTCTCGTTGCGTTTATGGCCGACTGGGATCTCCTAGATTCACGGTGGGAATGTAAAGAATCAAGGCAAAGGTGCTCATATCGTACATCTTTGGACTCAACCGATAAATCTTGTAACAAGTGATGAAAGACATCTGCCTTCCTACCATTATCCCCGGCTTTTGAGATGGAAGGACCTTTTTCAATTAAGGTTGGCCGTAGCAAACAAAACAAAAAAAAAAGGACCTACAGAGAGCTGAGTATGATTTGAAGGTTTTTAATATTTGAATACAAGAGCAAAAAAACAAAATCCCATTTAAAAAATTGACTGAGTATTAAGGCAATAGACAGCCTTTGACAAACCAACTAATATCTAATTAGGATGCTGGTTCAGACAGTAAATCTCTACTGATTAATACGATTTCTGATATTGACTGGATGATTGAGAAAATAGAACAGCCTCCCTGGCTCTGAGGAGAAAGATAAATTCATAGTGCTCAAATAAACCCCTAATATTCATAAAGCTCTAGTTGATGGAATCATGCAATAATAAACATTTATTTTTGGCAAGTTTTTTGGGAAATCAAGCGGCGTATTTAGATGGAATCTTGAGTATCGTAGACTGATCTTTTTTTGAACGTTTGACTAAATAAAACAAGAGATCTCCAGAAATCAACATGTAATTAGGGGTTCGGAAAGACATTTTTCATTACATTTACACGGTCTTTAGCCAAACCTATTACTGAACTAGAAATATCATATTACCGCTGCCTCCAAGGTAAGGTCACAGTGGACCTTGAACTTTGATGGCCAAAATCTTTTCAGTGAGTCCTACTGGATTTTCTTATAATATACGAGTTAAATTTCCTCAAGAAAATGGACTCCTGAGAGGTGACAGGGATCATTCACCAAAATCCTTTCAATTCATCCTCGAGCCCCAGTGGACATTTGTGCCAAATTTTGAGGTTCTTGAGGTATTGCGTTGCAGAGAATAGGACTGATATGGTTCACATGTGAAATGACACTAACCTTGACCTTCGACAGCCAAAAAGCTTTAGGTTCATCCTTGAGTCCAAATGAGAATTTGGCCAAAAGGGGAGGGAATTCTTTAGACTGATCCTGAGATGCCTTGTTAACAAGAATGAGGCGGACGGACAACCCAAGAGCAAACCCATTGCTGTCATGGAGGAATAAAATAAACTGAATGTAATCATTAATTCTTGTTCAGAGAGAGGAAAGGGAGCTATTCAGGGCTATTAAAGTGATGCTGAAGTCAAATGAGAGAGAAAGAAGGAAAAAAAGCACAAAATAATGAATAGGAACAATCAGAAGCTGAAGAAAAAGCTCTCATTCATCCATTGTTCCACCGCACGTGGGTTGTGTTTATTTCACAGGGTAATGGCATACCTGTGGCAGTTTTGAATAGAGGTGCATGCATCATTAACAGGCACCAAAAGCAGTGTCTAAGGTTTTACTATTGCCACACAGCTGTGTCTGGCTGTGTGCGTTTGTGTGTGACACAAAGAGAGTGCGAGTCAGAGCAAAAAAGTCGACACAGGGACTTGGAAAGAGAACCTCTGCACAATGCCAACTGGCCCACTCATTTACGAGTCATTACCAGATGGATTTGCACATGAACCGACCACACGCACGCATGCGCGCGCACACACACACACACACACACACACACACACACACACACACACACACACACACACACACACACACACACACGGAACATGTAGCAGCGTTGATGGGTTGGCACAGTGATAATACTAGCAGCACACCTGAAAGGCATCCAGCATTGCGAAAGGATACAAACACATACTCCCACACTGACTGGGGCATCGCATGGACACATTGGCAGAGTTGTAAACCTAACACCATCCTTGTAATTTATCCAACATAGACAGGACACCAGCGCAACGTTACGGCTGTCTGACCGGGTGTGATGCCATGTGGTTTGGTGACGCCTGACAGGCATATCTAAAGTCCGACACACATCACGTTCTGCAATAGCAACGGAATGAAGCGCTAATCTGGCAGGAGAGCAGACAAGAAGGCTGGAGCTGTTTCTTTAGGGCACACTGCCTGCTGTTAAATCCCTCTCTACCTCTACTGCCTGCCTGCTGCAGTGACATGCTGACCCCTGGACCAGTTGTTCTGGCACTATTGATGAATGAGGGGGTAGTAGAGTATGAGTCACACAAGAGAGAGAACTGCTCGGGTGTGTGTGTGTGTGTGTGTGTGACTGCCTTTGTGTGTGTAGGAGGAGGCAGCTAAGTAAATGTGTAAAATGCGTGCATGTGTATCTCTATGAACCTGTGTGTAACCATACATTCAGGTTACAATAAATGAGTAAAGAACAATTGGAATTTGTTGAGAAGGGCAAGTCTGACAGAGGATGGTTGGTCAGAACAATCGTCTGTTTAAATGTTTGTGGTCTCTGGACAACAGCATTTAATATCCGCACAAGCTTTGTACCTCTCTTATTGATGTTTTATTGTATTTCCTTCGGGCAGTGGTGATTCATGGCATGTTTGGAATGGCTGAGAAGTAGTTAAGAGTTCTCTAAGTTTTGTTTGTTTTGATATTTTCCATAAATACTATCTAATTATGAGCAAGTTATTTTTTTTTTTAATGGAGCACTATGTTCACCCTGTTCAAATTCCTTCTTCCTACATATTAGACACGAAACACAACCTCCATCATTCACACACCAAACCTAACATAGCGAATATAGCTTTGGGACACAAGATATCTGAGATCTCCACGTACCAAATTCTAGGGAAAAGACCCCTTGTATTTTGCCAATGACATGCCTCACAGGAATCGATGCTTACCCCCAATGCGCACATACAAAATAGAGGTGCCAATTTGTACCTAAAAGAGTTGGGTAAACAACTGCTGTGAGTCACTGAAATGCCACCCTCAAGACTTTGGATTGGTTCTGAAATGCAGTTTTCCACATATTTCTTGCAACAAAACATCCAAATGTCCTCAGTCTCCTTTAGCAAAGTGTTGAGAGACAGATGTGTTGGTCTATGGTGAAGGTGATGGCGTGACCGCACCGTTAGACTTGTCCCGGTGACGATGCTTTTTGTCAGTACTCCTTTATCTGTGGCACATCACTCTACATTTATCACCATTTCTGCTTGTCTTTTTCATCAAAGCCTGGTTGTCTTGCTTTTATTTTTCTATTCAGGATGGAAGGCTAATTCAGGGAGCGAGCAGTTCTCCAACTTTCAGACCTTTGTGTTGAAGAATAGAAGCCCTGATTTCTGATTACGCTGGTGCGTCACTACAGATCACTTTGTCCGCGGCTACGTCATCTCCCAGGAAGACAGACCATGCAAACATCAGGATCACTACCCATTTAAATGTAGAATGAGGCGAAACACAGTGAGGCAGGGCAGAGTTTTCATATTGACACACGTTCCTAACCTGCCTCCAATTTTTGCTCGACTCGCAAGTCCAGTACCTACTCGACCTTTCCTGTTCATCTGTAGTAGTTGGGTTAAGCACTGCCTGTTAGGAGTAATTAAGATTTTACTCCCATTATAATGAGTCGAGCCCAAACACATGCTGTAACACACAACTCTTGTTGACCATTGTAAACCTGCAGGAGAAATCCCAATATTAACGTGGTGATGTGCTTACAGGAGGGTTCTTCCTCCATGGTTGCTAATCACAGCTGGTTGATTGTGTAAATGGGACGGGCTTTTAGCGTTAAATTGAATGACCATACATCTCACGTCTGCTTTGTGTTTGCACTGCTTATCTTTACAAGAACACTTGGATGTGGGTTGTTGTTTTCTTATCCATTTCTTCTTGTCAACATAAGTAGAAACCACAAGAATTCAGTGTTATTTTTTTACATTTCCATCGACCTTTTTCAATGTGAAACACGTGAAAACACAACTTCAGACATTTCCAGAAGTGCAACTAGAAGCTACTGTACATTATATCCTTCCAATGGCCAAGAACATTCTTCAGGACTCCAGATCTAAACTTTGATTTAGATCGCCTCCTAAAGACAGGGGTACCTACCTCTCCACCTAATGTAATCAAAATCTGATGCAATTATCTCCGTGGAACAGGTGATGAAATACTCCAAGAGGATGTGCATGCAATATGATGGTGCAATATGTTTGTCAACCAAAGGCATTGCCTCCCACAGGTGTAGCTTATATTCAGAGGGCAGAGGCAGTGGTCTGGATCTGCCAAACTCAACACCTGGATGACACAGGCAGCTGGTCCCTTTAGACCTTGTGGCACTAGACAGCCTTGTTTTATTGTGTGTCCGTGTGTGGGCATGTCTGTGTTTCCAAATGCCAGCAGCTGTTATCCTCACACCAGTTTACTCTCCCACAGACACACCTGTACAGAAATATTAAGTCCAGGTTAAAACTAGCATCTGGCGCATTACTACTTCTTTCATTCTTTGCCCTAGTCAGCGCGCAACTGCAGGCTGAGAAACATTTGTCTTCAAAGAGTCTTCAAAGACCCAATGTGCTACGCTTAATCAAATGCATCACACACAATAAAAGAACAATAAAACAGGACTCCTTTCTACGTTCATATTTCAGTTGCCCGGAAGGTTTATAGCTTCACAAGTCAGCAATTTTTTTTTAAGTAATATCTCGGCTTGTGTATCACCTCCAACTCCTCTTCCAGTGAATCAGGTGATGCTGATGGCGTGGAACAATCCATTCAACTTTGGAATGTCTTCTACTATTGACTTCTGTGTTAAATTGAAATAAGGACTGCGCTGGTTGGTTGCGAGCGAATGAAATGGGAGTGCAGGGTTATTGAGCAGCTATTCCATCGAATAGGCCTCACCTGCATTGCAGCCATGACCGTTCTCTGCTGGTATCTGCAATTTAAAACTACAATTTAATGCATGAATACCCCAATTTTGTACCAGGTGCGCTGGAGAGAAGGCATTAACAAGACAGAAGGACATCTCAGCACAGGGTGTCTGCTCTAGAAAAGATTTACACACACACACACACACACACACACACACACACACTACTCAAATTGGGAACAACAGACAGCCAGTGCAGATTATATGAAGATGGTGATTGCTAATTTTATTAGCACTTTCTATTTACTTTGCTCTGCTATTTCATTGGTGACTGTCATTAAGTGCCTTTGTTTAGATTCGACTGGAGATCTGATCTGCCCTGTGTGAGCATGAGTAGCAGTAGCTGTCAAAGTCTTTTTCGGTATAATTTTTAAGTAAGACAGTTTCGTGATAATGAATTCCATCGATTGATATGTCATCTGTGCTTGAATTTAAGGCTTTTTAGCCACGCCAGAAGTGTGGCAGTGGACATGACAAGTGGTCAGTCAGTTCAGACGTTAATGGTCCTCAGAGGATGTCTTGACGGGGGTTGATGGTTAAACGTTTCTTTCCACGAGGTTGCCATTCTGCATTTTAAATGAAAAGTCTTCAGGGGTTTATATCTTAGCAGTTGAATGAATAGCAATGACCTTCTTTCCACTTCTATCACACAGAGGGAGGACTCAAGATTTAGTGCCTTAATTAGCAAATAAGCAGAACCAATCCAAAGTCTTGGTATGATAGCGACAGTTCGAAACAGCATGCTATTGAGCTCACTTAGCTTGTTAGCTTGTTTTAACTAACAGTGGAGACTGTACAAATCAGAACTCCCTGGCAAAAGCTCAAGGAGCATAGGAGACTTGTGATGTATTATATGTAAATATGGACTAGCCACTGTAAGAATACGTCTTCAAAAGTTGTTCATGTTTGTCAAATTCGTGGTGAAACATATTCATGTCTTAAAAAGAAACACAAGCTTTCATTAGGGCATGACTTGTCCAGCCACACGACGGCTCTTTCTGTCAGCTGATTTACTATGTCTTCAGTTTGTTCACAATGTACAACATCTGGATGAGAGTATAATTACCCTTAAGACCTGTCCTTGTAAGAGCATCCAAATGTCAGGGCTGTTCAAGAAACGACCAAGTATTCAGAAATTCCTCAGACAGAATTTATTCAAAGAAGAAGGAAAATAAAAGTGTTCCGTGTTCCCCAGACTTGCCCAGAAATCTCCAATGTCAAGGTCCATGAATTTTAAGTTTGCTGCTGATACTCCACTGCAGTCCAAAACATGTTTTTTGTCTTGTAGCTACCACTGATTAAATGTTCTTGAGGAACAGGGAGCACAAGAGAGTACGTGGAAGTGAAGGCCTGAGTGGATGAGAAGAGAGAGAGAGAGAGATCCCTCTGTATTCCTTCCACTCGGTAGCGAGATATAGTAGAGTCCAAGGATGGAGTCACCATTAAGTGCATTCGACAAATGGGTCCCTGCAGAGAGACCTGTAGGTGTCCAAACCAAAAGTGGATGTACATTAGGGGCTCTCTTTGTCATTCCCTCTCTTTCCTCTCCTCTCTATTCCAGACACAACACACACTCTACATCCACACCCACAACGTAGCTGCTGCCAGAAAGACTTTTGCTTCGTCAGTAAACAGTTGACCGTCCTTGTCAGTAAAATGTTTATGTCGCTGGCCATAGTCCTGGTGAAGCTGGCAGAGCGAGTTGGCTCTGTAGATAAGACTACAGATGAAAGGCACATGATGATAAATAATGACACCAAATAATTAAACCCGGAAAAACAGAGGAAAGGGGATATTTAAAAGTCGAACACAGCCAGATTAGTAAAGTGTGGGTTTCAAAGACTTATGGCCCGTCGCCAACAGAAGCGGCTGATAAACATCTCGATGCTGCTCAAACTGCAGAATGAGAACATGTTTCAAGGTCAGCTCACTAGTTTGCATGACAGTGCAGAAAATCCAAGTGTTTTCTCACTGATTCCCACACGTGTGGCCGTTCACATCTTTAGTTCGACGTTTCTCACCTTCAAAGCGTGTTACTTGTCCTCCCGCCGCCCTCTCTAATTCACCATTACTGATGTTGGCAACGTGACTTGAAAATAAACCAACAACAAATATGTCTGTCTATATGAGCCTCGCGAGTGAGCAGCAATCATGTCAAGTCTCCTCGTCAGACGTCGAGAAGTTGCCCGATTGTGAGAACTTGGGAACCTGCGACTGTTTGCTGTCAGTCATTTAGCCTCATCACATAAATAAAAACCACACCTGAGCTCAACTTAAACTTGTACATGGACACATGCTGTATCAGGCTGTTCTCAGTCACTCCATCGTACTAATATTTATAAAAAGCTTAATTTGTAAATGACCCACGTGACCGTGGGCCACGAAGGAGGTGTCAGGGGATTCGCAAGAAAAAAAATGGGCTGGAACGATTGCGGCCCTTTCGAAGGCTTTCTTCTGATGACAGAGCCGGGGCCTTCAACCACAACGTACGGACTTTTCCCAGTCGTTGCTTTGACAATAAAACCAGGTGTTTTCAGCAATACATCAGGACATTTGCAACCATTTTTCTGGCAACAGAACACAGTGTGTTTCGTAAATTCTGTGGACATTTTTTCATGCTAAAACCTTATGTTGATCTCTTCACTGCAGGGGCTCTGTTCGCTCATGTCACTAGACATGAGGTGGATTGTGCACATGAAAAAATGTACAACTTCTTTGAGCATGTTTCATCACAACGCCTTTATACATACTATTTATCCCACGACACTGCTCGGTGTTGGCAATCATAACTTTGCTGCCAAGTTCTCCAAGTTCCCCTCGCCCGTCTGCACTGTAATCATGATCTGTATAATACAGTATAACTGACGGTGTCAATATCACACTGTTTGTCCACCACCAGTGAGCCTGTTCTTCTTCACTCCCTCACACACTTGAGTCACTCAGCCATCTTCCCCTGGAAAAACTGATACGTCTGAGTCTTTGCTCCAGGTTGAGGCTGTTGCAAATCCATTACATCAGATAAAAGAGGGGACAGAAATCTGATGCTGCTTTAGATCCCTGTGGGGTTGACAGACAGGAGCAGCTGAAAAATGGGGGGATTACTCCACTCTCTCTTTATTAAGTCGTCACAGAAGGAGGTCCGCTGGAGCCATATGTCTCCTCATCAACTCTTATTGCAATCTGATTGAAATGTGGGGGTAGTAGAGGCGGCGTCTGTGTGTGTGTGTGTGTGGGGGGGGGGGGGGGGTAAAGATACAGAAAACAGCGGTCTTACTGTCAGTCAACAACAAGGCCAAATATAAAATAACACAAGAGGAGTGGCACAGTGCCATGTTGGTGGTAAGCCTTACATTTGTCAAGCACCACACTGAGCAAAAGGCCACTCAGCCAACTAATAATCCTCTATTTGAATAATGGCTGTTGTTCTATTTCACTCCCGGCTTCTCTCCATTTAGGCTGGTTGTAATTCTTCTCTTATCTATGGCTGAGCTCCTACTTACGAGAGTTCAATCTGCATCTCTCTGCAGACCCACCAAATTCAAAAACGAGCACAGCTGTGTATCGTTTCCCTCCTTCCTACCTTTGCTGTCTTTATCTTTTTCCTTCTACCTCTTCCTCACTCCCTCTCCTACACCCAGCCAGCACATTGATGGCCCTGAGATGAAATGATTCAGGCTACATTACCCTTTTCTCCATTTCCATTTAGTGTGCAAGAGTCCTTGTCGATACTGTTTGGACAGACAGAGGAGGATGAGACGGCAGGATGCAGAGGGGACGTACAGTATCTCATCTCTCTTAAAATATCATTGAGCAAACTCTGACATGGTGTATGCAAACAGCAGCCTGTAGCCAGAGGATACAAAGCAAAGTTCATCTGCTGCCATTACAGCCGCCGCACCATCTCTGACAGAGGTGCTCACCGTGCACGTCCACAAACACTTCCAAGATGCTGTTGTGGGATTTGAAGCAGCACGGCACAGCAGCTGAGCTTATAACATGGAAACCAATGTAGTTCACTATACAGGGCTATGGAAAGATGAGAGCAAGTCTGAATTTCTCTCCCCGACCGACTGGTGTAGGAAAAAATAAAATAGGTTTTCATTGTTGAATGGGTTTTTCAGTCCAGACAGAAGGTCGGTGGTTCACACTAGCTTAAGACGTTACAACAATTTTGTGCTACGACGACAATATATGAGAGAACATACAACATTTCGAATTGATTTTATGTCTGGAAAAAATGGTGGTCGCTGACAATTGGCTAAACAAGAGTACAGAGGTGGTTGAGGACAAACAGCCTGACCATGCTGGTGGCGCACAAGAGGGGAGAGGAGGCCCACAGCGTTTGTAGTCGCTGCATTATTCGAGCTTTGCGTAGTAGGATCTTAATCATTCTGACGACTGCATTTACCCTTCAGAACTCATAAAAGTAATGTTTATTTGCATCAAGTGACACAAAAGTTGTCAGCTGACCAGAGAGTTCACTTTCAGAAGTAATCCAGTTAGCTTTTTTTGGAGCGGCGATGCTAACTGTGGGGTTAGCTGAGAAAATATGCAGCACTCCTTTACTAACAAAACCAGCGGACCTAGCAGTAACTCGTTTCAAATAAAGCTCATTTCAACTGCTGAAAAAGGTGTTTGGGCGAATAAACATTTAAAAAAATATTGTTGCTTCACTCTGGCATTGATTCTTTCCTTGCCCATCACCTTAGCTTCTTTCAGTGCTATGCTAGGCTACGCTAACAGCAGGTTGATTTAGCTGTGCGCTTCAGCTCATTCTTGGCGACCAGAGGTGAGAAGTAACAAATACTTTGTTACTGTACCTAAAAGGTTTTCAGTTATCCGCGCTTTAGCTGTATGTTTATTTTCCTGACCACTTTTTAATTTTACCCCCTAAATTTCCACACAAATATCCACTCCTTGCGTTTTCCCCGCAGGCTTATTTCATTGTTTCAATTTTGTGGAGAATTCATTGACTTCTCATCATTGTGCAAAAAAAAAAAATGATCAAAATAGATTCTAACAAAAACAGATGGGAGAACAACTTCTTGAAAAGCACATCACTTGTCGTATCCATCGGTGCACATCACATCTGTTGAGCATTCTGTTGCTGACATTGAAATTTGACTCACGGAACCAAGTTATCCTTCATTAACTTTGGCACGTCATTTTTGATTTATTTGATGTTTAGTTATATTACATTAGGTCCAGCTTGCACACAAAAAACATTTGTCAGAAAGAAAAACCTGTACTTTTCTATTTTTACTTGAGACGTTCTATCAGGAGTTGCACTTTCAGAAAACTTTTTTTGGTTTTACTTACGTAGAGGTGAGAAAGAGTGCGCTTTCCCTTCTTTGCCTAGAATGTCGACCTGCTTACCTGACTGGCAAAATTTGGATAAATTCAGTGCATTTGCAAATCAACAGTGTTTCAAATTTTAAACCAAGCACATTTGAATTTGGAATGGTTGGACCAACTAAACAGGCCACGGGAGGACAGCAAAGTGGCCATTTCTGTTTGCACTGACATTGAATGGACGAAACAATGAATCACTGGAACAACAACTGGATATACATTGAACAGGAGGAGGCAGCACTCTGTACGAGGCCCATAATAGAAAGTACATTTAAAAAGCCTCATTGATGCCATCATCACCTTTAAATGTGACATACATGTGCTGCTTAAAAGCTTCTTATGTGCGTTGGAAGTCTCACACGTCACCGTCTAATGTTCCATGAACAGCTCACTAGCTCACTAGGTCGCGGGAGGTTACGTTGCAGCAGCCTCGCTCTCCTCATCGGCCCGGCTGTTTGACAAAGCAGTGCCTCGACAGTTGGGGAGGAGATAATATCTCTGATTAATCGTCTTTCTATCTGTTTCGCTGATCTCCTAACAATTGTTGCGCGAATCTGTCAGAGTGGCCAAATATCTTGACACAAAGGTTGCAAAGACATTCGCTAATGAGGCTAATGAGCCACATATTCTCCTCAGGAGTTAGTGGAGACCGAAGCAGAGCTAAAAGAGTGTCAGTAGGTGAAAAATAAATACATAACTCAATTAGAAGGTGAAAACAAGTCGGTGCTTGTGTTATGTTCAGTTTTCTCTCCTGAAATACGACAGTTTAACTCCTTCAGGCTCGAAAACAAGCCAGGGACGGTATCGGGGCGGAACAACTCCAGTCTGTTCCTCACCCTTAAACCTACACAAATCTATGTGCTATAATGAGAACATAATCCAGGTAACAGGGAGCTAGAAGGCAAGACGTAGGTCATTTTAATGAGAACACGTGCTGCTGTTTTAATTCACGTACCTCTCTATTAATTTTTTTGAACGTTAACCCAAACCATAATCGTTCCCTTTATTACAATTCATAGATTTATGCGTGAAAAGTCCAACAGAATTTTTTTCGTAGGAGGTCACACAGATGTTTGTTGAGTACCTCAGATACACCATAGTGAACTTACGACAAGTTCTAAAGAGAATGCTGCGATCCTGAGCTCCAAAAAAAAAAAAAAAGAAGGAGAAGAAGAAGTGGGGGTCAGCGGCGGAAAAAGTGTCAAAAGGTCATTTTGGGAGGTGACTAGCCGAAGCGTAAGGTGGCTGCAAAGAAAAAAAGGGACATTTTGGTTTCATTTAAAAGAACCCTGGAGGAAACCAACGTCTCAGACTGAAGGTGTGCTACGTAATCTGCAACAGTGCAAAAGTTTAAAGCAGATGGCACTTCAAGAGTTTCAACACCTTTCTGTGACTTATGTGACCCCCCCCCCCCCCACCAGTTTAGTCCAGGCACTTCCTTTTTCATATTTAAGGGTGGCGATGAAGGTCTTTGCCTAAAATACCAATTTATTTCCAGTGATTTATGTCTCCACTGCAATACCCTTGACTATTACGTCCACCAGTCAGGGGTCTGAGGTAAATACTGTTGTGGTGGTGCAGCAAAGAGAGCAAATGATAGGGTTGAAGAGAGCATGCTAGCGAGGTCAGTGAACGCCCCAGAGAGACCAGAGCGGCAAACAAGGGAGATGAAACCGAGACAGGAAACAAGACGCACAAGTCAAAAGCTCTGATAACTGGCTGCTATTTAGGTGCCTTTGTTGTTAAGCTGCCGGCTCTAATTGCTAAATAGCAAACATTCATTATCATTCCAGTCATTAGTCACTCTGTGTGTGAGGGGTTCTGCAGGTGTGGGTGGCCTGAAGCATCAACACAGTATGCATTCAAAAAAAAAAAAAAAAAAAAAGCCCTGGTAAGAAAACTTAGAATTGGAACAATTTTTTGATTTCCAGTAAGAAGTTCTGACCAAATAACCCAGCATGCATGAAAGAAGAAAATACGTTGATTACCTGTTTGTAGTTCCGTCAGTTACGGGCAGCGGAAGAGGGAGAGAAGAAGAAAACAGCATGAGAACCTTCAGAACGGCTCGATTTATTGATTTGAAAAAAAAAGAGGAAGAGATCAAATCAATTATTCCAGATGACGACGTGGATGGACTGATATTATTAACATCTTTCAGTGAGCTGACATCGTGAGAGACTGGTGCTTGTTCTCTGTGTGATTAAGCCAAAAAGCGTCATATATATGTGTGTGTGTATATATATATATATATATATATATATATATATATATATATATATATATATATATATAAAAAATTCAAAGTCATTACGGTCGGTGAAGCTGTGATTCATTAGCAACAATTTGTGTGGATTCACTAACCTGGCTTTAACTTTAGCAAGGATCTTTTTTTCTTTTTTCTTTTTTTTTTTTTTTTTAACTCTGCACGACTGCACACAGGATGAAAATAAAGTACGATGATAAAACATCTGACACATTCTGTGCTTGGCAATGAAGCACATTTGGTTCTATTAAAGAGATTATTGAAGAGACGCTGCGCTTTGTCAGCAGGTTTCATGGCTTAGCAGACCTTGAAATGGAAGATGCTGCCACCTACACCGTGTTCCACACCAGAAATATATAAAATAACCTACCAAGTACAACCTGCAACGCTTTGGACAACTTGAAACCGTGAATAACACAACCTTTGAGCAAATAAGTTCACTTTGGATTTTTTTCTCCGACATCCGTGAGTTTCAAGCCAGGACATAAAAGACAGTGAGAGATCTCAACACCTCTCCAATTCTTTTCTCCATCCCTCCATGAGTCCCAGTCCCTTACTGTCCCCCGTTGTCCGTCCCTATGACTCAGGAGGTGTCGCACACCGCCCAGATAATCACCGATATCTCCTCACGTCCCCAAAAAGAAAAAAAGAAAAAGTTTCATCTTGTTCCTGCATGGGGTGCCACTCACGCACCACATTTGTCTTGGAGTTCTGCATTGTGGAAAATGGTTGAAAATTGGCTTTCACAGGTCGAAGCGTCCCCCTTCATAGATCACAGCGATGTCCTCCAGATAGAGGCTGGCCCACATCCACGGCCGAGGCGGCGCGCTCAAATAACTCTCCCTGATAGCCAACTTTCTCTGTCTCAACTAGAAGGAAGCAGCCGAGATAATATCAGATTGAATAGCTTGTATGTTGGCAACAGCCTGCACTGACATGGATTATCTACGAACAAAAGCAAAAACATATATAACCTTAAAGTAGAGGGGCGACAGCGTTACCATAGCGGCGTCGCTACGGGAGGGAAACAAACAAAGTATTTATCTGTTCATCTTTTCTTCTGAGAAATGGCTTTATTTCCTTAATGCTAAATAGAGTGTTCACAGTCGCAGGAAGGCAAGGCAAGGCCGGTTCACTCGTATGGCACAATTCAACAGCAAGGCATTCAAAGTGCTTTACATCACACAAGAAAACACACGGAGTTTAAAAGCAATAAAATCAACGCAGGTAAAGAGAGTTGCAATGACGAGGAGCCTCCACGTTACGTCTGGCTTTGAGAACTTTATTCTGAAAACGACTGACTGCCTTCCTGTTGTTTTCCTTTATTTTTAAGCAGACAGTTTCATCAGTGTTGTTCACGTCCCCCGAACTGAGAGGTGAGGGAAGGCTCTGATATTCTGATTCTTTTGTATCTTTTATTTCTCACCTGCTCTCTCGACTTTTACCCACACACACACGCACCCACACAAACACGCACACACACACACACACACACAATATAGACTTGTGTTTATCCCCAAGATGTTTAAGCTTAGGAGGCGGCGTGGCTCAGAGGTAGCGTGGCCATCTAGCAACATAAGGGTCGCTGGTTCAGTCCTCACTTCCCCCGGTGACCACGTCCAAGTGTCCTTGAGCAAGTTGCTGAACCTCTAATTTCTCCTGATGGCCCTGGGATGGACTGGCAACCCGTCCAGGGTGAACCCCGCCTCTCACCCAATGTCAGCTGGGATAGGCTCCACCCCCCCACGACCCTTAATATATAAGGGGTATAGAAAATGGATGGAAGTTTGAGATTAATCCTAACATAAGCCTAACTTTAACCTTAACTACTACTCAAAATAAGAGTTGTCCCCCTCATAACTGGTGTCAAGTTGAGCTTGTGTCTCAGAAAGTGGCTTAAGTTCTCCCCACACACTTCTCCCAGTCATAATTACAGTCCCAGAGCGAACACTGGTGCCGTGAACGACCCGTGGAGCAGCTTTAGATGAGGTGCCGTGTTTTTGTTGGGTCCCCCCGCCCCCTCCTCTCTCCTGACTCTGACAGGACACACTTACTGGAAACTAGCCAGGTTTTTGTGAGTGTGAGTGTTTGTTTATTGGTGTGGCTAAGTGTGTGTGCGTGCGTGTGCGTGTGTGTGTGTGTGTGTGTGTGTAGTGATGGGGGACAGATGTGGCAGCTCTCTGCTGACTGATAACAAACTATTCGACCACAAAGGACAGTTGGACAAACATGAGGAGTCGAGGAGGAGAAAGAAAGCAGGAGCGAGAGTGGAAAAGGATCCGTCGTCACTCGGCCCGTCCTTTTCCTCTCTGCTTTCTGAAGGTCTAATGGTGTGGTAGGACAGAAGACTGACCAACGTCTTTTCCGCTTGTCTGACTCCCACTCCAAAACTCTTAAACTCTCTCTCTCTCTACATCCAATTTTCTTTCTCCTTCTCTGATGGCCACTCTTCTTTTTCCCCCTTTAGTCTCCCTCTGAACGACAATTGGTCCCATTCAATATGAGCGACTGAAGGCAAATGAAACATTGCTGCATAAGTGGGTGAGGACGGGGGGGGGGGGGGTAAGGGGGGGTGGTGCGATGCGATGTGAATTGAAATCGACTGGGGCTCTATGTCAGAATGACAATGGTGATCAGCGTCATGCTGTATGGGAGGAGAAGGCGGCTAGAATAAGGACGCAGCTCGATCCAGCAAGCCCCAGGAAAATAGAACCAAGCACACACACATCACATGACTGCAGGGGTGTGGCCTGTAGCAGACGCACCACGTGATCTGTGCTTGCTGACATACATAATAGAAACGTGTGTGTGTGTGTGTGTGTGTGTGTGTGTGTAATTGGCCAGTTATAGGTGCAGGGAGAGGTTAATTGAGGCGTTCACTCTCGTGAAGGTGGGGGAGTTTCAATTAATGTTGTGAAGGTTGCCGTCAGAGACGAAGCCACAGGAACAGCAAGTCTATTAAAGGTGTAATTAACACTGGCATTCTGGTGCAACACAGAGACCAGACTTTGTTAAGTCGAGTTCCTGCAAAAGAAAGCAAACTAAGGCCAAATTTAGTATCCAAACAATAAAGGATGCTAGTCTCAGTAGCCCCTGCAGGACAGTATTCTAATACACCACCAAAAATGAAATCTGTCTTGTGCCAAACGCTTATTGCCTTTGTTTTTTGTGGTTTTTTTGCACGATTGAACACCGGTTCGTGAATAAAGTCATCAAGTCCAAGTTCCTTTCAGTCTGGATTTACTATAAACCAGCAGCAACTCATACTCGCTCTTTATAAACAAGTACAAGTACAGGTAATCTTCAATATTTTTTTTGTACTAAGCCGACACAGTACTTACACTTCTGACACAGTATACCATGTTCGAATAAAAGGCAAGAGAAGCAAGCGAGAGAGAAATCTACATGTACGTTATGTGCATGTCATGATACTTTTGGTTGTTTTATATTTTTACTTCAGCACTAAAACAATTCAACCGATATATAAAATGAGACGAACGTGCAGGGAGGCCCAGAGAAGCCAATTACGTGTCTCACCTAAATAACAATCTTGCAAGATTACAGTAAACTATGGTATTAAAAAAAACACCTTTCGTAACACGTTTCTGTTTTGCGTTCCCTGGATGCTTGACAACACGTTATTGGGCTTAAGACCTTCAACCAAAGTAGCAAGAGTCATTTATACGGTTTTACGCAATATCGCGCAACTCCCAAAAAAAACAACAAAAAAAAAAGACGCACAAACAAAGATCCCTCGTCGTCTCTTAAAAAAAAGAAGTCACATCAGGCCATTGCGGGTGACGCCCCTGTGATATCCACTACAACATCCTTTCACTGCCATTTGCCTATCCTCCCGTTGGATCTCGTGCAATGACATTTCTGCTAAAGCAGCTACTTCCACTGCAGTAACTGAGCAGCAACAAGTCTTGGTGGGAGTATAAAGATTCTCCCTTTGGCCAACAATAAAGGAGCCAAATGTTGTCTTCGATGAAGAAGTGTAACTACATTTCATGCGCTAAGTGACTTGTCCCTATAAAGAGTTATGTATTTACAATTCTGCTTTTATGAGATGGGATTTGTTGAGGTAGGAAATGTGGCTTGAAAGACGAGAAGGTCACTGGCACTGCTCGCTGCTATTGCTCTTGGATGACACTGCAGAGCTGCTTCTGGTCATGGCCACAGCGCCTGATCATGTCTGTCCAGAGCAAAATGTCTCCCTGAAGGTAAAGCCACTTAGAGGGGCCAGGACGATTAGGCTTTATTTTACAGCAGCGTTCCATGGCATGGCTGCCTGGCTTCCAACCAGATTTACTCTGCCTGAGGGAAGGGAATAAACTTAAGTCTATATGACGGCTGAAAGATCTAATGAAACGGCAGTCCCACGAGACACACCGATCCACATACAGGAGGCATTCCCAAGCGTTAGTCAAAGGATCCTGAACGCTGTCAGCCTGATTAAAGATTCTCACAGACCACAGACAGATTTCTGAACACATCTGAAAGAAAAAGGTGACAGTGCGTAGGCACAAGAAATCAATAGAGAGACTTCGTGACTGACAAGCACATGTGGCCCCACAAATACTTTACAGTAATATACATCTAAGTACTTCGGTGGAGTAATCACTGTTACTACAGTTACTTCTGTGTGACTCCTGAAGCCATTTATGCTTGGCTTGAAGCCCCTGGCAGTAATGGCCACAACTATGTACACATCATCTTCATCCGGCCATACGAAAAGTAGTACACAAACGCTTTGATTGAAGCGAAACATAAACTACGCCACTTCCTTTTCTGCAGTACCGTAAAAAGTGTGGACGAGCCCATGCACTTTTTAGGGGTAAGTTGTGTGCGCTTGCATTTATGTGGTTCTCTACTTCAGAAATGTGGATTTTAAGTCAGCCAGTTTGCTTGTTTTCCCTTTGCGTAGAAATAGCTACGTCCTAGTGCATCCACTAGAGGAAGTTATTCTGCTACTGTCTCGGTTCCCGGCTGCATACCCGTACCAAGGCCTGGATAAGTGCTGGGCGGTGCTTGGTCTGGAATGAGTTGATGTTATAATTTCGCAACAGCAAGGTGACATCCAAGGGGGTTGGTGGTGGTGGTGGTGGGGGTGCATTGAGTGTTCTACATTGTTTTAGTGTGTCATTATGCTGCAGTTGAAGAGATC
Source organism: Aulostomus chinensis (assembly GCF_037954235.1). Lineage (NCBI taxonomy): Eukaryota > Metazoa > Chordata > Actinopteri > Syngnathiformes > Aulostomidae > Aulostomus > Aulostomus chinensis. The sequence continues at coordinate 18,432,781 of NC_141342.1, read as the reverse complement.
AATAAATAATGATGTAACTCTACGAGCTTGCCAGTAGGGGGCGACTGATAAAACTACCCACAATGACAAATTGTGCCTGCAGCTGTACTGACTGACTGATGTTTAAAACACCAAGTTAACACAACCTAAACGGTGGTTTCCAAGTCTGTCAGTTCTCTCTTTTTACAAATTAACTAACCCTAACCTAAATCCAGATGTTGCTCAAACGTTCAACCGCACTGTAACCAGGACAGAGAGTGGCACTGACTGTGTGTAGCGTGTTATAATATCCCCAGACTTTCATTGATTTCCTAACTAATATACCATTTGGTAGCACAGGCTACAGTAACGTGAGCCAGGGACACACTCCAGCCAGGCCTCCGCAGTAATGACTGCAATGTTGCAGTTTGCAGATTCTGGCCTGGGGTGAACAGGGTAAAGAAATTGATCGCAGTATTGATGGCTGGGGCGGATGACTTTGTCAGTGAATTCAGCTGGACTTATTTCCACATGGTCACCTAGAAATCAGGCTTGAGAACTTCTGCTCTAAAGACCCTGTGACACAGTTTCAGACTCTAATGTTGCTCAAATAGATTTAATAGGAAAAGAGGGATGCAGTAATATCACGAGAGGTACAGTAAATATATTATGTACTTGTACAGTTGGTGCTTTCCTGGGATTGTGACATGGCTGTAGCACCCCCTAGCCCCAGAGTAGCGCCATGACTGTGCTGCAGGAACCCCAAAAAAGGAAAACACACACGCAGTTTCAGAGTGAACGTGAAGACTGATTAATTCCTTGCTCAAATGGGCTTGAAATTTTCCATGATTCTCTCATTGTGAATTTAATTATATTTTACAAGGGATGAAATCCTCCGTTAACTGCCGTCTTTCCACATGAAGGGAAAATATTTGGACTTCTTAATTCCCCGTGCAATGTGCTGGCTACCCCGTCCGGCATGCACGGACTTCATCTAATATTTGAAGATATTACAATTTAATTTCATATTCTTTGGAGCTTTGGAGGCTGGGCTGCAGTGGAACGCTTTTTGGGAAATATTGCATAACCTTCATGGCCAAGAGAGACACGTGCAGCGGGGCAGTGAAGGGCTTTGACCTAATATCAAAAAGTAAGTGGATCAGGGAATTATACGTGATCTTAGATATAAACTGTACATAAAATCAGGTTGAAAGAAACCACAAAGCTGGTTACAGAGGGGATGCAAAGATACCACAAATCTCTCCCTTTTCATTCAGTTAATCATTCCTCCTTTGTTCCCTGGTGATGTAACCTTTCCTTGCCCTTTGCCCCTGAATGTATCATTGTTGACAGTCAGAAAAGCCCTACGCTGACATATGTTGACCTTAGAAATACAGATAATAACTAATGACCCCACTATGACTGTTGACTTCACATCGATTTCCACTTTACATCCGACCAGTGACCCATTATGGACCCTGTCATACTATACTCCATGAGCTGGGACATTGGTGTATTATGAATCGGTCCAATTAGTTTATTTACTGTAACCCCCCCTCCCCCTCGCCCCCAAGCTTGAAAGCTGACCTTTGCTTGCCTTACATGAATGCCTGAGGTAAAGTATAGAGTTGAAAGAGAGAGGGAAATCAAGTCTAGATTAGCTTCTTTAAAGCAGAGTTCACTCTGAATTTGATTCAAATGTAACCACGCCGATCTGCTTTCAGGCATGAAAAAAAAAACAAAAAAAACCACAGTCCATCTGCGTAATACTTTCATTAACAAAGTGCAGCATTTTAATAGCATTGCTCTGGAATGAGGTTCAGCTTATGAGGGAAAAACAGACAGGTTTATGCATGGGTAGGCAGAGCTCTGTGGGCCTGACTGAATGGGCCACAAACATGTAAAAATAAATGTCACTCATTCAAGAACCTCAGAGGGAAGAATAAATGACATCATGTTGGGTTGGTGAGTTCCACTGCATCAGGCGTTCTTTCATTTAGTGTATTACATTATGATACCAGTGCTACCACAGTTCTCCAGTTCAAGTCTCTCTCAGGTTGATGCAGTGACGCCAAGGCTTCATATTTGTTTAATCCCTATGGGGATTTACATTATGATACTTTTGAGCAACCCTAAAATATCCGGAAGTGTCAGATGGTTAGTTTGCAGGACGCATTCAAGACGTCGTCGCTGACATTGTATAGAAAAGGGAAGATACTTTAAAGAATGATACTTGGCAGGATATTGGATGAATCATATCTCACTTACCATCTATCGGGGCTATTTTTAACCAGTAATATCGACAAATACACCTACAATCAAATGCCAGTTGGTAGAAGAGCGGAAACACCTTCTCTTTGAGAAAAGGAATGGTTCTTCAGTCAAAGACATATTCTCCAGCTCTGATGTAACTGATGCTATCCACACTATCGGTTTTAGGAGCCATCATTGTTGTTCTGAACTGTAGTTTCCCTGATGTGGCACCTAAACCACACCCATATCGCCTCACGGGACACCGGGCAAAGGAACTTGACACAGACAGACGAGACGGTTTCTCTCATGATCTTGGAAAAACAAAAACAAACAAAAAAATCTCACGTGATAAAAATTCCTAATGGAACCCACAAGATGGTGCAAGACCTCGTCCCTCTCTTGCATCAAACTGTAAAAGAAGTCCTGAACAAGTTGACCGCGTGGGTCTGGCTGCACAGACTCTGAAGGACATCATCTGCAAACAAGCTAAATAACTGAAATGTCTTTTGCAAAATGTGAAAATCGAGTATGACCAACTTTAGGATCTTCCTCACAAGGCATCACCCGGAGTTCCATAACGCGCGGATTATTGTGCATATTTACTTTTATGCCTCTGTGCCAGCAACAGCTACAGAATGTGCCCAAGGCTTTCTGTTGCAGGGTCCAGTTCTCGTGATAACTGAGAGGTGTTTTGTCTTAGAAGGTTTTTTTGTGGCCAAACGACAAAAGTTCAGGTCATTGTCTTGGAGTCATGTTGATGTTTTTCAAATGTGTCCCACGACCTATCACTGCATTGTTTCCTCTAAGTGTTTTAAGACCCGAAGGATAACACCTCTCTTCAGAGGAGACACCACAAGTGGACCTGCGGGACACAAGACCTCAGGCTGATCCAGATCTACAACAACAGAATTATTTGTTCGTTAGGAAAGTGCTGGCAGCTTGAAGAGGCTTTAATGACATCATCACGTAAACTGTCTGGTGTTAAAATGACGATTGTTCATGCTAATGAGAGTAAATACAACCTGGATTCATGTTTTGGAACTGCGGAAACATGGCCCACATACATGGGATTTTAGGTGGATAGAGAGACAGATATATACAGTGTATGGACAGGTAGAAATAAATATTGTAGCAAACACACACATCCAATACAGCTATGTGGCATATAGATCCACACACACACACACACACACACACACACACACACACACACACACACACACACACACACACACAGCTCCATCCAGCAGTCTCTAATTAATTGGATGAAAAAGCAAGGCATATTGATTTTCCAATGACATGGACTCAGGGTTTCAAGATCACAACGCAGGCAGAACTCTGTGTGTGTGTGTGTGTGTGTGTGTGTGTGTGTACACTCAGTTTGAGTATGCTTGTGTGTGTGTTTGGGCAAGCACATTGGTACTCTGCGTGTGTGTGTTATCTGGGACAACCATCCTTCATGTCCATGTTTGGGCTCTTGAAACACGAGCCTCTACAGCAGTGACTGTAGTGTCCATTAAATGCGCCCCCCCCCCCCCCCAAAAAAAAAAACCCACACGTGTTTCAGGAATGATGCCATCCGGTCTCCCTGTTTGAACAAAGCACATTGTTCCACTTTGAGAGCTGAAGTGGTGGGGAAGTCTAGCCAGGGAGGTATTTTAATGAGATTCCATGACGTTTGCTTTAAAACTGGCTCGCTGTTATCACACTTTGGCACAGAAGTGATGTGGTATAAAACACTGGTAATCACGGTCCTGTGTGTCATTGACACATCCTGAAACAATCTTACTCGCCCAATCCTAATTTTAGTTCCTGTTTAAATGCAAGAAGTTTAGCTGTGTCACTGATTTGTGACCTGGTTGTGACTGCAACTGTCCAAGGTGACCTACAGTTCAATTTTGACCGACTCAGATGAAGTGTTACACTGCTAAAATGAAGCTCCTTCATAAGAGGGCACCCAGGATCACCCTACTTAAGAAACATGTGCGTGATATATTTTAAAAAAAAAAAGGTTAGGTAAGATCCTCAAGGCAATGACCTCAAAGAGAGCTGGAGAGATTATGCATAAACTCCAACCCCGACCGTTAGCATTATCGTGGGTTACCTCTACCCAAATGGATTTACAATCCTAGCAGGAAATAAACTCTGCAGCTGCCGAAAGCTTTGAACATTTTTCAGCATTCAGCGAGACAATCGCCACGAATGAATGCCGCATTTAGGATTTTTGAAACTTTGATTACATTGTTAGAAGTGCGAAGCTAACGTTATGCTATGCACAAGCGATTACGCTGCCTTCATAAGTTGTCACACTTCTACTTTTGGCATGGCGAGGTTTGTGTTCTTGTTTAGCTACTTTAAAGACCTATAAAAAATTCTTAATAAGCTCATGTGTATCAGGCATCGAACCTGAAATCCTTTAAGATAAGAGAAGCTAATGTACTTGTGGGTTTTAGAACTTATTCATATGCCGCTTTATTACCATCACTGTTGTTGTTGTTGTTGTTTTTTTTTAAACAAACTTTAAGTAAAAAGAAAAGATAAAAGAGGCTGCTTGTTCTAAAAAACTGTAATACTTTTAACACTTGCTATGCCCTTTACTACATTTGCACGCATCTATTTTTAGTTTTGCATGCCAGTGGAACTCACACACTTCGGTGTCCTCGTCTGACAGAGGGGCTTCGACATACTGTCTCTGTTTAAATTAAATAAACGTATGTACGTATTCAAGTCAGGGATGGTGTGTATAGCCGGCGGGCCTGCAAGCGAGTGTCCAGAGTGTGGGGTGAACGGGGGGAAAAGCAATATGGGACAGGGAGGTAGTGAGAGAAAGAAATCTGATTTGCAGCTGGCTGTGAGACACAAAGCCCTTAATTACACTGTACAGGCATCACAGGAATAGCAGTCTGCCTGGGTGTAATGGGATCCAGATGAGGGAATTATTCCCATTTCCTGACAAAATGGCTTCAAGATGGGGGGACAGCGCTACCGTCCTAACTTCTAACAGAGCCAATAGGAATCAAACAACTTCAGATTGCTGCAGGAGGAGACTGCAACACTGTAGGTGGTAATGTATGTGTGTGTGTGTGTGCATGTACAGTGCAGTACGAAGAGTACCCATGCTGTGCACATGGCTGTGAGTACAATTTTAATTAAGATTTTTTTTTAAATGCAGTTAAATACAGACCTGCATATAAAAAGGTCGAGTATTATATCAAGATCAAATGGGCCATCCGTCTGAAAAATGAGGTGCTGAAATTAACTGGAAGAAAAAACACACAACTCCAATTGTATTTGAAAAGTAAAAAATGTCATCTTAATCTTATTCAAACACCAGGATGACACAGCGGGTTGAGGTAAGGCACCTTTCTCGATTACCAAAACAACACGACAAAAATAAACCCAATTGTTGAACATCTGGCATCCTCATGTTCTAGCCAAAGGGATTTTTGAAGGGGTTCTAGATTAAATGGTAAACATTAGTTCCAGTGATGTTAACATGTTGTTCTACAGTATAAAATATATGTGTAACTACAACAATTTTGGGCTGTTTATGGGTCCTAAGAAACATTTCCATTTTCTACTGCTTATCCTGTTAAGGGTCATGGGGGGTGGAGCCTATCCCAGCATCCTTCAGGCGAGAGGCAGGGTTCACCCTGGACAGGTCACCAGTCCATCACAGGGTCAACACATAGAGACAGACAACCATTCACACTCACAGCCACGCCTACGGTCAATTTAGAGTATCAATCAGCCTCGTCCCCTCTTGATGTCTTTGGATTGTGGGAGGAAGCTGGTGTTGTGCCAACTCTACCAGACCAAGAGATTAATTCAGAGATGTGACAATCAGTCCAGCTGAAGAAGGCTTTCGGCCTGTGAGGCCTAACACCCCCTTTACAAAGCCTGAATTCAAGTGACCACATGTTCTTTAACAAAGGATCGTAAAGTGGGGGTTATTACACTGACCACTGGCCCCCCTCTGAGAACCTGTCCCCTGACCACATCCAAGAACATGTCAAAATGCTATTGGCTGAGAGCCAGTATCATCCCACAGGAAGTGACATCATCGGCCTCCACACATAAAACTTCAGCACGAAGAAGATTCTTCCTCTCTCGGTGATTTTCTTCTCTCTGTGGTTTTCTTCCCTTGGGTGGTTTGCAAGTCTTCAAGAAGATCCCACCCTCCGGTTCTCCGCCTCGGACCTCGAGTGCAGTGCAGCGACGACAGAGACCCCAGAAGGACAACTCTCTCCCTCCTGTCCACTCGTCCAGAGAAGTCACCGTCGAGCCACGCAACCCGCGTGAACTGGTCCCTGGTGAAAGAAAGCTCAACAGCTTCTTCATCCTTCCCACCAGTAACTCCAGCAGACCCTGCAGGCTGCCCCACCGCCGCTCTGCTGCCTTCCGAGTCGAGCCGAACCGCGCTCCGGAACACGGAAACTGAATCCCTTACCGCTCCACCGGGTCAAGTAAGGATTCCTTTAACGAGGCATTTTCTGGGCAGAGAAACAGCTTAGTGTGTTGTATGATGTCTATGAATGCTCTGTTTATGTGATGGAGGTCCTGTAATTAGCAGAAATTACATAGAATTATACGTTATTTATTGATGTTAGTTATTAATAACCGTGACCTCTCAAGAAGGTGTTACCGGTTATTAATACTGCACAAGTGTGTTAACACACACATTTTTGGGTTCATCTTTGTTCTTCCCTTCCTATCTCTCTCTCTCTCTCTCTTTCTCTCTCTCTCTCTCTCGCTAAGCGCTCCGCTTAGTTATTAACATTCCGTAAGTTCTACCTCCACGGTGCTAACTAGCGGCTAGCTAGCCTCAGCTAACTAGCCTAGCTTTTAGCCCTGCTGCGACGCTAACTGGTTGCTAGGCAACCATACCCCCCCACCCCTTCTTCATTCACTCACACACACACACACACACACGTTTACACACACACGCGCACACACACATATTATCACTTGTGTCTTTCGTTTAGATAACAGTTGTACCAATGTGTTGCTGATTGATCGATGCACTGTGTTAATAAATATATTTTTATTACATGAGAGAAGTCGTAGTGTCTTTTGTGTCCGAACTTGTGGTCACGTGTCTCAGCAATAGCCAGTGCTTGGATCTCCTCCTCCATCAGAGCTGTCCCTTGGTAGTTAATGTCACAGAATATTGACTGTTTAGTAGATAAACTCTGTTCAAGACTGATAACTGTTACAAGTTTGGTCGTATTATAGTTTCCCTGAACTCATCAGGGTGGTGCCCCGTATAATTAATATTTAATATTAATTAGTAATTTATTTATTAATCGATAATTCTATTCATAATTATCAATGATCATTATTTTTGACCAATTCGCTCTTCAGCGCACAACACTGGAGTACCAGAGAGAACCCACGCAGGAACAGGGAGAACATGGAGACTCCACACAGAAAGATCCCGTGCTGGAGCCGGGGCTTGAACCCGGAACCTTCTTGCTGTGAGGGGACAGCGCTGACCACTGCACCACCGTGCTACCTGTCCTAAAAAAAAGGCTAAATAAGGCTACAGAAGCCTTCGCGGATATTTAACGCTATCACGCTCAAAACAGAAGTAGCGGGGAGGTAGATACCGTCAGGCTGACGTCATGCATCCGTGGTGTAGTTTGCTTGTAGCACAACGCTAGCTTTGTGCTGCTGCCAATTGTGTTTATGCTTCAGAAAATTCAGTTCACCTGTGAAGATCATCTTGCTCCACGAAGCGTGCGCGTCTCTTCCACAAAAACAACTCGTCCCTGTTGCCTTCAGTGGAGCACAATTTCGTAGTTCCTCCATCTCCTTGACTTGTCATAGATCACCAGTTCAAACTTTGGCAACTCTCATCATGTAATGCAAGTTATAATTTGGTGGCTCTTTCAATTTCAAAATGTCACCCGATCTGCACATTAGCAGATGATAAATTTGCTTTTTTATTATAAAAACAATCACTTCCTAACTCAGACATGTGCAACTATGTATAAACTTGAGGTTTTCATGGTGATTTGTTTGGGCTGAGTCCCTCGCCAGGCCTTTGTGGGCTGTCTGTAAGCCAGACAGCGTATCAGACTCTGGCCCAATACCGTTTCTTATTTAGGGCGATGACAGCGAGCCAGAAGAATGCCTCTCGACACAGTGAGTGTGACGTGGGAGGAATGATGCAACAGAAGCAGGGATTTTTGACGGGTACTTTGATCACGGTGAAAGAAAGTAGGGAAGGTGACACGAGTGACCCGCGAAAGGAGAGAGAAAACAAAAAGCAAGAGAAGTCGCTGCTATAAGAAGGCGCCACACAAGTTTTATCCCCTTCTCGCTTTTGACATTTCTCACAGCTTTGATCATGCTTTCAATTCATCAAATTCCCATAAGCTGCACATTTATGTGTATTCTTCCATCAGCGTTCTTCCATCCTTTCCCCCACTTGTCCATAACACATTTAGTCAGGTGACATTTTCGGTGAGATGCAACCGAAGTGTGGTTCCTGTGTGAGATTGAGCCCCCCCCTTTGGGAGAAGAAAGATACTTTAAAGGAAGACATTCTTTCCTGATGCAGCACTCTCGGTTGCCTCGATCTTCCCCAAGTTTGTGTGAGTGATGAGAATAAACAGTGGGACTGAAGGGAGAGGAGAAACACACACTGGGGACAGTTTTATCTATGAAGTTTCACCCTCGCCAGTTTATTTATTTATTTTCCTTACAGGTACTCCTTCTCCCCAGACATTTTGTTTAAGCTTTTGTTCTTAAACATTCTTTGCAGCAACGGTCTCTTGATGACGTTGAAGTCCCGCACACGGTTTCCAAATGCTTGACGGGCAGGAGCGGGGAATAACCAGGGAGGAGGAGGACGAGGCAATAGGCTGGACACTCAGGATCCATCAATGGTAACAAAAGAAGCAAATGCACACATGTTTAAGTACACGTGTGAGCTGTGACCGAGACAAAGAGTGACACGGTGTGCCAGAAAATGCAGCTGCACACTGAGAAGCACGGAAATAAAATCCACAATAAAAAGAGAGCAACAACAAAAAAGGGTGTCTGGAGAAGGAATAGACGAGGGGCGGGTAGTAGTAGACTCTCTGAGGGGGAGCGGTGTGTGATAGGTGATAAATATTCAACAAATACTTGGTGAGCGCACTCGAGAAACCATACGAACATGCACCAGAATACACAGCAGTCCCCAGTCAATTTTGGCAGCAGGCAGAATGAGGCTCGAGAAGATGCAGGTGATGAAAAATCAGGATGAGGTGGCCTGCAGGGGAGAGATGGGAGGAGAAGTAGGAGACTGCAGGTGCAACAGTGTGAAAGGCTGTTAGTAAAGCCTGACAATTTCAAGTTTTCGTATTTCCTTTGCAAGCTTTTCCTTCATCTGTACCCATTTTGCCTCAATTCCTCTCCTTCCATCTTGCTCTGGAAAGTTCTCCAGAAAGGAGGGCTGACCCCTCCTTCAACTCCCCTCCTGAGGGGCCATCCATCAGCTGCTGGCCCCGGACAAATTGAGGGAGGACAAGGGGGCGGATAAATAGCTGGGAGGAAGGATGGAGGTGGATGGCGGAGAGTTTTGCAGGTTAGATCTGGAGGTCGGAGTGGTAAGGCCAGTGGGGAGAGGGGACGTCTGTACCGGGGGAAATTAGGTAATATGTTGGAAGCAGGTGAAAAATGGCTGTGTCACTCCATCAGTGCGGCTTCACCGCCACACTTCATTGATCAGGCGGGGACAGAGAGAGAGAGAGAGAGAGAGAGAGAGAGAGAGAGAGAGAGAGAGAGAGAGAGAATAGAAGAACACACTTGTATGCTGTAATCTGTTCAATATGACATTTTTCAAATATCAAGACAGAACCCATATTAAAGCATTTAGAGATGAAATTGAGGATGACATCACGCGCGCGCGCGCACACACACACACACACACACGCACACACACGGGAGTGTAGTGTGATGTAAAGCTGCCACGTACTGCACAAAGTAAATGGAAGAAACATCAGTCATTTGCTTCACTTAAAAAAAAGGCGTGTCATGATGTGCATTCACACCTTTCACTCAGTATGTGTCAGGTGTCAAGATGGCTCACGGGGAGGGAGAGAGAGAGGGGGAGGGAGGGGGGGAGGGAGAGAGAGAGAGGGGGAGGGAGGGGGGAGAGAGGGAGGAGAGGATATATTAGCGCCGCAACTCTCTTCTGTCTACTTCATCTTGCACTATTATATCACCAGTAGTCGCACACAAGTGGAGCGAAACCATGCCTGCAAAAATTGGCACGCACACACGAACACACACACACACACACACACACACACACACACACACACACACACACACACACACACACACACACACACACACACACACACACACACACACAAACACACAATTTGTGCTGAGCTCCACAATATCAAATTGGGATTCCGCGTTCGTGATTCCGGAGGAGTTATCAGCAAAATATTGAAAAGAGTAAATGTAAATAAAATGATTATTTGCCAGCCATATTTACAGTCAAATATCCGGCAGCAGAAGTCCATTCATAATTCATGGGCGGTTCTGCAGCTCTGTATTTACATCCAATTCCAACCAATGAGGATCTCAGCGTGTGTTGTAGTGTGTCAGGATGAGCGAAGGCCGAGGGGGTGGAGGGCTCGTGGCGTGATTTATCAGTTTGACTAAGTCTTTCTAGGTTTTTCTCTTACGCTCCAGTCTACACGACTTAAGATCCACCTTTAAAATCTGACAAAAAAACAGAGCAAAAGATTAAAAGTTTGCAGACTAAAATGAAGGTTCAAATGCTGTGCTGCTGCGATGCTTCTGTATTTCTGTGACTGTCATGGAGGAGGTTGAATACGTGTCACAATTTGGGTTTTTATGGTCCCACGAGGGGTTTGACTCCCTGTGCTATCGTCGTCTTCAACCTTCCATTTTATGTTCCGGGTCACCAGAATATTTCAGTGTCTGAGCGATTTTTCATGCACAATCGTTCAAATGTCGCTCGCCCAGAGCGTCCAGTGTGCTTGCTCTGTTTTGCAGCAAAAATACCTGACATGCCTTTAATTCCATCGTCATCTTCCGCTTATTCCTTACAAGTAAGGGTCGTGGAGGGGTGGAGCCTATCCCAGCATCTACGGGCGAGAGGCGGGGTTCACCCTGGACAGGTCGCCAGTCCATCGCAGGGCCAACATACAGAGACGAACAACCATTCACACTCACAGTCACACCTACGGTCAATTTAGAGTATCAATCAGCCTCGTCCCCTCTTGATGTCTTTGGACTGTGGGAGGAAGCTGGAGTACCAGAGAGAACCCACTCAGGAACAGGGAGAACATGGAGACTCCACCCAGAAAGATCCTGTGCTGGAGACAGGAACCTTCTTGCTGTGAGGCCACAGTGCTGACCACTGCACCACCGTGCAGCCGCTATGCCTTTAATTCTCAACGGGAAATTCCATATTTTAACAGAAGTTGTGATGAAGGTCTGGTTAAACAACCTGGTTAGGGTTAGGAAAAGATCACCTTTGCATTTAAATACCATGGGCGATTGAAAAAGTCGGTAAAAACCCCAGTTCTGTTGCCTGAAAACTCCAATATGTTTGGTGTAACCTTCCCTCTCAGGCCTGAGCTGGCTGACATGGATCACATTCAAATTATAATGCGTCACTTGCCACGGAAGAATATTGCAGGAATGAAAATAAAAGAAGACGTTGAATGCTTCCTTCTGGCTGAGCAAGAGGTGGTGAAGGAGCCTCTTGGGTTCACCACTGGCTCCTAAATTTGTCTCCGTGGTGCCATTAGAGGAAATAAGAGTGAGAAATGACAAATTGAAAGCAACCACTGAATGTAATTTGACTACAGATAGAAATTTAAATATACAAGTATATGGAAGTATCAGCGTCTGATCGTTTCATGCTTCCTATTTGTCACATTCATCCGCTTATTGTTTGTGCTTTATCTTGGAATAGTAGACAAGAATGACTTCTTCTTTTTTTTTTTTTTTTTAATGGCAATGGATTGAATGAGAATCGAGCCGTGTCAAAGGCAAGTGTGTATTTTGGCAGTAACTGATGGATGCAATTAATGTCAGTGCGTGCACGGATCAGAGACACAACTATCTGACAAATGGGGTTTCGCTGTGACCCGCCGATGACTCATTTTGGCTGAACTGACTACAGCCATTAGCCATTGGTCCATTTCTTCCTGTAATAACATGTTTTTGATGAGTCGTGGTGGCGGACCTCTGGCTGCTGATCACAACGACCTCTTATGTTTTGGTTTTGCTGTCATCTGCGTACACAAGAGCAGATGAGATGAGCTGGAGAGGTGGACAAGGAGACGCAAGCGTAAATCAATCACGTAAAGGAAGCAATCCCGTCCGGCCGAGGTGGAGAGGAAATTAGGGCAAAGCTGACACAAACAAACACCCATGTAGAAGAAACGCAAGCATGCGCACAGGAAATTGGACATTCAGGAAGTAGCCGTGAGTACTGGGCAGAGATTGTAGTTCCCCTCTGCTCTATCTAGATCTCTGAATAGCCCGAAGAAATTGGTTTCTCACTTACCGCTAACGTTTATTTTGCTGTTATCAGTTCACACGTGGCATTGCTGATATTTTTCTCCCAAAGTTCTCCGGCCACCGTGATTGAAGAGCTCCTCTTGTGCTGTTCTGAACCCCCCCCAAGGCATGAACTGCATTCATTTCAATTATAGTTAATATTCCTTTGTCAAAGTTGCTCAGACGGACAAACAAGAGTGTCTTGCTGCCTCAATTTTTGTAATTCACCTGTGCACAAACTCATTACGCTGGCGTGCACTCACTCGGTAAACCTGTCTGAAATAATGTCAAATGCAAGTCCACGCTTCGCCTTTCTGTTTGTTTGTTTTTTAAAATTTTCATCTTCATTATTTGACTACACCCAAAATCAAGGTGACCAAACGGAATTTTTGTCGTTTTGCAGTGGTTTTGGGGTCCAGTCCAGTCTGAATGACTGTTAACGATGCCAGACAACATGAGTCACGGCTCTGCGTTGGAAGCCAGTCGCAAAAATACCCTGTTCGCCCAGGTTTTGTGTTTACATCAATGCCGCTTGGAGCCAGAAGTGATAAATATTTGTGTCTACTGACCCGGGATCGAACCTTCTCCTGCTGTAGACAAAACCCAGATGTTAGCGCTCCTCTTGGGTCAGTAAAAAAGGGACTCACATTAGCATACATGCACCTTTCCAAATGTTGTAGGAGGAAAGAATGAGCCCCAGGTTTAACCACTCTACTTTAAACATGCGTTGCCAGTTTATGCAAATCCAAGCTCACCCCCCCCCCCTCCCAAAAAAAAACCCACAAAGTGCTCCTGGTGTAGTCGGTGACTTTGTCCGTCAGGTATCAGCTGATCACAGCATCCAGGGAGTTGGCCCCCTGCCAGGAACCTCAACCTACCACCTTGCAGCAAACTCCTCAATAAACGCTGACCAATCACTGTGCAGACTGACACCCTGCTGACTGAGCTGATTATGATCATGATTGTGAGCCCCACAGCTCTTTTTTCCACAAAGCACTTCACACACACACACACACACACACACACACACACACGCACGCACACACACACACACACACACACACACACACACACACACACACACACACACACACACACACACACACACATATGCGCGGGCATGCATAAGAGCCGTTGTGGTTAAATGTGGTTACAAGGTCGGGTGTTTGATCCGCGAGCTTCTACCAGCTGTAATTGTCACCGATGTGTTGGAGTATTAAACCCGCGAGTGGTGTTGCGTAACGGTACGAGCGTGTTTTTGTGCGCCTCTGAGGTCAGACCTGTTTTCATGCACGTTAAATGGCAGGCTGTGGTTGGAGGGAATAAATATTTCAGTGTCGGGCTGTAAGATAATCACTCTGATTAAATTGCTGTCGGGCTCCAAAGCTGAAGCACACAGCAGACCGTCGTCGCATCGTCGGACTGAAACGCCTTTAACGGTGCAAATACAACCTCGATGCAACTTTCACATCAGAAACACGCAACACGATAAAATGCGACGCCTCTCTAACGAAACATGAATGCCAAAGAGGTTTTACAGTGGATAGATTCGCTGGAGAACCAGACACGGAACTGGAAATAGAAATTACTTCTATTTAATATCGCTGTATTTACTCGCAAAGTAATATAATTCAACTGATGTTCTGCTGTCAGCTGATCAATTCATTCTCACTGGTAATGAAAAAAAGAAGCGAATATTCAAATTTGTAACGCTATCATAGATACAGGCAGCTAGGGATCATTGCCATTGCTGTCACTCTAAACGATGAACCCCCCTCCCCCCCCAACTCGAATAGATCACCTCCCTTGAGTCTATTTTATTTTGTCAAACTGTTATTGTGAAAAGCAGCCCATATTTCAGGGTTGAGAAAACAGCAGGAACACCTCTCAGCATACGACAAATTACAGCCTCCATAAAAACAGATTCATCAACAGCTCCGTCAAACCCGTTCAATAAAAAGTGAAAAAGGAGGATTTATTGCAGGACTGCATTAGACTGATCTCCACGTGCCTAATAAATATGACGGCATGTGTTATTGATAGGTTTTTATGACATTCCCCTCGCAAGTAAATGCGCTTTCAATAACCGCTGAAATAAAATAATTAGAGAGGGCACACACCCTTACAAGTGCGACAACAAACACACACACACACACACACACACACACACACACACTTGTGCCATTCATCAGCGTTAAATGAGCCAAAATTCGGGCTTAAAATGCGATATTTTGACAGCCAAACGGGTCATGAGATCACCAGTTTGTTTGTCAGCAGGATAGCGAACAAAGTTGCGGATGAAACTTGATGAGTTAACACGAGAGAAGTTTGGGGGAGGAACAGTCAGATTTTGGAACTGACGCAGGAAAGGGGGCCCGATCAGATGATCTCACATCAGCTTGATAAATTATACGGTCCTTCGTCTGAACGCCGGAGCCGGAACTGGGTCGGCCGACATGATGCACTGGGACGTTCGTGGTTACGCGCAAAAGAAATTCAGCTTCACTTTGCTCAGATGCACCGTCACAGTTGTGACCTTCAATCCCAGTGGACAGCTGCGTTGTACTTTCAAACATTTTCATCAAGATGTTCCTGAGATATCTGGGACCATTTGAGGTGATTGTGACCTTGACCTTTGCCCTCCAAAAATGTTTACAGACGATTCTTGTCCGTGCTATGTTTGAAGAAATTCCGCGTCGTTTTTTTCCCCTCAAGATATCATGTTCATGAGATGTGACAGCAAAACAATGTCAGGGAGCAAGCGCCGGAGCTGGAATTCTCAATTCCCCTAAACCTGATCAAACAATCAGAATAACAAAAAACAACAACAACAAAAAAAAGCATCAAAAACTGTGTTTGTTTGTTTTTTTTGTCAACTGCAGTTTTAACCTTTTGCTAGGAAAGGTTTAGGTGCAGGTAGGCTGCAAAAACATAGCAAGAAATGCCAGCTGTCATTGAAAGAAAAGAAAAAGGGCAAAATTGAGATATTTGCATTGGGTAAAACAGGCATTGACAGGACAAACAGCTGGCTTTCCCTTAGCTGGGAGGTTCAGGTTTAGCTCGGAGGGAGAGAACCCTTTTCTTCTGTCTCATTAAAGGGGGTTTTGGTTTAGACACTGAATGCGCCGTGTCAGAGCTGACGACGATGCATTTAGAATGCATATCCAGGATGATGGATTTTAAATTGCCTCCAGGATGTTGCAGTACGTTGGATCTGCGTGACCCTCAGGTGTATCTGGTAAGGCTGTGTGAAAGGATACATAATAATTACAACTTTCAAATGAGCGCCTGAATTAATCTTTTTTTATCTGGATCTGGCCGCCATCTACGACATCATCGCTGAACCAGATGGCTTTCAGGATGCCATCTATCATCAGGACCACGGATGTGTCCCCCCCCCCCCCTTTCGCCTGACAAGACTCCAATACCAACAGGCAAACCACACAAGCCTGTTCTCATTACATCGTCCGACCCAGCCTTTTTTCCCTTTTTTTCTAGTTTAATTTTATACCTCGCTTTTATCGGCTTGATTAAAAGATAAGAGAAGGTTGATTAATTATTAATAGGTTCCATCTCCGCACCATCATGATTTTTTTTAAAAATTCTTTCTCTCCTCGCTCCCCTCACCACCGATTTAGTGTTACCACCGTATGCGAACACACGAGCACACACAATTTAATTAGAAGTCAATAAACGAACCGCTTAAGTGTACAATCTAAGGTGTGAAATACAGAAAATTAGACAACGGAGGGAAAACAAATTCGGTTAATTGTCCCTCTTGTCTTGTCCAGGATTGAATCAGATAAGCTAATCATTGTGCGCGCTTTCATGTCTCATCTTACTTACTGGGCATGCACCTGTTGATTGCTCAGTTAATTGAACTTTGAGACAAAATATGATACTGTAGGTCAGACGGGTTTCTGACTCTGCAGGCACCCAGGCAAGGTGCTTAAGTTGCATGTTCAGAATGAGCGCGTTGGCTTACGAGCTTTTAGGCTCCTCAGTAGCTGAAGTGGTGTGTAAGATGGACTGTGCATGCTTGGAAACAGCCACTGAATGTCTGCTTTAAGTCATATTTTGCTACATAATTAGAAAACATAAACTACACTAGACCCTTTCCTTGAACCACAAAAGCACCAGCGAGTGGAGTACCATTCTTCTTTTCCCACACTCTCACTTCTTCTATTACTCCCACATCTACTGCCACCAGCTAAGGAACAAAAAAGCCATCCCTTTTCAAATGACTTTCCCCTACCTTTCATACCAGTGGGGGAATCTGAGTGTGCACTGCATAAAAAATGAAATAGATTAGAAAAGGCTCCCTTGCAGCCAGAGAGTAAATAGACATACAATTACCATAAAAGTGCTTGTGAGGAGAGAAGAAAAGCACATATGCATTTTTCACACCAGGAAAGGGAACTGGCTCACTCTGCCATGACGAGTCACACTGGCACGAGTTAAAAGATTTGGGTATGTGGACACGTGCATCGGTACAAAATAATCACGTTTTATGCCAGATTCCCACGTCACAAACACTCCCAAGGTGGATGACATGTGGGTGCCATTTGAACTACGTGACCTCCTTGGGCTCAAGCGAGGGTCAAGGCCGACAGTCGCTCTGCAAACAAGCCCCAGCGGGCCCTTGTGGTCATGGGGGCGTGTGTGCCCTGAATCACTGACACCACCCCATGTGAGCCGCTCAAATTCCACACCATTAAGGCATGCCAAAAGACGGGAGAATGACGGTTTCGCACCTTTTGCCTCCTGGGGTGCCGAGGGCTTATTGAGAAGAAGCTACAAACCTGCTAATGCAAGTCGCATCAGGTCCAGAAGCCACCTGCCACACAAGCTCACTCGCACCACAATGATCGCTGAAAGGTGTTGCATCCGCAACCTTTGCTGTAGCTTTGGCTGAAGGGCGTAAACCCATAAACCCTCCTTATGAACAGCCAGTGAAGAACCAAAGAGGATACTTGGCATGGTGAAGAACACCACTTCCAGCTCAATCCTCTTTTTAAACATGGAGTAACCTCCTCTCCTGCAGGAGTGAACCTCCCCAAAGCATCTTCCCCCTACATTGAGGTGTCCTGGAAAGTGATAGGCATTGTCAGACAGAAGGTGACGATCTGCCCATGTCAAGATAGACATCGCCATCCCGTGCAGGATTGGCATTCTCCAACCCCCCTTAGCAGTTGGGATACACCGCCACAGTAGCATTGTCTGACCTTCCTTCACCGTGTGCTGATAGATGAAAGCTGTCTGGACCTTTGTGACTCCTAACAAATGGATTTGAAGTGTGAACCAATAACGAAGCCTGAGGGGCGGAGCACGTATGTCAAGAACCCTCACACCGCTGGAGGCACGATATTTTTATATTTGCATCGCACTCCAAGATAATGACCAGAATCCTGTAGGAAACACTCCTGGAAATCTGAGGACATAGTGACACAGATTAGGCCCTCCGGTGCCAAAGACTTGACGGTTTCCAGCCACCCCTCTCGCTCCCTCTCTCTCTCTCTCTCTCTCTCTCCCCCCCCCCCCCTCTCTCCACAGGAGTCCCAGACTCAATTATGCCACCCACAACAATAGCAGCCTTGGAAGCATGCAATAAAACATAAACAAATTATTTTCTTTCCATGAGAGTGGTGGTCTTTTAAAGTGCGCAAAGGCCAAATAGATGTGTTATATCCTTGGGTGAAATATTTCAGTCTGGGTCATTTTTTTTAAGCCAAAGTCTACATTACCACTCTGATGCAATGATGTGAAGAGAAAAACAATACAGGGGCAAAGGGATTGTCGAGAAATCCCATGAAGGCAGTACATCTAGCTGAAACGTCAGAAAAAGCCTCCTTCTCCTCGTGCATTCCTCAGATATGCACACTCCACAATCCATCTCGCTTGCTCCACTCCCCCAAAGGATATAATCTCTATACATAATAAACATCCGCGGGAGCTTCTTTGTTTGCAGTCGGGGTCTTTGGACTTTCTGACAGAATACTTGAAGCAGTGTTCTACACTGCAGCACACGCTGGGCATATTGTGTACACTCCTGTGTTTCCGTAGCGATTAGGAGGTTTGATAAAGGTGTGACAGAGCAATTTTTCTCTGTGTGATCGATCATGGCAGGAATACAACAGAGAGACTAATTGTGCCCAGAGTTTACTTCAGTGCCTTGCAGATGTTACTACTCCGAACTTGGAAAGCCACAACCAACAGAACTAAACCTGAATAAGCAGAATTATAAATGCATAACAAGGCAGTACAAATAGAGTACCATCCTATTTCACAACTGCAAACTCCTACGCAGCAGCCTGGAACATCTGAACATTTTATATATTGGGCACCTCAAACCTTTAAAGTGGGAAATCGGATGTTGCCACATGCTGCTGGGTTTTCTCCACATATCACTGTGCGTGTCATTGAAAGTGAAGGCAGGGACTTGGCACGAAGGGAAGAATTACAGTACTTTGTCTTTAATCGACTCTCGTGGTGACTACGCTAACAGTTACGTGTCTTTGCCGTCCTATACTGAGACAGTGGCGACAGGCATGAAATGCCACCACTGGGACAAAGAAAATACAGACTGTGAGGCAGGAAATGATGGTAGTTACTATGGTTAAGTATTGCCCCTTTGTTATGTCGTCCCTGAGTGACTGGTGCTGCACGTTGAAGGAGCATCCATCTAAAACCGGGCAGAGAGAGTGAGACTCACACCAAGAAGCGCAAATATCAGAGAAACAACAACAAAAGGGCAAAGACCATGTTTTTTTTTCTTCTTCTTCTTCTTCTTTTTTTTTAAAAGATCTCTCAACATTCCTGACCTTGACAAACTGCAGGCAAGCTGCAAGGAGCTGAAACTGAACCTCAGTCAACAATATCAATACCAATGAGTGTACATAAATGCAGTACTGCTAACACTGGGGAAAACTTTTCTCTTCAGATCCACTACCGTCTTCTTATGGACAAAGAAGAAGACGATGAGAGAGAGAGAGAGAGAGAGAGAGAGAGAGAGAGAGAGAGAGAGAGGGAAAAAGACCAGGAGTGAGACAGGAAAAGTTGATGACAATGGACAATGTGCCGCTCTTTCGTTGCCATAAAAAGTTAAAGAGGGGAGTGAATTATACATGACTATATGGGAAGACATCAGCCTGCACATCCATAAAATTGTCAGCCGTGTATTAACGATTCCCTTTGTTGAACTCTGCTGCAACAGAAGCCACACTCTGCGATCATCGGCGTACATGTTGCAGCAAATGCGCGCATGCAAGAGGCTACTGCTCGTCCTCATTTATTATTCTCAAAAAAAAAAAAAAAACTGCGCAAAAAAAAGAGACAATATAGGAAGGAGCGGGATGACTCTTTGGTAAGCACTCCACCACCGATACCAGTTGCGTGATGTCAAATATTTATACTGCGTCCTCTAAGACGGAATAGCAGCAGTGTGTGTGTCAGTGTATTCAAGAGTTCAGGCTGTGAATGTTTACACAGCACACAAGACGTCTGTCTCCATGACCTTTAACACGCTGCATTCACGACACAACATGTGGGGTTACGGCGAGGATGAAGACCTTTCAAACAGGAAAGCGTGTCATTTTTCATGTCCGACTTCCTTCTGCGGTATTCAACTTTCATTTCTTTATTTCCTCCTCATGTTGTGATTCAAGTGTAAGCACTTCTGCTTGTACCACAAGGAATGTGCCATGAACTCCAAGAGGGCACGGAGAGTGGATGGGGGGTGGGGGTGGGGGGTACACTGAGAACTGTGCGAAAGCAGCAGCCTGGTCTGGGAGGCTGACATAGCCACAGAGGTAATTAGATACTAAGATGTCATGTTTAACATGTCTTCCCCAACCTCTCTCCCGCTGCTATTCCCCACGTTCTTCTCGTTCCCTCTCGTTCTGCCAACCCACCCCTTCTCCCTCACGTCATCACGGAACAGGATTTGTACATAAGAGCGAACAGTGGAGTGTAGACCTTCACCCTTTTGATCTTTTTTTTTTTTTTTTTGACAGAAGTAGTAATGAAATGTAACAAACCAATTCAACCTCAGAGGGCTCAAACATCCAATTTTCCAGATCTGATAAATCTAAAATAAATTCAAGTCAAATACGTCAACCTGAATTAAGAGCTAAGAGAAAAGTTTTTCTTTGCATAGTGGTGTTTTTCAGACTGTTATTTTAGGAAAAATTCTCATATGGCATGAGACTGTGTGTGCTGATTACTTGGCCGACTCTTTACCAGCATGAATACTGCAGAAACTCATGGGCAGATGTTTTTTGTTTTGTTTTTTTAAGGGGGAAAACGAGAGCTTGTTGAGCGCGTTTTTTTTTTTTTTTTTTTTTTAAATCAATAGACAACATCACAGCTTAAAAAAATAAATGAGCAGGAACCCTCGATATTGAACAGTTTTCACATTTTCTTGAGATCATTTCCTGGCTAAGAGTAAGAGGGAAGCTATCATATTACCATGTTTAGACAAGAGTGATTGACTCCATTCTCATAGCTGGCAACTAGAATGGCCTCAATCCGTCCAGTCTTCTTGGTCTGGCAGGAAAGGTTGCTTGTTAAAGCAGCTGAAAACAGAAATATTGAGATATATTTTGTGTGTGTGTGTGGGTGTGTGTGGGTACAGACATGAAACAGAAGACATACCGTTGAAAAAAGTTCCGTTATTTGCATTGTTAAAATGTCAAATTAATTGAATTTCCTGGCATTTTTGTATCGTCCTTACTGCTTTTATTTTGAAAAATCCATACACAAGGACCATTTGGAGGCAGACATGCTAATTTATTCATCCACAACAAAATATGAACGGGTTCTCATGCTACAGTGATTCATTGTTGTCTTTCTACAATAGAAAAGTGCTGGTAGTCGTGGCTCAGCTTTTATTTTGACATGCTATTAGCATTAGCATTAGCCAAACTGGTTTAGGTGCGCATTCACGGAACTGACCAGAATGTAAAACTGAAGCTGCAGATTGGAGGTTAACGTCAACTGTCCCCTTGATTAACCTTTGTAACGAGTAATAATTTGATAAAACCAGTAGATTTTCCACGATTCTTTCCCACGAGACTTATTAGCATAACATTATCATATCTTACTACTTCCACAGATTCTAGCTAACACGGAACCTCTCGTGTTAATTACAGTTGCGATACATTCCGGTGGCACGTACTTATTTGATTCGGCTTGATTATAGAGTGGTTATCTTCTTACACACACACACACACACACACAATACTATCAATCGAGATATACAATTTGCTGAATATATTTTTGCATCGCTGTATAAATGTTTTATTGGTTACAGCCAATCAATTAACTCGTCTGACTGGACGTCTAAAAATGGGGAGAAAATTATGTTCCACTTCAGTGTGGTGATATGAACGCACTCGAACGATCAGCGCCTCTCTCTCTCTCGCTCTCTCTCTCTCTCCTACAGTCCTTTGCATAGACCGTGAGTCATTTTCATGGCCCCAGGGAAGGGTGTAATTGAAGCCTGGTGAAAGATAATGTAATTTGGAATAGATCATAAATAATGAATAGTCAGGACCCAACTAAAGTATATGGGAGGAAATATTATCTGGTGTTTTAACTGTAGGCTGGGTAAGTGATAAAGTGGATCTATCTCCAGTTAATACTGTTGTCTAGCCGGTGGGCAAAGAGGAATTAAAACAAGCAGAAGAGTGTAGGGTATAAAACCCCTCCAACCAAAAGGAGAATAAAACACAGGAACTTTCTGTCTTCACTTCAATCATGATATTAAGGAGTTTAAAACGTCCCCATCAAGAAAACAAGCATGCCCCGAGCGGAGAAAACACACCCACATTTTTCACTCCGAGGGTTTTTGAATCAAACAGCCAGATGCGACAACTCCATAAAACAAAAAAGCCATCCCATAATTCAGACTCCCAGACCTGGGCCGGGTCTGATGGAACCTTCTATTAACCGTCTCTCCCGCGTCAATCCTCCGTACCGGCTCATACATCAAACTCCCCTGGTAGTCCGTTAACCGCCGTCTCTCTTACCTCTCCGAGGTCGAGCGGGGAAATGAGACTGCGGGATAACAATGGCTGCAGGGCCGGGCCCAGGTCAGCAATGACTGACTGCAGGGTTTATGCCTTGTGACGAGGTTAAGCCCCCCCTCCGTCTGACCCTGCAACAACCAGCACTCCCTTGCTCCTGCCTACCCACAGAGAGTTGCCCTCTGCTTAAGCTGACGGAGAGGCTGGTGGTGGGGTGGGGTGGGGTGTGGGGGGGTTGAACAGAGCAATGATATCTGCTTTTTTTTGGACATTGATCCCTATTGGCCATGGCTCATCATCTCCGTCTCGCCCGACTCCCGCTGCCCTCTTAATCTCTAGCTGTCCTCCTCCCCTCTGCCCAGTGAATCCTATTGTTCTACTGACTCGCCCTCTCAGGGGTCTGCGTGCTTCACATCTGCATTGTCCACCCACGGCGGAGACGCCCGGCCGACCAGAGTCTCCTGACCTCAGTCCCTCGCTCGAGATGAACAAACAACAGCTGGGACAGTCAGTTGGGTCCCGGTATATTTACGGCAACTGGTAATTTTCTGCATTTCAAGAGCTGAAATTGAACACTGTGGGCTTTCTTCCAGACCACTGAGAAGTGCTAAAGAGGGGAAGAATTTAACCGCGGCATTTATCGGAAACGAGTGGCTGCAGGGGTGGGCCCAGGTCAACAATTAAGACTTAGCTTTCAGCATCAAACCAATCCAAAAATAAACCTTGGACTCGGTTAAATTGGCCTTAATGTGATTCATTTGAACTCATTAGACATGTGAGGGGAAAAATAAGCTCAGAGGAATGAGATGTACATTGCTTTAATGGCCCAGAAAACAATTACTGAAGAATTAATAACGTTCTATTGTGGGCGGGAGAGTGTTCATTCCGTCAAATGACAAGCGTACAATGCTATTCCAATAACCAAACCTCATACATTTTATTGCGGGCGCTAGCAGAGTCCTGCTTGTGTCCTCTAAATCTCACCCAGCCCCGTTGTTGATAACAATGCTGCCTGGCACACCGCCAGTTTTCACCCCATGAAATGCCATCATTTGTCCTGAGTTGACAGATTCCAGAGCAGGGCTAAAAACAAGTAAAAAATACACAACGGCCTACCAACCCAACCCGCTGTAACATCCTCGACCTCCATCACACAGCGCTGACTACCATCTGTGGTTTGATATTTGCATTCAGGAGGGGCCTGAAAGGGCTCAGTCATCCAGCAATGACAAGCAATGTTCCTCTGCTGTCATCCATCCTGTCTGGCACCGAATAAAGGAGCACAATACAACACAACAAACACACACACACACACACACACACACACGTGCAGTCTCACTGACTGTCAGCAATATCTTTGACCAGGCAGTTGCTGTGCAAACTCTCGTCATGCTCAGGTGGCCAACGCACACTGAACTCTGATGATGGACCTCAACCCGCCAGTAATTGATGTTTATTGACTTTCCCTCGAGGCGATCTCGTATTTAATATCTGAGGTGGATTTACAAACACAGTAACCATGAAAAATATATGATGTCGTATCTGTCTCTTCAGCTGACATTTAACATTAATTCACAGCAGGTTTTGGGTTTTTTTTTTCAAATGGACGTCGCTGATTAAACCCGGGCCCGACCGATACAGGATACAGGATACAGGCCGATACTGAAGCTGATGGAAGAGAAGCAGAAGAGTTTCAAAAGGTGGTGCTGCACTTGTAAAGACAACCGGTAACAATAAACCTGACCATCTGGAATGATGGACATCTGAGTTTGACCCATGCTGGACTTCTGGGTTCTATCACAAGGGACTAAAACTGATTCCGCCAATACTTTTCTGACATGTTTTTCCTCCAAACTGTACGACAACCAACGGAGGCAGGATATTTCACACTTTGAGAAAATCAACTGTACTGTTCATAATTAACTTGAGTGCACCAAATAATTTTTTTCTTCTTCTTAATAACTGTAAATCACCCCAATCTTCTTTTTTTCTCAGTTACGTCCTGTACAAAACCAAAATCGGGGCATACCGGGCAACGCCTGACGAATCAACGACAGGCCAATATCGGCCGATATTATCGACCAATCAGTCGCGCTAGTCTAAACAATTCGTGCGTGTCTGACGTTGACGTTCCAGTCCTTTTATAAAACGCCTGCTGATCAGACTGATTGCATCCTATCGGCTCAGTGTTGCATTGGTGGGTGAGAACCCCTTTTAATTGTGCAATTAAATCTAAAATACAATTAAATAAAAGATAAATACTAAGGCGAGGACATGTTTTCATCTGTTCATTAACCCAAGAACTGTTGCTCGCAATCTGGCGGGGAGTTACTAATTAAAGCTAGAAATGGTGCTCCGTGTTCTCAGGAGACACGCGGCCAGTGTGAGGATCGCTGGTGAGGGGGAAGTAGAACATAGAAAAACAGAAAATAGAATGTCAAGGATTCTTTTGGGTTTTTTTTTTTCCTTCTTCCCTACATTTCCTTAAAGTCCCTGAAGGATTGCCTCTCGTCTGATTAAAGGAAACCAACTGTTTACCACCGTTTTCTTTACTCTCTCTCACACACACACACACACACACACGCTTCTGTTTCTGTCACTTCAGAGGAATTTGATGATCTTACATTAGTTTCCTGAGCTCAAACACAAGGTTCCTAACTCTCAAATCTTCAACCAAAAGTGATGAATTTACTAAACGAGGCATCGATTTTGTGGCTAAAAACAGGAGGCGAGTTCCCTCGTAATGCAACGCGTGTGAACAGATGTCCCCAAAACACGAGAAAACCTTCGCACAAACTTGCGTCGCGTCTTGTCTTTTTTTTCCTTTCCCTTTCTTCGATGGATTTATTTACATTTCTCTCTTTTACAGCAGCTTGTTTACATCTGTTTCTCCTCACTTTCCCCCCCTCTTTTGCTCTCTTCTCTTCTCTCTCTCTCTCACATATTTACACACCACTATGTTCCCTCACTGATCCCCTTTTGAAAACCACTTAATTAGAAAAGCCTGCGAGGCTCGATGCCCCCCCCCCCACCACCGCCTTCACCACCACCACCAACGCATCCTTTTACACCACCAAGTCCTCTCTCCTATTCCGACTGAATCACCCTTGTATTTCCTTAAGACTTATCTTGTGCTTTCTCCATGCTCTACCTGACTAATTACACTGAGAGATTAGAGGCGGTGGCGGGTCCCAGTAAACAACACCAGCACTGTAAGGACATTAATATTTATCTGGGAATTAATACAAGAAGTGCAGGAGGCGCAGGTAGGGACAGGCTTTTGAGTGCAGGACACCAGGGAGAGGATGTCTGCACGAGAAGGCGGCTGCGTCGACGTGCTCGGCGGCACAACGCCGTTTTAATCAGGGGAGACAAATCTGAAGGCCGGTTTAAGAAAGAGGGGACGCACACTCATTAGGAAAAGGTCTAGCTAAGAGGAGTACTTGTGGTAGTGTGACTACAATGGGAGCTGACATAATACTAGCCAGCAGGATGTGACCTCGCTCTCCGGAAATCATAGAAGAGGCAGTATTGCTTCAGGCTACAATCAAAGTGCTTTGAAAGTGTTTTGCAAACACAACTGCAGGATATAAAAGTTCATATAAACATTTAAATAATAATAATTTAAAACAAGAGAAATGTTTTCCCCCTGTTGATAAAACTTCTGCTTCTTGATTAAAGCCATATGCGTCTTGTCTTTTGTCTCTCTTCAGATGTGACCTGGAGTGCACTGTTCTTTAAGCTTCTGTTCAGGAACACACACACACACACACACACACACACACACACACACACACACACACACACACACACACGCACGCACACCATCAGAGGGGGTTTTGACTAGGCAGTGCACTCTCAGATACACACCCCGACCTACTTACCCTGACAGCCGGGAGTGGTGTTGCATGCCCGGCCCGGAAAACTGTGGCGGTATTGATATGCTATTTATAATTTCTTTTTGCATAAATTACATTAGTCAAAATGGGAAAAGAGGAGAGGAGAAATGGGAGAAGGGGGCAGAGGCAACCTAGTTTGTGCTGCGCGCCGAGTAAATCTTATTGGATTTGTTTTGCTCTCTCTCACTTCTCATTAAGAGCTGGGATCACAGAGTCGGCCTAATGAAGGTGAGTGGGACCCGGTGCACCGGCGCGTTCATGTGTTCACGTCCCACGGGGGACGGCTGGTGCTATGTGACCAAACACTCACAGATCAAGTGTGAATGTACTGACTTTGAGCGAGAATAATGACAGAGGAGGGGGGGGGGTTTGAAATACAGCCCACATGCTGCTAATTGGCTTAACGTCTGAGGTGGACACGGCTGATGGGGGGGGGGGGGTGAAGATGCACTCCATGATACAGTGGCTTAGTCATGGGGGGGGGGGGGGCAGAACAACAGAGGCAAACAACCCATCTCTCATCCCGGTGAAGAGCGATGTTACTCAGCTGTTCCTTATCTTGTGTGGCCGACGTTCCTCTTAAGTAGCCGATAAAAACTAGTGTCACATTTTCAAACGCTGATTAAGCTCCCGCGCCGGGGCTTGAGAGGTAAACACGCGCTCTGTGGAGTGGCGATAGAAAAAAAAATAACGAGAGAATAAATTTGTGGTTACTGTGTATAAGTTGTTCCCTCAGTTAAGTTATCATGAGTCCACGGGATAGAACTTGTTCCCTAAATTTCATTGATTTACAGCCATAATATTTATCTTGTCCCCTAAAAGTAGTTATTTTGAGGCCACAAAACACAACTAGTTCCCTCAGTTGAATTAATTTCTGGTTACTGTGAAGAAGTTGTTCCCCTGACTTAGTTATCATGAGTCCACAGGATATAACCTGTTCCCTAACCTGAATTCGTTTGAGGGCACAGGTTGTACATTGTTCCCTACATTTAGTTATTTCAAAGCCACACGATGTAACTTGTGTACTGAACTTAGTTATTGTGAGGCCACGGTATACACAGTTCCCTCACTTACCGGTACAATTCAGGTGAATAAAACTAGTCATACAGTATGTGGCCACTAATAAAAAATAAAAAAAATCGAGGGAGAAATTATTTGGAAATTTATTTGGCCTTAAAATTGAGTGCCTATGCCCTCAAAAGGGGAAAAAAAAACCCAGTTAATTCATGGCCGCTTTGGGCCTCCGTACATTAGAGTCAGAGGTGCCACACCAACATACGGATGTGTTTTCTGAAACGAATTAATATTCAACACGAAACCGCCTAATTGTGCTCACTCAGGACTTTTTGTGAGTTCTCCTGCGGTGCGTTTTCTAAAATTTCTGCCCGCAACTGACCTTGACAGAGCCTTTGATCTACGTTAATGGAGGAAGACGGGATATAAACTTCAACGTCCGAAATGTCATCATCTCGTAAAAACTTTTGATCTTTGCTTCTTTTTTTTTTTTCAATCCAGGACCAAATGTGGGTCACATTATACTTCAGTTCCTTTAAATGAGGAGGGGATTTTAATAGAGCGTACATTCAAGGCTCGCACGCCAAAATTGCTATTTTAGTGCAAGACTTTTCCAACTCTTCTGGAGCTGCACGATTATCCTCAACCTGACTGTAATTCTAATTTTAACATTTTCCAACGTCGCTCAATTTCATGGTTACGCAGTAAAGCACACACCGCAAAAACAAAAAAAAAACAGCTGCATTCATGCAAAGGAACCAAATCAGGGAACTTCACACACGGTGAACCAGGAAACCGGTTCACTCATCAGATCTCTGGATAACTTAATGACAGGAAACATCTGCCATGCACAGCCCCACCTTCCAGCCTTCACTGCCACACACAGCCTAAACCAACTGGATCGCAGCAAAAGCATCAGCCTGTCAGTATGTCTAGTTTTAATGGGGAAAAGTGCTGATCGCTGCCATAGAAGGGAACATTTATTTGGATCCATTCTGTTGGTTTGTTCTCATCCCTTATGTGACGGATGGAGACGAGTGGGACTGGGAGTGAAAGGCTGCCTCCCCCTTGTATCTCTTCCCGTTGCGCCGTTTTCTTGTTTCTCCCAGTCTGGGCGGCGGGAGTTAAACCACACGTTGCTGGTGGACATCGTTGCCGGGTGCAATAAAGCAATCATCTGACAAAAATGACAAACTTCCATTTCATCATGTACCACTGCATCGCAATGCCATGGGGGCCGTTTTCAGATGTGCCAGTTTACCAAGGAAATGGCCAGGCAAAGGAGAAGTTTCACAATTGAGTGGGTTATTACGTTCATGCTGGTTTTCGCCCTTCACATCAGTGCAGAACCTCTTGTTAGCATCAAATACCACCTCATCCACTGTAGCTTTTTTTTTTTTTTTAAGGGAACATACTGCAGGGTTGGTAAAGGGCCCACCTTGAGGTTACCAATCATTTGGAGGACTTCTACATAACTCTGTCACTTCCTGACACCTCCCCCTTCAAATGGGAGAGGAATGGCAGACATAAATCGTAGTCTGAGACCGCCCAATCAATAGACTGCGCATCTGACTGACACGCCATTTGTCAAAAGAAGCCTGCTTGCCATCCTGTACCTGTTCAAGATGTAGCTATTTCAAGCACTACTTAGTATCACAAGTGAACATTTTGCTTTGAGAGGTCCAATCTGTTTGTCTATGATGATTTTCTTCATAATAAATGTACCGTCAAGTGTTTGAAACGCTCATCAATCATCTTTTAGTTGTAGCATCCAGGAATGTATTAAATCATTCTCGGAAGTCTTCAAGAGACCACACAATTTGGTTACATTCTGTATCAGATTTTGAGAGCAGTTGAATCAAATTGCTTTGTCTTGAAAAGCGACTAAAAGAGCAATTATTGAAGCTGACAATATTCATAACTTCATCGAGGGGATGGGTGATTATCTGGTGCATCACTATGAGGGAAAAGATATGTCATTTTGGGTGGGCCAAGCCAATTATCCTAGCCTTTTCTTGTCATCCTTTGAAAAAATACGGAATATTGGTGTACTGTAAGTGTTACTTCAGCCAGAGAATGTAATTTGCCTTTCAAGTACACAGAGTCAAGCAGTATGGATCTCACAAAGATGCCCACCCCCCCACTGCATAATTTCTTGGTGACCTCGGAAGGCAGGGGAAATTAGCCATAAATATTTTAGCTTGAAGCTAACGAAGATGGATCAAAATGTCAGTTTACAAACTATCAGGTCTTCTTTTAACTAGACTGCAACCGTTTTGGCATGACAACGAAAAAAAGTATTGATGCATTAAGATGACTTGGATTTTACTGACCGATGCATTTGAGACTTTTGTAAATGGGAGTTTCAGATCCTTTTTGTTATTATTGGTCCGTTAGCCGCAAGCTAAAAGCTAACAGGCTTTTGGGAATTCTTGAGTGGCCAGAAGGTGGGGAAAATAATGTCTTCTACTTTAATGGTACATGAAAAGCTTTAGGTAAGCATAATCGACATAAAAGGAACAGTTGTGTTAGTTCATAGTTTTAGTTGGGTCAGTGCATCAGCCCTTAGGGAGCAAAGCTAGAACTCTGGCTTCTCTGGAACTCTCTGAAAACCTTTTTTTCTCCTTTTTTTGAGTGGTCAGAGAGGTTCTCCTTAATTGCTTCCACTTTCAGTGGGTTACAGAAGTTAAATGCTCTGCACATTCTTCCCGTTTAATCTATTAATGTAGCTTAATAATTGATACACTGCCTCTTTGGCTGTGGTCTTGGCCCATAATCAATTAGTCAGTTTAATGAGTGGGCCAGACGAGAGGATTCACCCTGAACTTTCTGGAACCAAGAGCTCAAGACAATACTTAATTTTACCTACGACTTCATTTTGACCCTAAAAGCACTCTGGGGAACGCTGCAAACTCCTTCAGCTAATCTTTCTCTTCTCTATCTGTTATATATCAACTGTAATTTTACTGTCAAAAGCATGTGACTTCTGTATGACGCCGTAATGAATCTTTAATTGGGATAACCAGGGATAGACGTGCAGCCTGATCCCTCTAGGAGTTTGCTTGACGGATGTTTCGACCCCGAAAGTCTGCCATATTGTTTGACCTGCAGGTGGTAGACATAAGAGTCTTTGAATTATCTGCTGATTCTTTGGAGATGGATGCCACCAAACAAACATTAATTACTCTTCCACTGATTCTCCACCAGGCTCTCCCTCATTATTTACCGTATATCACCAGCTGCCTTGTGAGACTTACTGAAAGGTTAATGAAGAACTGAGAGATATGAAGGCCACCCAAACCTCCTGCCGTTTGCTCTGGTATGCCTCGCATTTATATGTTGAGCGTGTGTGTGTGTGTGTGTGTGTGTGTGAGTGAGTGCACACGCGTGACTCCCTTCAGGTGGCTGCAAAAGACACCAGTTTGCCTGCCATTTCTTAATTATTGATAACGAACCCCACTGGGACAGCGGTGAAAGATGAAGGGTAAATGGCAAACCGATGCAGCCAGACATAATAACAACACAAGTCACGATGGCATGGTGCTGTAATGAGAATGATTACACGAGTATACCCTTGACACGCACAACAATACAACTGCAATTTTAGAGAGTCTGTTGCAGGATGATCATCATTCTCTTCATCCGCGACATAATTTTTACCATCAGATAAGCCACTTTACCCCAAACCCTTCATCATCACTAAAGCACCCACATCTAGAAACTATATTCATCCATGTTTTCTTATCTGCTGGTTTAACAAAACCCATCTCACATTGTCATCCCAGCAGAGGCCATGAATTATTCTGACAGTAGTCGAGGCTGTGACGAGTACAAACTCACAAACAGCAAAGTGGAATGTGTAAAGAAGAAAAACACCCTCTGTGCCACATTAAACAATCTGTGACCTTCCCAGCCTTAGGGGAGACAGTTTTACGTCGCCACATTAAACTCCCTGTGGTTTAGGGCCATGATAAAGCAATCAAATACCTCGTAATCACAGTGGGAATAAGCAGAGAGGTGGTCATTAGAGATGCTATTCATCCCATATGGAACGCTTCATTGAGAGCTGGGGACCATTCGCTTATTGTGCCAGAGTGACTTATTGTCTTTGGCAGTGCAGCGACAGATCTTCCTTGAATGTATGTGGGGGCTTATCCCCAAAGCCTGGCCACCCGCTCGCCTTCTTTGCAAGGCTGTATTATAGCCCCGTCTGTCCTGACACACAGAGAGCGGTCGCATGGATGGCCAGGCCTTTAACTTGACTTCTTTTCTTCTCTACGTGTGGGCAAAATATCAAGGCATCATGGCAATGACATGGTGTTCTCGCACATTAGTATCAAATACTGGGGGGTAAGTAGGGGAGTAATGAGATGCCATTAGTACCTTTGCCAGGGAACTCATATTCTTGGCAGTCTGTGTCTGCAGGATTACGCAAAAACTATGAGGCTGATTTTCATCAGACTTGGTGCAGGGATGTCGAATGGGCCAAGGACGATGCTTAGGGGGCAAATTATTCACAACACCATCAGGTGGCAACAGGAGATGATAGTTTTTATTTTTCCACTTGTATTTACTTATCCCAGGGACTTTCAAATTTGGTCTGGATCTCTGTCAGACTCAGGTGATGGGTTACTCTGATGGTGACTTAAACGGGGTTGTGGAGCTGCGGCCGAGGCGTAGACCCCAGGGGACTGGAGGGACTCCGCATCACACGTGCCAACTTCATGAATATTCAGGCAACTGGATGTGGGTAGTATATGTGCTCTGTGGAGCTTCTCTGTTCGTATAAATTGGGTCAATGTATGCGTTACGTAACATGTAAGTCACTGATGCTATGAATGATTGTGATTTCTGTTCTTTCCGCAGGTGTCATGTGACCACCATGTGACCCTACCAGGTTCATTTGTATGTCGTTTTATCCTGAACGGGATCGCTGGGCTCAGAACGTCACTCGTGAAAATCTGGTGCAAAAAGAAAAAATAAATGAAACCGCACTAAAAAGGGAACGAAAGACTGTTTTACCATAGAACACTAGAACTGTAGAACCTGGATTCCAGTCATAGTCATAGCGCCACCCAGTGGTTACTAGCAGTAAGACTGATGTCACAAACACTTTGATTTACATTGAAGATACACTTCCCCGAAAGCAGTTTTGTTTGTTTTTTAAATCCAGTGTTAACTTCACCAACCGCTTTTTGCTATTTGTTAAATAACCTTAAGGATTGAAAAAAAAAATACTCTTTGGTTGTAAATGAAAGTGAGCAAGTGGATGAAACAACAAAAAACTACAAGTTCTAAGCTTTGTTTGGATAAAGAAATCAAACATTTCGTAATGATTTCGTGTGGTTTTGAAAGAAACGGCCCCGCCAGCTATAAACACACTCAACGACTAGTCTCCTGCGTGTAGTTGGCGGGGCCAAGAGTCACTGCTGCCAGCACCAAGATTCATGGGACTGTCCATGTTTTGGTTAAAGACTGTTGAGTGTGTGGTGGTGTAATCGGTTAGTATTGTTCAGACTTTAATTCTTTTGGAAGAGAAACGTGTTTGTGTGGTTAAGAGATGGCTGTTACACAGACCTGGTCAGTGTTCCTGTAATATTCTTCTTTTTTTCAAAGGTATTAAGCTGCATTCATACGGTTTGCCACAAAAGTATGAAAAGAACATTTGCCATGTATCGCTTTCCACAGAATAAAGAAACTTTTAGGGCATTAAAACATCGAACACACTTCATATTTTCCATAAACAGCTTAAGATCTGGGTACATTGTGATTTGTGGGCATCTGAAAGCTTGAAAAGTAGTATTGAGATATATATATATATATATAAAAACTACAAGCATTTGTAGCAACCAGTGAAAGAAAGGCTGTGAATAAATTGTTAAGACAGAGGGTAGAATATAGAAACCAACATACATCCAAGCAGATCATGTTGTTTGTTCTCTGTTTTGGCTTTGGGGTGAAGTTTTTTTTTTTTTTTTTTTTTTTAAAGAATCTTTGAAGGATCTTCTCATACAGCAACATAGAAAGATGTAGTTAGATGGATACACTCATCACTCAGGACCTATGAGAACAAGGGGCATGACCCTGGGGTGTCGTCTCCAGAGAGAAAAGAGGCCGAGGTGATGCGCAGGGAAGAGAACAGAATAGAACCCAAGCTTAGAGAACTGAACTGAGAACAGCTGTAATTGCCGTGGGTCAGCTGCCATTGTGTTGGGGTCTTCTTTCATCAGCATGACATTGTATAACAGGAAATAATCAGAGAAAATCTACAGGGTTTGGACTCTTTCTACCACACAAAGTTGGATTCTCTGTTTATTCAGGGTAAACGAAGACCTCTCGAGTGTAAAATTTTAGACTTTGACTTCTGATCTCTTTCCCATGGAACAATACAAGTCCAATCTAGTTGTCCTCCATATTGTACTGGAGAAGGATGTCGAAAGCCCAAGGCCTTCCAGTAATCCCAAACTTCAGTTTCACAGCAAAGAGATGGAAAATGAAAAATGGTCCCTGTGGTCTCGGCTTCACACTGTGGAATATCAATCAAGGCATCCAGTAAAATACAGGTCATGGAGTAAAAGCGGTAAAAAATAAAGTTCTTGTTTCGAGCTTTCTCGCTTAAAAACACATAAAAACAGATGCTCGAATTGTTTCTTGATGTCCCGGAGCTCCCCCGCGCCAGCATTATGGGAGAAGAAACAATATAGAACAATGATTACCTGTAGATGCTCATTATATTTTAAATATTCCCTAATTTTCTTTGATATACGCCACAAGCTTGTTTACTTTCTTTCCAATTTAGGAGTTTTGCTAATTGCTTTCTTAAAGTGATTATCCAAAGAGATTTCAGTCAGTCCCCAAAGCCACTTTCTGCTCAAGCATCACAACAGATAAAATTAAAAAAAAACAACAACAACAACAGAACATGCATAACAAGAAAAGAGAGAGTTCTTACCTTTATTTGCAACCATTCAGAATGAACAGCAGGGGAGCGTGGGGGAAAAAAAGAGAGAGCGATAAATAAGATTAGAATTGGCACTGTGGTAAATAAACAAACTGAGATGTTCTTCCTGCTTGTCAGACAGCTGATGGTGGTTCAGTGAAACAATTCAGAGGCAGAAGAGAGACTTGACTCTGCACATGGGTTATTTAAAGAGTGACGTTTGAGAAGTGCTCTTGTTATGGCCAGGCTAGCGCCATGTTACATAATGACTGCGTAGCTGTGACTTGAAAACGGAGCCCTTGCTTGATGCAAAGTGTGTTGTTTTCTAAAAGGGTCTTGAGCAATTTCCATGTTTCTTTTTAGATTATAAACAAGCAAGCATAGCTTTAACTTGAAATTCATTTAACCTTTGATTCTATTTATTTATTTTTGTTGTTGCTGCTGCTATCCCATACGGCTACCGAGAGCAAGACGACGACGCGCTCTTGCTCTGGCGGCAGGGCCGCATGTTCAAGGAGACATCAAGACATTTATATTTATTCATTTTAACCCCAACAAGAAGATCTTTCCTGAACCTCAACCACGTGTTTTCGTGCATGAACCTCAAGCCTTCACCAACCACACCTCTGACTGTCACTATCAGCGACTGCATTTGTGGTTCTACGGCGCACATTTGTAGGGTTGCATTGTGTGGGAGCATACTTGAAGATGCAGTGCTGGGGCTGATGAAATGGCAGCACGGAGAGCAACGGCAATAATGACAGCGGCACTGTGAGCAGCGAGTACATGAAAGTCTGAATGCTCTGCTTCATAAGAACGCAACAGATAAGAGTGTGTAGAGCTTAGATGTGACGAAATTGCATCACACCCAGCAACAGGCCCCGCGCCGCACGTTGATCGTCTTTGGAGGATTCCTGTTTCTATTAAAACAAAACCCTCAATTAAAACAAAAAGCGCCTCAGCAGCTCCCGCTGGAGTCAAAAACTGAAGTGTGCAGTCCCATTATTTGACGATGCTGAGGTGTTAAACGGACAGCAGCAACTCGTGAGTTCTTCTTGACTGACTGGTGCACGTGCTACCATTTTCTAAACAATCCAAGGCTCAATATGGTTCCATAATAGTTCCATTAGCTGAGATTGGGGGGGGGGGGTGAGGAAGGGAGAATAAAAATCCAAAGGATGATAATTGAAGATGAAAAAGAAGCAGGGAAGATTGAGTGGGTGGAGAGAGCTAGGAAATGATGAGCCAAAGAGCATACAAAGAGGGGGGGAAAAATGTTTCTTTCATCTTGTCAGCTTTCAGGAAGACTAATGCTCTGTAAACTGAAGGAGTAAAGAACAAGCCCAGCCCATCCTTCACAACTATCATCACCCATGGACTGAGGAGCAGTCACGAGATAGAGGAACAAGTGAGAAAAACATGGAAATGAAGGGGAGGGAGGAAAACAGAGGGAGGACAACATGTGAGAGGGAATGGTCACGGCCTTTTTTTCCCATTTTCAGCGAGAATGGAAAGGTGAGCTGTTGCAACATTTATACACTTATAAATAAACAAGGTTGTTCTCTCTAATCTCACTTTCTTCTAAATTATAGGACCAAAAAGACACACCCCCATTAAAAAAATCACTATTTCTCTTCCCTGTATTCAGCTTTTCAGTGTTTAGTGATTGCACTGCATTAGGAGCAGCCGCCAAGCTAATAAGGGAACAATCCAGCTACACCAATCCTTGCAATATCAACTTAAATAGAATCTTTTTAAGCAAATAACTCAGCCCAGCTTCCCTGTTCAAAGCCTGGGCTGATGAAAAAAAAAAAAACCTGCCAATTTTCCCCATTTGGGAGGAACCAGCTTTTTTGATCCCATCATTCCGATTTCTATTACGTTCACACTTTTCACAACCAAGTCCTGCCCCCAAAAATCTTCTGCACCGATTGTCAAAAGTGAAGACATTTCAAAAGGGTGTGTAGAACTTCACTTTTTTTTCCTTCTCGTGTTGTTCTTCAGCATTACTTACGTCAGAAAATACCAAATTAGTGTACCGTCAAGCTTTTTGTGCAAAGCTTTTTGGTCACTAAAAAGTGTCTAAAGGGGACAACTGAGATTATCACATCAAAAGCAGAGGAAGCAAGACGCGAATTGTGGGGACGTGTAGGTCACGTTTCCATGGTGTCGTTCGTTCACAGTTTCACACTTCCTTTGTTCTTCTAATGATCCCATTTATGCTTTAAGTATCATAAAAGTGGTGTTCATTTGTGAAGATTAGCTTGCACGAAAAAAAAAATCCATCGTTAGAAAAAATTACCGTAAATTCTGGACTATAAGCCGCAACTTTTTTCGACGCTTCATGCCCCGCGGCTTATACTCCGTCTTATATGACATCTTATATGAGGATTTTACCTTCACCCTGGGGTGTGGCGGGCAGCGGCAGCGGGCAGTAATTCCCTATTGTTCCTGATGGTAGCTCCAAGTATCGTACTTAGGGAAATTCCTAGCCAAATGTTATGGTAATTTCTCTAAGTACTGTACTTGGAGCGTCCAGTCCGTGCCGCGGCGCAGTGTAAAAAGAGCATCACACGATATTTTCAGTCATTTGTACTAACCCTCAAGATGGAGAGCAGAAGAAGGAATGCTTATGATGCAGCTTTCAAGTTAAAGGCAATCAATCTGGCGGTTAAAGATGGAAATAGAGCTGCAGAACTTAAGTTTGGCATAAACGAATCGATGGTGAGACGCTGGAGGCGGCAACATGACGAACTGACCCAATGCAAAAAGACGACAAAAGTTTTCAGAGGTCATAATAGCAGATGGCCCGGACTTGAAAACGTTCTGGAAGACTGGGTCAACACGCGAGAACCGGCGGCCGAGGTGTTTCCGCCGTGCACCGCGGCTTATTTACCGGTGCAGCTTATACGTGTACAAAGTTGATTTTTTTCCCTAAAATAAGCATCTGCGGCTTATATAACGGTGCGCTCTATCATCCGGAATTTACGGTACCCATCACTGGGAACGTCAGTGAGGACGAGAATGAGCACAGTTCTCAGCTTCTCACTCAGTATGATTCCTGCAAAGTTCGGGTTTCAGTTCTTGGAACGTCCCTGACTTCCTGTGTAACCGGCTGATCGAAGAATGTTGCCTCCAACATATTTCGCCTCGTCAAAACAAATCGTGAAGCAGTTTATCAAGCGTTGATGGAACCACCTTCGCGATTTCAGCTGTTTTCTTCAGATTTCATTATTTGCTGCGCACATCTTCAGACATTCAGTCCTTCTGGAAAAATGCAGTTTTTTTGTGACTGTTGCGGACAAATATCCTTGATTATGCAGCACATTTTCTTATGAAATGCGATGGAATATGCTGGCTATTCATGCAAGTTTATGCAATGAAATGCGGCAATTTGCGAAAATTGCGTGAACTTGCAAAAACTGCGGTTTGATGAAGAAGAAAAAAGAAGTGATTCCCCCCAAAACACTGTTCTCTCTAGGCCACGACCTTCATCCAAAGAGTCATTTCTAATGATCAGCAAGTGTACTGCATCGCAGAAAGCGCTGGGAATAATCAAGTTCTCATCCAGTTTTATTTTAGATCCAAATAAACCCATGGCTCAAACTTACAAAACGTCGATGAGTCAAATGAGTTCCAAGCTTATTTTTGTTGGCAAATGGGACCGACTTGCGGACTCCATCATGTCTTGTTCGCAGGGTTTGCAGCTTTCCGGTGACGTCACTTCACAACGTTCCCGATGCAACAGGAGGAAACTAGCGGCTCGTGTGAGGTAAACGCAACATTTTTCAACTTTCTTCAAAGATATGTGTGACTTTTTGCACCGAAAATGTGGGGACTATGAAAGCCCCGCATATTTCGCGTGGAAATTGGCGATTTATGCGGCAAAAGCACGGCGTCTCTGAAAAAACGCCGCCCCCGCATAAATGTGCAGACGTTGGCTGATTATGCGTTGAATTATGCAAGAGCATAATTGCGCTTTAATGGATGGACTGGACAGTCTTGGACTGATTCAAAAGGGGAACTCTGAGCCTCCACTGATCTTGTTTCCACCTTAAGATACTCTACTCTCAGGCTGAGTGTGACCCTTGACCTAGAAACCTGACCAAAGTTCCAAATGCAAATTAGACCAGGGTTTTTAATTTATCAGAGTGACCTCGGCGAGAAGAAAAGTGAATCCCCGGTGATACTCAAATGCAAACAAACCAGCATCTGCATGATTCTCTGGGACTTTCACATCCATAAATGTGTCATCAATTATTCATGTTCAAACACCTTCTGTATTCAGACAAGTGCATTCACAAGTACTTTTTATGAGACAATTATGCCAGTGAACATCTGTTTATGTGCACAGATTGTGTGGCGGATACCAAATGTGTTTGTGAGCGTTTGCCTCAGCGCGCCTGCACGAGGAGGAAGACGTCTCAACACATATTTGAGTCAAAAGCTGTGTGGATTTCATGACATATTGTTTTCATCTATCTGTTCATTTATAGCTACAGTGCCTTTGTCAGTGTGGAAAACACGCACGCACACACACACACACACGCACTCACATGCGCGCGCACACACACACACACACACACACACTGGCTGACAGGAGTGCTGCACCAATGTTCCTTGATTTTCATCTCAACACCTCCAAAGGCCATTAATGCCTCCACCTCGCCGTCTCTGAGTGTATCAGCATTTCTCAATTATGAAATCATTCAAGGGCAATTAATCCCCTATAAAGTGAAAAGGCAGATGTTACAGTATAGAGAGGCAGGGGATATATGGCAGGGGGATGTAAAGGGTAAGCTGCAAAGAAGGTAATTGAGAGGGAGGAACGTCAAGGAATTATTGTGGCGAGGCATCTATGAGGCTGGACGGCTTTTTAAACAGAACCCGTCAGTGTACATATACGTCTCCTATAGGAGTTTGCTAATCAGATAGCTGTGAAGGGCGCCAGAGTAGGCGTACTTCTCCCCCTCCCTGATATCCTGCCTGTGGTGTCAATGTAAGCGCATACGTGTGTAAGTACGCGTGGTACACTTGCGGAATCTGGTTGCACAGGCTCTCGAAGTGGGAGTTGGGTCCTCGGGATGTAGTGTTGTGGTACACAAGACTCGTCGTGTTGAAGTTGACGACCTTTTTAAACGGTCTTTGACATTTTGGACCCGAGATGTCGCGTCCAGACCAGTACCAGACCACAGCTGTAGCTACATTGTTAAATCACCTGTGCATTGCTGAACTGGATATAAAAGACGTCGGGCTTCACATGCAACCAGTAAATTGACTGGAAGAAGCCAGGAGGAAGATGTGTGCTCATTCATCCCCCGTTAACATCGGCTACACGAAAAGAAAAATGAAAATAAGCAATGTGTAGTCTGCAAATACAGTGAGAGAACGCTTGCAGAGACCGTCTCCTGGTTCTGGTCTTGACTTAGTCTTGGTCTTGGCTCCACCTCACCCTGCCATACTCTCCTTCTTGACGTAACCAAGTCGTAATCGTGACTTGATGGTCTTGAATGTGCGTGAGTAAACTCAAAGATATACATACAAATACAGTCCACTCACCATTTATCTAACTTGAACATCAATTTTTTTTTTGATAATTAATATTGGACATGATAAAATAAAAAAAATAAAAAAAGGTTAGATTGAAGCACATGAGCAACGGGAGAAAATCTAAACTCTACAGACAAACTCTGGCAA
This sequence comes from Aulostomus chinensis, assembly GCF_037954235.1. Classification (NCBI taxonomy): domain Eukaryota; kingdom Metazoa; phylum Chordata; class Actinopteri; order Syngnathiformes; family Aulostomidae; genus Aulostomus; species Aulostomus chinensis. Next base: position 18,392,453 of record NC_141342.1, on the reverse strand, counting down.
AGGTCATGACGGAGTTGGCAGAAGTTTAAAAACCTTCTATATTCTCACCCCCTTTCTCTCTGTCCACATTAATAACATCATCCTACGCTGGACACAATCTGCTGAAACAACTAACGAGAGTGTGTCACATTAATGCGGCTCATAGTCGATACATAGAGAGGAAGCAGGAGCTGGCACACAACCCCCGGGCTGCTACAGCCGGCGACTCCGCTGTGTTATCAGCATTGTCACCTCTATCGTGTTTGAATGCGGCCAACTTCACCACAAAGTTGGTCTCATTTGCATATTTCTCTATCTCTGCTGTCGGACAAGAGGGTGAGCATGAAAAGTGTTTTTATCACGGCCCATTAACAACCTGTGGAGCATTCACCCCCAAGCTGCTGCGCTGCACTGATAAAATTAAAATCATGTCTGACAGAATCACCACATAATCAGGTGAGCCTCCTTTAGAGTCGATTCTTAAAAAGTCTCCGCTTCCGACACGACGACGTCGAACTGCAGAAGTGTCCTGACGGAACTCCCTCTCTGCTGCAACATGCGACATTGCCAGTAAATCTGGACATGGTGAATGTAATTAGAAGGCTCCTATCTGGAGCTGCAAAATTTTTCAGATCCTCAAACCTGTAATCACTTTGGCATTTTTTCACTAATTAGCTGTTGTACGAACGGACATATTGAATATTGCGTTTCTTCTTTGGCATTTTCTCATAGCAGCTGTGTAGTTGTTCCCTGACACGGTAGCTTCACTCCCTTGGTTTTTATGCAGTGATGAGTCTTAGGGCAAATTATTACCTAGCATTAAGTTCTTAATTTAATAATAACCTTTAATTAGCTACTGATGCTAGCAGATGCTATAACCGACACACAGCCTGTTACGTTTAGCTAATTTGGATTTAGAAAAGTATTAAAATGTACAAGCTCATCAACAAACTCCAGCAGCAGCTTTCAAAGAGAATATCTGTTGAGCGAATGTGACATCCGCCCCGAGTCGCAACACAACGATTCCTAAAAAACACAATTCATCAAATGACTAGATTTCATTAAAACACAGGAGACATTTAACGAAATATTGTGACATTTCACAGACAAAAAGATTTCACAAAATATGATGACATTTAACTAAAACTACAAAGCAACATTTCAGACAGCACTTTTGAGGGTGCCATCTGATCTGGCCAGCCTGTGCGGCTAACCCCACAACATATACAATGCTGGACGGACCAACTAGGGTTCTGCTCAATGTCAAACAAGCAAAGTGACACCCTTTACATGCCTTACGATATCACACGTGTGAGGTCTCTGCCTCCTGAGGTCCACTACCGAATTGAGTCCCTTACATTTGGTCCACGAGCCCTTATGCTACAGTAAATCCCTCACATGGAGAAAGTGGTAGCCTGGCTGGACGAATGTATCACATCCCTAATTAAACCTTTTCATTGGGTGGTATTTTTGCCACACATAGAGAAATTTTGAAGTTTTCTGTCTTGCGGTTTACTCGTCCTACAAAGCTCAAATAGGACAGGACTTCGGCACGACACCACGCCAAAACCTGGAGGTCCAGCCTAAAGACACTGATGGGTTCTGCAATGCAATTTTTAAAAACGATTTTAAATTGATTCACCGACTTTTAGCAAAAAAAAAAAAAAAAAAAAAATCCTAGTAGGCCTCAGTCTCTTAAGTACAGTAATTAAACTTGTGAGTCTACACTTGATCTGAAGTGCTGAGTTTTCTGGACCTTTCTGCAATGGTTTGGTTTCCCTTGTTGCCTGGTTGGGTGTCCAACACTGACACAATTAGCTGTGTCTGCAAGAGAGGACACCAGACGAGAGTTTATGGCCTGGTCCCTGTACTGGCGCCTCCTTAGGTCAGTTTAGCCGCCTGTTGAGAGGTCAGACAAAATGCGGCTGAGGACTGCATATGACCAACAAAGCATTTGGTCATCCACCGCGGTCCCCCGAGCGGTATATGGGTGGAGCAAGGACCAGGGCACCTTGGTTTCATGAAGTGAGGTTGTACAACTGGGGCTAAAACACCGAATAAATGCAAAACAAACAAAAAATAAAGCTGTATCTTTTCACCGATGTGAAATGCCCTTGTTTTTATTGTGCTAAGTGTGTTACGGCCACCATACAATTACTTCCAATAATGTTGCCGCAAATGTCAACGTTTGGCTCTGGGATCATTAAAATAAATCTTTTTTTCTGAAATTATTTGACGTGGTTGTTTCATAAAATATTATTTATATGTGAGATGATAAAGCCCTAAAGGGTCAGCTTGGGGATGAGAATGAGCCAGCCTAGAATAGCAGATTGACACACACACACACACACACACACACACACACACACACACACACACACACGTGATGCAGTAATAGGCAGTCCACTGCCAAAGGCCAGTACCAAAGCACTCTAATTAAACAGAAAGCTTACAGAGGAACCTTGACAAAAAGGGAGAGCAGAAAGTACTCATGAATAGAAAGTAGATGGGATTAGAGATGAACACAGCACATCGCACTGAGCATTGCAAACAAAGGTCTGCAAAACGACAAAAGTACATTCCTTAAGTTCTTTTGTGTGAGTTTATGTGTGTGTGTGTGTGTGTGTGTGTGTGTGCGTGCGTGCGTGTGTGGAATAAATGCTAGTTCAAGAAGATGTCTGCTTTGATATTCTGCACTGGGCAGAGGAAATGAAGCAGGGTTCTGTTTTCGTCCTAATTGAGGGAGCGTACAGTTAGCAAATTAAAACAATTACATCTGCGGGCCAGTCGCCCATTGGACCGTAAACTGAAAAAACAACAATATGGAGGGAGATTTCAGCAAGAAGGAACAGCCTCGTTAATACGCGGAGGTGGGGGTGGTGGTGGTGGTGGGCAGTGTAATCAAGCTGGAGCTTATTCAGCTGAAAACATCGAAGATTTTGCCCAAGATCTGCAGCTACAGCTGGGTAGTTTACAAGCAGGGGGGACCTAGATTAGCTGTGATTGAGTGTGTATGTCTGTGCATCTCAGTGTATGCGTGTGTGTGTGTGTGTGTGTGTGTGTGGGGGGGGGGGGGTGCTTGCACAAATGTGTGTCTTTGTGTCTGTATGTGCTCTCCTGACAAATACACGCCAAATCAATTCAAATTAGGTCATCTCTTCACTCAGCCTAATGTTCCATAAAAGATGTAAGAGGCCCCATACGTATCGCTGTCTGTTTCTGACATTACTTATCTCTAGGTGTCTGCTGCAGCCTCTCAGGCAACGCCAGCCAAAGCTACGGCAAACTTAGTGGACTGTTACATAAGCCAGCCTAAAGCCCGTCCTGCCATTCGTGACACTGAGTGTGAGAAGTGACTGTGAGAAGGCAATTTCAAGAAAAAAGCCCGAGGAAATTACAAGTCCTAAAAGGGTCTTAATCTAGAATCCCCCCATCGGCAATGGGCCCAGGCTGTGGTTTGTCAGCGAATGGGTCAGTGGGTGACGATGAGTAGCTGGTGAAACTGCCAACGGCGACTTGGCAGGGATAAATCTTGCTCAAAAGCACTGTATTTTGTTAAGAATAATTTGGTGGATCCATTTTAAATTATTAAAAAAAAAAAAAAATTCCCACTTGACCACATCAGAATTAAATTTAGTATATTTAAAGAATCCATGCACAAATTTTTACCTCCATGCTCTGAATATTTTCGAAGCTTTCAAAGTACATAGAAGTTGGGCCAAAAGTTTGCAGCATTTTTGCAACTTCAGAACTTCGTACACACCAGAGTTAAAAACAGGAAATTTCAGCGATGAAAAGATCTTCTGAGCGCTATTAAAAACTCCCATTAATCCAACTTTATATCCTCTTAAAGTGTCACCATCAAAAGCCCAAATTTTGTTTCAGTTCAGAGCGAATTTCTCTCCACAGGCAAATTTGGGCATCAATATCATGAGATGTGTCACACCTTCGTAGCAGAACTGCACTGATGGGACGTTTGTTACGTGGAGTATTCAAGTCAAGAACGCTACCCTGGATGTGTAATCAGATGTCTGAAAATTCTCTGGATGAACCTTTAAAAAGTGCATCTCATCATGTTGGATAGGTGGCGGGTCTCCTTTTTATTTCTCCATTTCCATTCCAGGCTCATCGTCTATCCATGATTCCTTTTGTGTCCAAAAAAAAAAAAAAGAAAAAAAAAGTAGTAAACCATGAAAAGAAGAAAAACTTCACAAAATTTTATACTTTATACTGTACAGAAAACAGGAGTGGGCTGAATGACAGAGGTGGTCTCAGGGCACACTGATGGAAAGGTTGCTGGTTCAAACATGGGTAACCAAGCTCCTCAAAGAAGTTGGCAACAGGTTTAAGTTGAGTGCGGGTTAAGCCTTCTATCATCCAAAACCACTGAGCCTCTCCCGCAAGCTTTGCAGAAGTTACAAGTAAAAGAACCTGATTTGAACTCTTGTTTTTTTCCTCGTTCTACTCTCCTCCTTTATCACACAGCTAAAGAATCCCGGCGGGTAGACCAGCGCTCACTCTTGAACCTGAGAGAAAAAACTACAGAGGTGATGGGTCAAAGCAAAGCGCCATGGGAAGGATCTCTGTGAGATGTCTGCCACATCAAGAGGCAATGTCAACATGTGTGATCACAAAGCCAAGTGAAATGACTAAATAGGTGACATGCGTGTAGAACAAGAACAAGAGCAAATGTGGGTGTTTGGTAGAACATGAAAGAGAGAAAGGTGCAGCTTAATTTAGAAGCACGAACACCCACACACTGTACATCAATACTACTACTAGCTGGTTACTGTATTTTGCAGAGCCTAATGAGAACTCCCACAACAAAGTAGGTCACCTCAAACCTATGGGTTGCCAACTTCTCACAATGCATTCGTTAGAAACCACCCAGCCTTTTCAGTTCAGAGACAATTTATTTTCTCAGGTTGCACAGCATCCTTCACCACAGTTAGTATTGTGCACCTGAACGTCGGCCAGCTCAGCTTTGCTGGACGTCTGACGTGCTGAACTATTCAGCTTCGCTATTAGTTCAACACAACTCTTCATAGCCTCCATCTTTACTGACTCTCATACTCTAGTGAGAGAAAGTATGTTGTTTTTGAGAATTAGTCCCATAATCGTGGCAAAATCAGCATAAAAATGTGAATATGTAAAATACATGATGCCGGCAGTCACATACACACAAAAAAAAACAAACATTTGCAACTATTTTCAATGTGTTTCGGTGAATTCTTCAAGATTAATTCAGCATACATAAAGATCTCATTTCTGTCAGATTGTTCCACCGAATATGTCCTTATCACTTTCAGCAAGCATTTTTTCTTTATCACATTAATCCTGCTCTCGCACAGGATATCAAGATGCTGATTTAAAATCCATTATCACAATAGAGTGCCACACAGAGGACGTATTTAATGAACACAGCTTCTATGATTTTCTAAATGTAATTATAATCGCTACAAGTTCAAAGCTAGCATTACGCCATCCATCTGTTTAGCAACCGTTAGCTTACGTCACTTTTCAGACATACACTAAACTCTACAAAATTCATAGGTGTGGTGTTTAGTGATGTGTTTAATGCCAATTAATAAAACATTATATAACTTCTTAACTGATACTTGACCCAAAAAGTGTGTTTTTGCCCTTCAAGTTCACAAATAGCTTGAACGCACACATTCTTTCCCTTTAAGGCTCCAGAACGTGGAAAGACAGAGCCACATATATTTACCTTGAAGCTAATCGCAACCATCAACGACAGAGAAAATGCCCAGAATTGCCCAATTGCATTGTCAATTTAAACTTTTTCTTGTTCAAAAATTCCATTTCTTTCCAAACAGTTGAGGGATGGATGTGGAGAGAGAGAGAGAGAGAGAGAGGATGCAGATCCACTAGCGAAGAGTGGAGAGAGCAGAGAGCGGTCACTGTTTCTGACACCTTGGTGCTATGGTGCACACAAGAGTGCTCAGATGAAACCAGCGAAAACCACCATCAGAGACACACTCACACACATATATGTAAAGGGCTTAAGATGCATTCACACACACACACACACACACACACACACACACACACAGCAGGAACTAAAAAAGTCAGTTGTGGCTGTAACGTGTGTGACAGGCTGCGATATCACTCTGTCACACCGTGATGCACCAGGATTTGATAGTGAGGAGCAACAATAAGGCACTTGTGGTCGTGCCTCCATTCCTTATGACGTCTGGAGTGTTAAGTTACCCGAATAGTCACAGAAAGTTATTGACATTTAAGTGTAACTCATTATTTTCCATTTTCCCCTTTTAAAAAAAATGTGTAATTACTGACATTTATTATGTGAAAATCTTGAGGAGAAAGACAAAAATCAGCGGTACAAAAATCCATTTAAAATCATAATCGTAACGAAGGACTTTGGTGTATAATTTAAGCTGTCAATTGCCCAATTTGTCCTGTCAGTCTCTTGAATGTGAATGAAGAAGGTTTTTTTTTTTCTTTCTCATGTCAGTGTCATTTTGTCGATGGATTCGTCAGATTAAAAATATGGAAATGTTTTAGGTTAACTTGAATTCATGTTAATCTATTACTCAAAATCTTAAAATCAGAAAAACTGGAGTTTATCAATCCTAAAGCAGCAACGGATGAGCAGAGATGACGTCATGATAACACGGGTAAGAAGACCAGGGTCTTCCATTCAACAGTGGGAAGAGGGTTCTGTGTAATGGAGCACAGAGCACCAACGAGGACGAAGTAACGTTAGCTTAGCTATTAGCAGCTAACAGAATCCCCTGACTTCCTGTCAGAATTTTTTAGAATACGGCTCGAAAAGCCACTTCTAACAAATTCATTATAGAAATACAGCATTGATGTTTCCATTTTGATGAAAATATTACTCCAAAAAGCTGGGAACTACGTTTACCGCTGAGAACATGCCAGAAGTCAGTTGTTCAGTCCACGTCGTCATTGTCACATCGCGACTGAAAACATCTACAAGTTAAAATAATAACGTGAAAGACTCACATTGGTCATATGGGAACAAAAAATAAACGATATAGTCGGGAGGAATAAGAAATGTGAAGCATTAACACAACACACATTGGGCCTTAAATCGACAGACAAAAGCTGCACAGCATGAGATGTCTGATGATTGGGTTTGTTTTTAGTTCCAAAGTTTTAAAAATTTAAACTAAAGCAGCATTCTCGGTCCTGTGAGGCCTTCCTCATTCCAGAGTGTTGCTGACGGCAACATTCTAGATGACCGCTGTTCATTTCAATCTCCCAGTTAAACCCTCAAGGTAATTTTCACTGGTGATATATTCATCTCCCATGCATTTGTTTGCTCTTAACAAGCTGAGTTATGCTCACAAACATTACATCAACACACCATCTTTTACAACTGATGAATGCAAAGAGACATGTCGAGAGGATGTCTCAGTTTCTCTCACCTCTGCATCATTCATGCATTTTCCTGTCATTGCAACTCCTAAACACAGAGTTAAGAACACACTAGGACCTATTTCCAGTCGCAGTGATCACATGATCTGCTAAATAAAAACTGAAACAAATAACATCTGTGCAAATACCATCTTTTGCATAAAAATAATTAAGATTTCTTTTTTTTTCTTTTTTTTTTTTAAGGAAGCAAACTCCGGAGATGAATAAAGCTTTAGGGATTTTTGTTTTGTTTTGTTTTTTTTTTTAATGTGTGGTACCATTTTTCTTATTCAAATTAAAGCTGAAAGCAGCAGGTCTCCTTAGGCAGGCACCAGGAGAGACGGGAGCTGATACCAAACACACCAGCAGTGGGAATATGTGGCGTAAGCGTCTGCTGAGATGTACATCATCTCTCTGTTGGTTTGCTTGTGTGTGTGTGTGTGTTTTGTTGTGTATGGAAGAAGCAGAGAGGTGGAGTGCAGTGTTATTATGCACACTCCTACGCACACAGGAGACCCCCTTAGGCCCAACAATGCAGGTACTGTGCTGTAAGTAAATAATCTGGATCCCCTTGTGTGTGTCTGTGTGTATTCCTTCATGTATGCTCTTTGTGATGCCTCCAAAGTGGCCTGCACAGAGAGAGGGAGAGAAAAAAATATGTGTGTGTTTGATTGGAGGATTTTGGTCTTTTCTCCATAAACAAGGCTCCCTCAGTCTGAGCGGGGCAGGCCATTTAAGCATGCATAGGTAAGCCAGCAAAAACGCCTGATCAACATTCATACCGCATACACACTGGCGAGGCCCTCTCTTTCCCTTCCTCTGCTCAATCCAAGTCATTTCAATGCATTTTTTTTTACTCCACGCTCTCCTTCCAAAATCATCCTAATCTCTATTGTTTTGTCCTATTGTCATTTTCCATTTTTAGTCTCTCCACTCGTCGTCTTTGTAGCTCCCTTCTCTTAATTTTGTTTCTATTCATTTCCAATAAAGTTCATTTCCTTCTCTTCTCCATGTTTCGATCCTTTTTTTTTTTTTTTTTTTTTTTGCCTTCGCCTGTGATATTCATGCAAGGCCATCAAAGAAACACACACCAGCCGTGCTAAAACGCACCTCGGTTAGACAAGCATGAAATAAGCAATTCTGAATACAAAACAATAATCCGCAAGAAAAATCAGCCGGCGCTTCACACCAGCGATTGCTACTCGTTAAATGGTCGCCCACCTCTACCATCCTAATCACCAGCAAGTGTCTGGCTCCGACTGATGTTCAGTTTCAGGCGTTTTGTCATGAAAAGCCACGTATAGAAGCAGGCAGCAGGGAGGCGGCGGAGGGAGGAAGTGTCACGGTAGTCTCTCTCTCTCTCTCCATAAATGAAGTGACACTTTCAACTCAGGGGCTGTGTAAGTGTGAGCGGCTTAATGTCAGACAACATTTTAACTGTGAGGAGTACAGGGGAGAAGAATCAAAAGACCCAGACATCCACTGCCATTTAGGGAGGAGACATGAGAAAGAAGTAATTAGTGAGTTAAAGAGATGAGGAGAGACGCTAGCAGGGGAGAAGAGAAATACCAGTGGGAGAGAAAGAACAGAGGACAGAGAGAGGGAGAGATGTGAGGGATGGAATGAAGGGTGAGTCGAGGAAATGAAGCTACAGAAACGTTATAGAAGGAGACTAAGTGGAAACAGCAGCTCAAAGAATTCTCCAGTTTATTATAACGTGGGTCATTTTAGGAGCTTTGACTGTCTTTCCAACATTCCACTTATGGCTGAGGTAGTGTTGGAGTGCTCCACCACACAGACTTCTAAAACAGTCTCAGTCTTGGCTTGGAATAAATAATATAAACTGCATTCCTACGCGTTCTTGTACCAAACAGACTCAAGAGTTTATGTCAACAACGACGCTGAGTGTTGACCTGCCTCGCGCCGCTAGGCGCACGTATCACACTTATGGACGTACCAAAGACCAGTAGGTTGACTTCACTAGTTTGTCTATGAATCAGTTTGTACAGCTGTGATGAGGAACATCCATCCATCCATCCATTTTCTTCAACTTATCCTGTTAAGGGTCGCGAGGGGGTGGAGCCTATCCCAGCAGCCTTCAGGTGACAGGCGGGGTTCACCCTGGACAGGTCACCAGTTCATGGCAGGGCCAACACATAGAGACAGACAACCATTGGCTCTCCCAGTCACGCCTACGGTCCATTCAGAGTCTGGATTAACCTGGTCCCCTCTTGATGTCTTTGGACTGTGGGAGGAAGCTGGAGTACCAGAGAGAACCCACACAGGAACAGGGAGAACATGCAGACTCCACCCAGAAAGATCCCGTGCTCCAGCCGGGGCTCGGAACCCAGAACCTTCTTGCTGTGAGGCGACAGTGCTGACCAATAACAAAAACTGGGGCTCACAAGAGCCTTTAGAACCCATCAAATACATACAAGAATTCTTGGCACCTCAGTGAGTAATTAACATGTGTCGACCCGTGGTTCTCGCCATCCACAGATCAACGGCGTTAGGGGGGCTAAAAATAAGACCCAATAAACCTGAATTTCCTTTTAAGCCATTAAAATAAACTGAACCAAAAGGGGGTGAGGGAATAGAGAAGGACATTGAAAAACATCCAGGCCTTTAGTTAGCAGGTGGTGGGGAGGTGAGGTGTGAGGGGGCCTGATAGGTGGTCCCCCTTGATCGCAGCGGGGTAGACAGGGGTCCCATTGTAGGATGGCAGCTTGTGTTGTTTTGGCTTGGAGACCTCCAGTGTCATCCTGCACAAGACTTAACTTCACCGACACTACATTAGTATGCAGCCGTGTGTGTGTGTGTGTGTGTGTGTGTGTGTGTGTGTGTGTGTGTGTGTGTGTGTGTGTGTGTGTGTGTATTCCAGCATTCCCGCCAGTGGGAACCTCGGGGAGGTCCTGTCAAGCCTTTCACAATCCACTCAACACATTATGCCATTGTTACCATATGGTTGTGCGCTAAGTGAGTTTTTCTTTTGCTTCATCAAATATTCACAATTACAAACAGACTCAAACTCTCTCTCACTCTCTCTCCTGGCTGGCATTTATGTTTAATTGATGGTTTCTCTCTCACTCCCCCCCCCCCCCCCCCCCCACCGTTTTAAGTTTTGTTGTTCCACATTTCATGGACTGAGCTCACCGAATATTAAATGACTTAGATTTGCACCTAAATTGTTGATTTCATAGAAAAACAATCCACTTACAACATACTTGTTCATCCCTCCTGCTGTTGTACTGTTAGAATGAAAACTCAACACACAACTGTTCTCCTGTCTTGAAAAAAAAAAAGCCCCATTGGAAGGTCAACCCAACATTTTCACGACGCTGAAGAATTCTCCGTAACTTCTGGATATATTTTAAGAGGAAATTTCTTTGCGATTGAAGAGAACACCCCCTAGTGGTCGGAGAAAATGGTTTGTGAATGCCATTAGAGACGTGCTTGGTCAACGTGATCTCGTGGGACTGCGTGTTTGCATGCCATGTCTACGCATTTTTAAGTTTGTCGCAAATCATTTGACACCCCACAGGTTGCGTTTGTGTGGCGATGTTATTGGCGGTTACTGTTTCCAACATGGCGGCCAAGTGCAATCTTATTTCACAGCCCAGCTGTGCAGTGACATGTGTCTCTGAAGACATTTAATAGGCAAAGCGACAGAGTCTCCATTGATATTTGGTTTCACAGTCAACGCCATCACATGAACCAGTTATCTTGCACTGGTTTGGATGGGGAGTGAGAGGTATACTGGCAACACACGATCGCGGACGTGGGTTTTTTCGCTTTCCCAGCTTATCCTGAGATCAGGGTTAGCGCAGGGCTCGACCCGCCGGCACAGCACTGAAGGTTAGCCTGAGCTGAGCAAATCACGCCAATGGATGCTATCATGAAACCATCGGATTTTTCTTTTTCTTCTCAGTGTAAAATCCAGTATCTCACCATCTGTTTGGCAGGTTCCAGGAAACAAAAAACACTTAATTAGAGTCATGATTAGATCAGGGTTTGGTTTCAAGTCAAAAGAAATGATTAAAGACTTCCAAAAATGCCCACGTCTCACGAAAAGAATGGTCATAGACTGAATTATTGCAATGTGGAAAGCACAAAATGCAGGCCAAATGAATTTAGAAATGGTGTGGAATTGAAACGCCTTTTGGTGACACCAACCTTGACAAGTTGATCATATTTGTTCCTTTTCCTCCCTCGCAGCCTCTCTCTCACGCGAACTTGACACACTTCAAGCCACCAGCTCAATCAACCCGTTGCAAAACACACACTCACACTTGCAGTCGGGCACCCAGGTCACCATCGCGCTTTTATGTATCTTGTTTTCAGAGAGAAAGTTCACAATCCATACAATGTCTCCCAGCTGTTTCATCATTTTCTGCGTGTGTCTATTTGTAACGCTCTCTGTGATGAACAGAGACAAAGAGTGACACTTTGAACATGTTGAAACGCAGGTGGTTTCAATTCAGCTCCACAGTATGAATCCCTCTTTTGTTATTCAGCGACAAAAGGTAAAAGGAAAACACAACTGTTGAAAAGAACAGGAGTTTCTGAAAAAAAAAAAAAAAAAAAAAAGGCCCCGAGGAACGGCTTTAAAGTTCAACCAATGAGTCAAACAAATGTTTGCAAAACGTTGAACCAAGAGGCTTTTGCATGGAGAAGTTCCAGCAGTTTCTCAAGTGCTCACTGCAGTGACCCTCAAGTGTTATAAAACAAGAAGTGCAGCAATGTCAAACTGAAGCACGGAATCAGCCAAAGAGCGGAAGCAGCTTTAATGTTTACAATCCATCCGTCTCTCCGGCGATCCATCGATCCATAATCTAATTGCTCAGGCCTGATAATTATATCCAGTTTGGAAATTTACACCCAGCACACCACCGGAATAAAAGCTTTATTTCAAAGTCACGGGCTGCTATTAAATTCAGTTCACTATGTGAAAGGACTCCAACTCCAAAAAGGCTTTGTTTCTACACACACATCTGGGCGACGTAAGACGATCGCATGTGCCAAATATCCACTGTTTTCCTCTGCGTATTCTTGTAACTCTTTAGTGAGGCTCCACCCCTCCATTTATTTTTGGGGTTTTATATGTGACCCGGGCATGTAAGAAGGGGCAACGAGGTTCAGAGTGAGCTAAGTAACAGGCTTTGGCTTTCCCTGCAGCTATTTCTGCAGTGTACCCAGCAAATACTGCACCGACGGTGTCAAAAACCCACCAAATTAGCCTTTCACCCCGAGCTAATCAGTGTGGGTTTCTATTGCCTTGGGGGTTCCTACTGTTCTCTAAATATGAAAGGAAAATTACGGACTTCTGGTGTACATGTGGAAACGAGGCGAAACACCATGAAATTCTACAAGCATCTGAACTTTGACAAGCAAGTATACGATCAAACATGTTGTTTGTTTTTTTTAAAGAAAGTCTACATGAAACACACACATCGAGCCTGTGTGTGTGTGTGTGTGAAACACGTGGACATGTTCGCTCTCTCTCCAATCCAACCAATCTGCATAACATAACACGTATTTCCCTGAAGGATTGAGAAGGGATTTAGCTGGGTATTCAGATTGCTTCTGTTCTTTTGTTCTCCACCAAGGAGGTTATGTTTTCGTAGCTGTGTGGTTGTCCGTCTGTTTGTCTGCAGGATTACACAAAATCTACTAAACCAATTTTCATGAAACTTTGGTGGAGGGGGGGGGGGGGGCGGAGGAGGATGGAGCAAAGAAAAACACATTATGTTTTTGGGTTTCAGGATTTATTCTGGACAGGACGGCAGTAATCTTCCAGAAGAGGGACAGGAGTCTCACTCCAGTCAGGCTGTATAAACACTGGAAACGCCGTACCAAATGGAGTTGGCACCTCACACTGTAGGTTGTTTAAAAAAGAGCAAGCGACTGATGATAGACACAGCATCATTGCTTGTTGCTTGCAATGCATTCAAGTGGGTCAGCTGGAGTTTGCCTGCTGTGTGTACGGCTGAAACAGACCAGGCCGGTGTCCAAATCCCGCCCCCCTGCCTGTGCACGCGCTGACCTCTTCCAACCATGGTTGGGTGAAGACAGCGGACAGTGGAATGATCACATTTGCAAAATAAATACAATTTTGAGGGACAAGCGTGCTTGGGCATGGTACAGACTGTCCACATGAGAGTTTTGTTTGGAAAAATGCTCGTTTACTACCCTTTTTGTTGATTTCTCTGACAAAAACCAATGGCAATCAAACAAAACAAAACAAAAACAAAAAAAAAACGAACCCAGAAATCCTGCTTAAACTCACTCAGAAGAGAAAACTGAAGCACTTCTACTCCACGAAAGGTGTCACGTGCACGGCGAAACTAAGGACCCAGCAATGAAAACATGGTATGTACCTACTGAGGACACTTCCATCAACACGTCTGGAGGACTTGAAGTGTGTCGGTGCCATGGTTGTGGAGAATTCAACAAAAATGCGCAAGGGACTGCCGAAGTGGCGAGAACATGACGGTTTCAGTTACAATAAAGTCTTTTTCATCGCGTGTTTGACTTTTGTCGTGTCGGTTCCAATCATAACCAGGTAGCTGAGGTGAGGAGATGATTGTGGTCGATGGAAATATGACGTCATCTAATAGGGGTGATCGCATCCGTCTCTGTAGCAGTGGTTTCGGGATCTCTCCTGTGGTTTTCCTTCAGCGTCTTCCCCTCCTGTTTTACTGGACTGCATGTATTTTGCGAACATTTTCATTCTTGCAATAATAAAACGGTGTTAATCAAAAGCGGTTTGGCTCTGTCTCGACAGCTTCCCGTATTTTACAAGCTCAAAATCTCAACTTATACACTTTTGGTGAGAGCAAAAAAAAAAAAAGAAGAAGCTTTGACTACATAATCAGAGAGTTTTAGATTAATCAGAAGAACACGGAAAGTGGTGCACTTCTGAATGTGAATTTATCTGTCAAGTCTATGATAATAAAATAATATCAATATGATGTTTTATCAGGCTTCTGTGACAGCTTGTGTGAGAGTACAGACTGATAGCAGTAATTTATTCCGCTGTTAAAGGCCCTCAGTAGAATACTGTAGAAGTACGACTGACAAGATGACAACATTCTTTTTTTTTTTTTTGGATTAAAACAAAAATGGAATTACAAGGAATTTCTGCTGTTGAGTATGGCTGATACATGTTAAAGAAATGCCCCGATACTGAATTCTTGATTGATGTCTGCCAATCATGTTCTCATGACATCTGATTTGAAGGTCCCACAAGGTACATTTAATTTCTGAGTTTCCTTTTGGATCCACACGTTCACCTGAAAGTGTCACTATCCCTCTATTTTCATACCCTTGTATTACACCACACACTCCCTCCCTCACACAAACACACACTCACTCACATATTGGCTTTGTGCTACAAGCTACAGCCAGTAATCAGATTTTAGCATTAACAGGATTAGACCTGAGCAGAGGTTTTTCCCTGCGCACAGATAGGGAATGAAAACTGTCTATTATACCAGAGACAAGAATACAGCAAACACAGATATAAGATAGCAGCAGTGACATGCTCTATCATATCGGATCACAGCAAATTATATCAAGCAATCATAGATCAAAATAATACAACTTTCTTTTTCCGCACCGACAAAAGAGAAAGATCCCTGCGAGTGGGGAGCGATACGCTGCAGGAATTTTAAAAAGGCTGTATACATACTGTAGCTGTCTCCCATCAGATAGGCCGGGACGCCTGCGGGGGTGCAACAAAGCATCTCTGGACATTCATTCAAGCATTGTGACGGACGGACACTCACCAGATCAAGACCCCGAGAGGGGGAGGGAAAAAAAAGAAAAAGACAATGGACAGACAGAAAGAAGATGCTGTAAAAATTTCTGTTTCCTTCAGGGTGGAAAAAAGAGGGTTATGAGGAAGTGTGAAAGGGTGCCAAATCAGATACCAGCACATCAAAACTAGCCTCGAGGGATGATGCAGTCGAAGGATGACATGAAGAGTTCGGCAAAACAAAAAAAACAAAAGCACTCCAACACAGGCCTCGAATACAGGGATGGAGTCACATTATACACAATCATTCTTCCTCTCTGGATCGCAAAGGGAAAAAAAAAAAAAAGTCACATAAGCAATTCCATCTATCTTTTTTGCCTCATCCAAACGTCAGAATTGCCCAGCGGTCCGTACACATGAATTTACCGACCTTCCCTCTCCTCTCCTCTCCTCTCCTCATACGCTGCTGTCCCATCTATCCATCCATCCGTCCATCCCATTTTTTCATCTCATCTGTAACAAGCTAAAGGATGGAGAAGGTGGAGTTGAAGAGAACAGCAAGGAAGGAGGACGCTATTTCATCATTAGTGAGGGGAAATGGGCCGACGGGAAGGTTGGTGGCAGCAGTACAATTGGCAGCTCGGCTCATTCATTTAGAGGGACAATCATTAGTCTGCCCTCTAATCTGCCTCTGACATGGAGGATATGATAAAGAGGAAGGTGGAGAAGAGGCTCTATGAATCACTGATGTGGACACTATCATACCTGGGATTCTTCTCCTACTGGCCCCCAAACAAGGAGTGTTATCGGCGGCGGTGGGGGGGGGCGGGTGTGCGTGCTAAATAATGAGCCTGCCAGATCCTCCACAACATGGTGGTCCTAACAGCTGATAGCGGTGGAAAAACCCAACACACGCGTTTGCATTCTGAGATTTAAGCTCATTTTTCAAGGATTGCACACAGACGAAAATATTTAAAGGATAATTAAAAAAAGGGGAAAAATGTCAAATGAATCAATACTGAAAATAAATGCCTGCAACTCCCCCCCCCCCCTCCAAAAAATACAAAAAAGACACACATTCCACTAAATCTGACCAAGTATTTTCATTTTCCTTAAAAAAAAAAAAAGGGAAAAAGGCAGTACCAATTATCTTCACCCATCTTGGCACGGCAACTCACATTTCTATTATCATTTAGGTCTTTAATTAGGGTTAATTAGATTCTCAGTGGGTCTCTACAGTCTCCGTGTGAGGTGATTGAGCAGCCACTCAGAAGAATACACACCACTGGGACAGATGAGAAAGCCCCTGACTTGCTGAGTAGAAACAGGAGGTTGAATGTTATGTGTGCTTGTGTGTGTGTGTGTGTGTGTGTTTTTTTTGTCTCATAGCTTGTTTCCTCTTTTGCTGGCATACGAGAATCTACTCACATTCACACCTCCACAGAAAGAGAGCACCGTTATTCACAAATTGGCACAAAGCAGCTTTATCAATAACGTGCCACTCAGCGGTCGCACTGATGGCTTTAACGCTCCCCGCCTCTCTGGTTAGTTGGGGTGTCACTGGTGCATCCGGTTTTTCCCGGATCTATCCGTGAATTTGTTAAGGGTCAGTCGTCTACCGGTGACTTTGTGGAGTTTCTTGTTTGCAAACAATAAAAGCATGGCTTCCTGCCTGAAAGGACTGTAATATCACAGTAGGAAGTCAGAACTCTGAATAAGACACTTCCATTCAAACAACATTTTCACAAATCAACTTAAAACTAGGAGTATTCACTGAAGTATTACCAGCTGGAATTTGTCCCTGGAAGTCGAATGCCTTCTCTATACTGCGCTCAGGTATTGTATACATTCCCATCCCTTACTACAGGGGTCCCCAAACTTTTTTCTGCGAGGGCCACATAACTTTCCCCTTCTCTGATGGGGGGCCGGGGTCAGTTTGTGACAGAAAAAGTGTGACGATCATGGGGTTGCCTATACGTAAAAATGTATTGTTTTCCAGAAAGCCACACAGCCAAATAACCCTCTCTGGGTTCCTCACAGAAAAAAAGTCAGGAAAAATATCATGACACTATCAAATAACCCTCTCTGGGTTCGGGTCTAGGGTTTTTTTCTGGGGGTTGCCAGATAGGGGCACAGACTGCAGAAGGGTGGAATAGATGTCACGTTCTCTGCGTGTATGAAATAGTCACTAACTGACTGTGTGTTCACACCAAACGGCAGTGTGAATTTTCCCGTCGCTTCAGTCGCGAATATGAACGCATTGATCCAGCGATCAAATTCGCACGAATAAAGTGACGTGAAAATTCGCGTTGCGTTTGGTGTGAACATTCGGGCTGCAACTAACCACTATTTTAATAGTCGACTAGTCACCGACTATTGAAACGATTAGTCGACTAATCGGATAATTATTAATTTTTTCTTAAATTTAGCATGAAGTTGATTTCATTATGTGGCAAATGATAATAAACAAGAAAGATGGGCACAAAGAAAAACATCTTTTTTTGAACATTCATTAATTTAAAATACGTTTGTCAGGCACAGACTGGCATAACGCCAGAGCTCTCTTTTATAGCGAGAAGACGCTTAGAAAATGTACAATGTGTGTCCTAAAAACCGCACTGGCTTGAACGTTACTTGAATCTCACCGAGGCGAGTCAGACTCCGTTTCGTTCAACTGCCCGACGGGCTTCTTTAAATGTTCCTGCATCACCGCCATGACACGCGCGGTCTGCTTTGCAAACTTTCCAAGTAGTCTTTTTATTCGCCGTATCCAGGATAAAATGCCACCAAACTTTAGAAGTTTTGGTGCGCGTACCTGATGTTGACGCCGCGTTCCTGAATGTTACCGCTCAGAGACAGAGACGCTACTGCGCATGAGCGACTCTCGGCAGAGATTATAATCAAGTGAGATGCCTCACTCTGTTGGAAAAACGCGTGTGGCGACAATAGTCGACGATGGAATTCTTTGTCGACTATTTCTATTGTCGATTTTTGTCGACAACGTCGACTAATCGCTGCAGCCCCAGTGAGCACACCTTAATAGTTAATAATGAAAATAGTTCATAGCTAGTTATCAATTTCCTTACCCAATACAAATACACAAATGGAAAAAAAAATCTAAATGCGTCTGGTATTGTATCCGGCCTGCGGGCCGTAGTTTGGGGACCACTGCCTTACTAGGTTTGAAGAAGTGGACTTCAGCTTTGTTGCATGCGTGTTCACGAGCATGAAATGTGGCCATGACTGAAACTAGCAGCTCAGTGGACAAAAACCTAGTTTTTGAGACCAAATCGGGACCACTCATGACAGCTTAGAATAAGGAACCGCAGTTGTTTTAATGTACTTGTTCATTTGTTTTTCGTGTTGGTTCATTCGGGATGTGGGATACAACACTTGAGGAAACAGTATCGCCAAACTTTTCCTTTGCTGGACGTGTAGGAAAAGTAAGAAAGAGAGGAAGGAATTGTCGGTACTTACAATTCCGTTACAACTGAGAAAATCCCGTCCACTGAAGCTCCATTTGATAGACATTTAAGTAAAATTGGTTTCTTAACCACTTTTAAAATGTTCAAATTGGTTTCTCAACAGGGTGATGTGTAGGTAAGAGAATATGAAAGACTTTTATATGTAAAGTGCCCGAGTGGGGCTGCAGATGTTCGGCATGTCCTGACGCGCTGCTCTGACTTCGTCATTTTACACATCTTAACTCCTTGAACTGAAATGACCTCATCATACGTGTAAAATCTTCAATTCATGTATGAGGAAAGAAATCTATAAATGTCAACCTTACCACAAAAAAAATGCTTAGTCACTCTAAATGATTTAGCCTAAGGGAATACTACTACAAAAGAACCGTTATCTGAATTCTGTTCTGC
Source organism: Aulostomus chinensis (assembly GCF_037954235.1). Taxonomy (NCBI): domain Eukaryota; kingdom Metazoa; phylum Chordata; class Actinopteri; order Syngnathiformes; family Aulostomidae; genus Aulostomus; species Aulostomus chinensis. Next base: position 18,373,421 of record NC_141342.1, on the reverse strand, counting down.
CCAGCGCAGCTTTCATAGATTGCCTCCAGGCAAAAAAACAGCACAATGATTCCAGGCTTTTAGCATATGGATTAAAAACACGCCGCGCTGGGGGAGTTTGAGCAAAATACTTCCATGAGAATGTGTTTCACTTTAATGGTGAAGAATTAATTGGTGGCAACATTTGTCCCTGACAAATGCAGTCCCTGTTTCATTAACGGTGTTATTAATAAAAGATAATGTTACTTGTCTTTAATTAGAAATGGCAAATTGGGAAATGAGTGAGACAGAGAGAGAAAGCGAGTCAGAGAGAGAGAGAATGAGAGAGTGACATAACGTCAAGTGAAAGGGTGTGAGTGGGTTGGTCAATCAGAAAGTGACACAAAAGAAGTAAGTGAGGACAAAAGGGAAAAAGAGGATAACTGGTACCGCACTGCGAGGTTCTTGAGACTTCTTTAGATGAAGTGTAAAATAATGTATTTTTTTGTTAGAGCCAATTAATCCTTGAGGTTATAAGAAGGAACCCATCTTTAGTTTGGTCAGGAGTTGAAGAGCATTTGACCATAAACACATGCAAAACTGGGACAATCTGGTTCTCCATACAACTAGTTTGGGTCCAAGAAACTCCTTCAACAGACTGACTGTTTTGATTGCAGATCATGACCCAGACTTTACTCATCAACATGGTAAAAGTGCATCAGTTAATTTATCCGTATCTGGTGCTAAAGCTCAGTGGCTTACAGCGTGGGGTTCGCCTCTGCGTTATTATTTCACACTCCAGGATCCAATCGCTTTCATAGACATGTGGCGGCCTTTGCATTCCAAATGCAAATGTTCAGATCAAAGAATCATGACAAATAATTTGGGGAATTCTGCAGAAAAAAAATATTGTTTTGACTTTGTGTTAGCGGCGTTAAGTAGCGTTTAGCTGGCCGTTTATTTTTCAGTGCGAGCCCAAACACTGCAACTGAGTCACTGTCACTCTTCCTTTTTTCTCTCTTTTTGTTTGCTCACTCTTGTTTCTCTATTCTTGTTGGGAGCACTTGGCGAAACACCAGAATATACCTAAAAGCCGACAAGGGCATGGCTTTTGATAGCCTCAAAGCTAACATCTCCTGCAGTAACGTTAGCTTACGTTAGCAGCATGTCTGCAGCTAGTGGGATCAGTGGCTCCTGGTTGACATACGGAAGTCAATTTGCACGAATCAGAAGTCTGCACTGACAGGAAAAAGGAACATTTGGGTACTGGCACCAGTTTACTGATGCAGGACAAAGAGATGCTACATCAACCACTTGCTGCTAACATCTCATCTTGTTCTCCAGCACGCACTGAGACACGCCCCAAACACCCAATCCATCTTAGTGTTGCCAGTACAAGTTTTAATTAAGTGTTTATCTTCCTCACCCTCCCTGTCCCCCACCCCCCACCACCCCCCACAGTATTCTGTCCACTGTCTGGCTAAGTGAAGATAAGCGAGGACAACTGGAATTGGAGAGATGTTCATAATCAGCTGAAAGCCAATAGAGCCCCGGCTGTAAGGTATGCATCGTCTATCATTCAAGGCCATCGACAAAAAAGCTAAGGCTGATTGGGACTCACTGTTTTTGTTCTCCAACCCTGAAACCTAGCTGAGGAATCTGCATCTTTCACTGATTGATTTGTTCCTCTCCCAGTCACGGAGAACATTCCAATCATTTGATTGTAAAGGTGAAAAGACATTACTCATCCCTGCTAAAAAAAAAAAAAAAAAAAAAAGGGGAGGAAATCTAAGGCTGAGAAATCAATATTTTCCCATTCTTTTTACCCAACCTGTTTTATTCTTATTTCAGGATCTTATTTCATCTCATTGTTTTGTTTTGTTTTTTTTAAGCTTGAGTCAAATCTAATCTGGCATAATGTCATCGATATGTGTTCCTGGGTATTTCATGCAAAAATGTGAGTTATACTACGGAAATACACAAAAGTTATGGTAAATGATAAGATGATGGATTCTTTCAGGTATTCATTACTTATTTATTCAAATGTTTTGTGCTTGAAAAGAAAAACACATCTACATTTAATGACCTCTCTAAAACCATTACCACATGTTTGGGGTTGTCGTACGTCGTCTCAAACAAATTTGAACTTTTATTGACCTTTTTTAACTTGACAATATTGCTAAATCATTGATCAGCTTAAATTGCTCTTGAAGTGGTAAATATTCTCTGTCAAACGCGCAGAGTTAGACATGGTGAGAAGGGGTTAATAACGTTATAGCGCAAATCATGAATTATTCCAATTGTCTTACTGTCAACACCATCCGGTGCTCTTATTTGGTGACATCGGGCAACGGTCCCTTCCACGTGTATTGAGGTACACAAAACTACTTCTCAGCCGTGGGAACAACGACAACAACACTTCAGCATCTGGAGGGGGACTTTAACAGTGGATGGGCCTTCAAATGAAGCTGTATTCACTCCAATAAACGGACGGCCTTGAGCTTTATTGTTATTCATTGTTGTTAGTCTTTGTTAAAAATAACACACACACAAAAAAAAAAAACATGACTCCTGGATTTGCGCATTACTACAAGAAGCAATATTGATCTGTTTGGCAGTATGTGTGGATGCACAAAGCACGAGGCAGGAGGAGAGATGTATTTTTTATTGGGTATCTCGTTACTGGGGTCAGAGAACATCGCTGGTAAATCGGGCCTTTGCTGGGATTAATTTATGTTAGAAGTGAAAACAGCTAAAGATTCACCTCTGCATGTGCGTGTGTGTGAAGTTTCTGTGCGTACATGTGTATGCATTCCTTGTCTTCTTCTTCTTCCTTCATCCTCCATCTTCTCTCTGTTGTGTCTATTAGCCAGGGAACTTGTTGACCTTGCAACTCACAGAGAGCAATGAGAAAACGCCTGTTGTATACTAAACAATGCGAGGTGTAGAGCTTCCTGTGTTCGTATATGACCCCGGCTGTGCATAATCAGCAAGAGCCGGCCAGCCAGAGGAAGACGAATGGAGAATGTGTGCTTCTGGGAGAGTGTTTGTGTATGTTTCAACAGCAGATGATCATGTTTTTTTAATGCGTGCACACACACACACACACACACACACACACACTCTTACTCATGTGTTTGTGAGGATGTTCAATGGCATCATGGCTTCCCCAGCTGCTAACATTATCCATCACAACTACATACCTAACCCTGAATCCAAAAAGAACCCAATCCTCAAACTGACCTAAAAAAAAAAAAAAAAAAAAAAGTGACCTTCACACAGCCCTTTAAAGTGAAAAATAAAATTTTAAAAAATGTCCTCACTCTCCAAAACTATCCTCACTTCGTTGGTTAAAAAAACACTGCGGTCCTCACTATGGATCAAGTACAAGAACACACACACACACACACACACACACACACACACACACACACACAAGTCTACAGAATTCTTGCGCAAATGTAAATCAGGTTTTCCTCCCCAAGAGTGATTCTCTCACACAATTTTTTGACACAAACATTTTTTACACGTTTGTTTTCATTTCATTCTCATTTTCCTTCCCTCTGTTTTGTTTGGTTTAAAACAGACAACATAGCATTTGTCAAGGACCTTGACTGAGAGAAAAAGCCTTTATTGTTCTCGATAAACAACTCCAGATCTTCGGCTGGTACCTTGGTCGGCCTGTATAACATTCCCAAAGTTTGCGAGGTACCTCGGTTGCTGTTTGCGAGCGAAGCAACTCTGCATCTGCGGGGCCGCGAATCGGGGCAGTGGCAGCAGTTCTGCCTTCACTCCACGGCGCCATTGTGAAGAGAGACCTGAACCAAAGCCCCCGATCTAAGGGTCAGTCTCCTTTCCTGCTCTCGCCTTTGGTCATGAAGTACAGGTCATGACTGACGGAACGAGACCACGGCTCCTGCTGCTGGTTAGACCTTTCTGCCAGAGTTGCTAAGTCTGCGACCCAATTTTGGAAAGGGACATACCTTTTGTATGTCATAGTTCGCGCCCCCCCCCCCTCCCCCTTAGCTTAATAAACCAAGATGGCAGGCGGTTTCTGACTGACACTTTCCTTTTTTTTTGTCAACACATGATGTGTCGGGCGACTGTCCTAATGGACACTGACAGCGGAGGGCCGCAAGTGAAGAGCAGAAATGAGAGAATATTGACTGAGATGCATGAGTGAACTGAATTTGAAGCGTGATTTGATTTATTGTTGCGTAACTGTGATAAAGCAACTTAGACCGTCCCTAAGCAGAATGCAGATTAACGTTAGAGCGTAAAGGAAGAAGAGGACCCTCGTCATTTGCAGTGACACTTTACTTTTTTTTCTTCTTTTTTTTAGGGATCAATCATGCAACCCCAACTTGAAATGACTTGTTAAGTCTCCTTTGTAGTATGAGTTTTACTATGGAATCCAAGCAGTTATTTTTACCCACAGTCATTGCTCCAGTCTCCTGCTTTAACAGCATAACTGCCTGCCTGCCTGCCATTCTTTTAGTCTCTCTGCCCGATTATCTACAGAAATAGCAGCAGGTGTTTTGGCTGTGATTTGTCAGTCGTTCTCTTTTCCCTAATGGTTTGCTCTATATTTATGAAGGCTCTAAATATGGCAATAAAAAGCATATAGGCTGGAAAACGGTTATGGATCCCCAGTGTGGGGTTTCAATATTTCTTTTTACGACAGAAACACAAATGATGTGTGAGTTTGGAGGCAATTAGAGACGGATGGCGCGTCGTACATGTCTGCTAGAGAGATGAGGAGAAACGCAAAGTTTTTTTTTTTAATCTTGCCAGCACATACATAATGCACACACACACACCAGACGTGGCTGCTGTTAAGGCCATTACGACAATTCAGACGTGCCCTTGGGAATGTGTGTGAGTCACGTATGTGTAAGGCTTCTGTTTGTCCACTTCTCTCCGATGATAGACGCATTAACGTGGAAGACACTTTTGCAATGTGTGGTACATGTTGTGCTCTGCGGCAACGTCTGTTTCTTTGTTTGAGTGTTTTCAGTTTTTCAAGGATAAAAGAGCAAGACAGGGTTCTGGGACATCCTTGTGGATGATACAGAATATAAATATGTACAAAAAGACAATTATACGAATGTAATATATCATAATTAGACGCAGCAGGTTAAACAATCAGCTCCTGAATTGAGGGATCAGATGAGATCCTGAATGCCACAATGCACAGTTCCCTCCACCATTCAAGGCAGACAAAGACCTCATTCTGTAAACCAGACGGCAGGCTCGCCTATTGTCACCCAGTCTCCCCTCTGTGTCGCTTTCCCCCTCTTCGAAATACGGCACAAGTGTTAAGCAATTACATGCAATGACTTTCTTCTCCTGTTAATGTGACATGGCTTTTGCAACTCCGCGCCAACTTGCTAGTGCCTCTGGAATTGCAAATAGAGAGAACCCTAACTAATTGAGGAACCTGATAAGGAAATCAGAGGCTATTTGTCAATTGGAAACAAAGAATGTGTCTGCGATAGATGAGATGTCTTTTCTGCAAGAATATCATCTCAATGAATGTTTTAAGCCCAGGACGAGATTAGTCAAATCAAGTGCTCAGTGGGGTGAGAAAGGCTTGGATGTACCAGGGATGGATGCGTCTGAACAATGATCTGAAAAGGATATACAGTACATGCTACAGACACAAGCCCGGATTTTATTATTCACATTTTTATTCGTATACAATAGCTTCAACACAGCTCATGAAATTGGTCTCAAATTAGCTCCCAGTGGAATTAGTAAGAGGACGCATTTGCCATGACAAGCAGGCGAATGTGTGAGCCAGCAGACAGGTCGCGTTTCTATTTTGATGTGCATATAAAGTAGAAGTATTGCATAAGAAACTGGGAAGCTGAAAATGACGAAATCTGAAAAAAATGCATGCTTTCAAGGTGGTTTATTCCTTTTTCGAAAAAGAGAAAAAAGCACAATACGTGAGGTGCAAATACCTTTTTTTTTGATGAAGCTCACACAGCAAACATTTCACACACGACTAATTGACCGACCAACTTTTTTGCTGTCATTCCCAAAATTTGTCTTTGTCTCTGCACAGCATGTCCAACTAACCGGTGCGTATGAAAAAATACAACTTGTCCAAGTAAAAGGGGGCCCTTCTGCTGATATTTACATCTACAGCCATGCGTTATGTTGCTTCTGCCACCTGACTTCTCCCTGACTGTATTCGGCAGCCTATTTTCATCGCTCCTAACAAACTCATGGCACAAACCTAATGTGCACTTCCATGTTTGGTAACATATCAAGAGTTCTTCACATTCAAATGGAGACACGGGAGTGGAAGAAACAACATCTGCAACAATGTGGTAACACAGAGAAAGCCTACTACCAGTTTATTCTTTTATGTGTCAGTGGTACTTTTACTCGAAACAGCAGTCGGCTGTCATCGTGTACTAGCTACCTGGCTCAGGGTGGTAAAGCAATCTTTAATCACACTCCTGCAGTCCCTGGCAAATTACTGCCTGCTGACAGAAAGTGATAAACCAATAGCCACAACAGCAGGGGAGCCAAACCCATTTGTGTGGCAGAACCTCCTATAGAGAGGAGAAAGGGTTGTAGTTAAGAAAAGTTAACCCGGAATTCTGTGTTGCTCATGTCAACATGCAAAGGCTGCAGGAAAGATGTACCTCAGTGGCAACATTATTTATGGATGGCCTCTGGCTTGAAGCAAAGATCAGACAAAGGCGAGCAGAGCAAGAGAGAAATACCCACGGTACTGCTGGTGAAGAGGACGGTAGGATCAGAGATCAGTGGTGTGGGAAAAGTAAGGCAGGCGATTCAGAAGGTGCAGCAGCAGCTGCTTGACCATGTCCATATAAAGAAGAACCTCAGCCTGCTGTACGGCTTGAGACAGCAAACCAGAGTCCTGAGGATTGATCCTAATACACTAATGATGCTGCAGCTGTCACTGACTTATCACTCCTCACTCTCCAATGCTCTTTCCACGGCTGCATGCAGACACATCTCTCACGCTCCTTTGATCTCTCCTCAGACCTACTCCCCCTTCTGTTCTTCCACCGCGCTCTCGTTTATCTTGACACGTTTCACTAGGTTTCTTTCCTTCCCTTTGGCACATGCAGGTAACTCCGTGCTTTGTTTTTTTAATGACTCACATTTTTTCATTTGTTTTTTCTGGACTATGCTGTCTGTATCTTTAAAAATAGAGACGCACAGGTGCACGGGAAGTGTTGTGTTGTGTTTTGCTTTGCCAGCCAACATGGGGGCTGCAGGTTTGACTCCTGATGTTGCCTCTGGTTTGGTTGGGTGTCTGTACAGACACACTTGGCCATTTCTGAGGGTGGGCAGCCATGGAGCCCATCAGCTATGTATGGCAGCTTAGCCTCTGCGGACAAGGGCCAATATCTCAATGTTTCCCGGGTAGCCAGCAGATATCTGGTCCAAGACTTCCTTGTTCTGCAACTTGAGCCATTTACATGGAATTGAGAAACAATGAAGATGAGTAGATTGTAAACCAGCTACTTCTGAAACAGTCAGTAAACAATTTACAACCACTGCAACAGCTTTGGTAAATTGTCAAGACTACATTTTCCCTACCTTGCATTTTGGCCAACGCGTTCGTTGGCACTCCACACAGACTTTTTATGCAGATGCAGATGAGGCCCACTCACACATGACTGGTCACTACCACAATGAAAACCAGAAGCTTCCCTGTCCTGACATTTTTCTCCCTTCGTGTTTACAGAAATTAGCCAGTGGGAAGCATTTTCCCCGAATGTTCTACATCTTCCCTCTGAACTCCTAAAAGATACAGGTTATGGCTCCACATGTGACAGATGAAGTATGTAGTCGTCTACATTACTCACCAGAAAAAGAAGTCTTCATTGAACAATTCACCCGCACCGCTCCTCGTGTTTACATCATCAGAAGTCGCCCTTGCCAATCCCGCAGAGAGGCAGCAAATGTCTCCAATGCTTTCCACGGCCAAGTGTTTTATACTGCTTTCAGGGTTTGTCTGTGGGTCCCTGGAATTCAAGTGGTGTCATCTGTTTTGGCTTGTTGCACTCAGTATAAGTAGTTAAGAATCCAGTGTGTAACAAATAACGAATGGCGTTTCCTGAAGTGAGGTGTTCCTACTGCTGTTCACAATGGCAGCTGCTGAGTGACACCTTTTGGGAAGAAAGCCAGAGGAAAGTCGGCCTCTGTGCTGTGGCATCTGACAGTGACATGCCATGATGTTTGCTTCAGTGAAGCAGCTGGTGTCAAAAGGATATATTTCGTCTCCAGCTTATCAGTTTTAAAACACACAGCACTGTTGCGGAGCCTTGAGAAAGCACCTGGCAAAATTATAAAAAGAATCCAACCGCAGTGTTTTCATAGCTGAGAGCAATTAAAGATAAATTTTTAATAATAGATTATTCCAATTATCGGTGCTGTCAAACACATACTGTATGCCAATTCGGTGATTATAACTCAATTCATTAGATGTGTTTATTTCTATTCAGCTCAGAGGCTTGCAAAACAGCCAATCACAGTGCTTTATTCAGTAATCAATTTCTGCATATGAAGCTCCAAACATTGCTTTGATGTCTTACTGTAGCCACAGAACATGGAGACATTTTTGTTCTTGGGATACAATGTTAAAGTTAATTACAGCATCAAGCCAAATTGGGTTGGCAATCAATTTAATGTATGAACTGAAAATTATGTTAAATTAAAACTATGTTTGAGGAGCCCTCGCAAATTTGTGCACGTCGGGTTGTACGAGAGCTGTTACGACATCGCCGCAGTCAGAGATCAGGCCCTTATTGGTACTACAGTGTTTTGTGACCACCATCTGAACTAATTTTTCATGGCTTTGGAGACAGGTCAAGAATTGTCCCAACGACTCTCTGGATGAAGGAACGATGAGGATGTCAATTCCCTCGTTAGAAGAAGAACAAGACACACTTTCCCCCTCCGGTGGGTTCAAATTAAATTTTTAATTCCTCGTATATACAGGACATTAATGTTTAAATCTTGGCTGGTTTTCATTACGTCTACAAGGACAAAAGGAACAGTTGAAACAATTCCTGCCTACAAAGGAGGGGTTCTCCGGGTTCTTTTGTGGGCTCCCTGAGCTCACTAAAATATCAGAGTGCAAGGTACACCTTGATAATACTAATGCAGTAATACAACAACCCTTTCTATCTTTGATTCTGGTTGAGAGAGGTGCTGATTTATTTATTTTAATGGGCTACCAAAATACTGTATTGGCGATGCGCAAATTGCTCCCAACAAAACTCACCGGCAGCGTTATAAGGTTTTGGCAAGCATGCTGCATGTGATTAACCGTCTCATTTTACATGCGGCATGGCATGCAGGAACATGAGAGGATTTAATGCAATGCCTTAGTTAAACCTCAGTGCAGGCTACCTAATATTTTGGAGAGTGAGTGTATATCCATCCATCCATTTTCTATACCGCTAACATGTTAAGAGTTGGGGGGGGGGGGGGGGGGGGGGCTGGAGTCTATCCCCGCTGACATTGGGTGAGAGGCGGGGTTCACCCTGGACGGGTCACCAGTCCAACCCAGGGTCATCAGGAGCAATAAGGGGCTCAGTATTTTGCTCAAGGACACTTGGACATGGTTACCAGGGGAAGTGAGCATCGAAGCCCTCAGGTGCTGGACAGCCACTCTAGAGTGAGTGTATATATTTAATTATAATCACATACCACTTGAGAGTGAGTATAGTGACCCCAACCCTATTAACCCTATTTTAAATAGCGTTAATCAGTGGAGGGATTAGGTTCACAATGCCCCTGTGAATTCTCAAATATATTTAGCACAACAGGCAAATGCTTGATTTACGTTCCCCAAACAGCACCTTGGCAGAACTGACAAGTCACGTTATGGAAGAAGAGAACTGGTTGAAATAAAAAGTTGATTATATCTGACCTGTGTGTTCTTACAGTCATGAATACACACCCCAGGGTGACTGGATGCTAGGTAAACCTGCCAGAGGATCACATTTTGCTACACTGTTTTTGTGTGTTGTTGCAGGCGTACAGAGAGAAAAAAAAAAAAAAAGAGTCAAAAAGAGGATTATCTAAACTGATTATGATTCCGACAAAAAAACAAAGGTGTAGCCCAAAAATAATACAAAAGCATATTGGGAAAAATAAGGCATGCTGGGCTGATCTGTACAAATCCCTTTTGAAATACCCAGAAGTGACAGACAATTTCAAGCCATTCCTTGAGGAGAACTGGCTAAAAGCTCCTATTTTACCGGATAAGAATGGATTCAGAGAAAGTCCAGCTGTGCAAAATTTGAAATTAGCAACCTTTAAAGATTTGGTCTCTCTTCACGGATGTAAGGACACAGGACTTGAAGGAAGAAGCGCATTGAAGGCAGACACACGGGAGGGAAAATCTAAAGCAGATATAGCATGAGGCTCCTTCACATAATTACTGAAAATAAACTGATGGTGTTGCTCCTTAGTGTGGAGCTCATGCCTCAGTGTATTCCTGGAAGTATTTTAGCCACAGAAATATTTGAAAGAGGTTCTTCCAGTACTTATGTACTTCTAGTACTACAGCAGGATAGTACAGCCCTCACTGTCGGCATAATCAGACAAATCAGGCACTGCTGCACACACGGCTCGGGTTCCCTACTCCCAGTCAATTTGATATATTAAACAATTATTGAATATGCCACCGAACAAAACTCGGTGACACAAATAGCTGTGTAAATCTCTGGCCGCTTCCCTAAATTATGTATGAATCAATGAATTATGCATAAAGAGGAAGTGGAAAAGGAAGAAGAACAAGTTGAAAATAAAACATGTGACTGTACACAGAATAAAGGAGGTAAAAATAAATGCTCTGTAAATAAGAAAAAAAAAAGAAAAGAAAAAGGCTTCCGCTTGGTTGAGGCTCATGAACTTGGCAAATCAAAATGAGTCCGTCAAATCAAATTGAGTCCGCTGTCATTTATGGATGAATAGAGGCTTATTATGGTGATAATATTATGGTGACGGCTTACATCCATGACGGATCAGCAGTCATTGCGTTGTTACGGGATGATGATGATGATGTGATTGGCAAACAAAAAATAAAGGCAGGAGATGAGGTTTGAGGACACTTTTACAGCTACAGTCCAAATCAAATTAAAAATGATGTATTTGCTTTGTTTTCTGTTTACTCCTGTGCACAAATTCGTGTGGCCTGACCAAATCATTAGGAATACATCTGCTGAGGGGCCTGTATTTAAGAGAAGGTTGGCGACTCCCTCAGAGAAAAATGCAGTGCCAGAAATGTAAGCTTCAGCCCGGACCGCTGGCAAACATTGGACGGAAGTAAAAATCAATCCTCGCCATCATGTCACCTGTGGTTATGTGCTCATGGGAACACGTGACCCACGCAGCCGAAGGCATAATCCTCTGTATTTCAGTTTGCATCCTGCAATCTGGTTGGATCAGGGCTGGTTTGTGCTCGCAACTTCAGTCTAAATTTGTTTGTTTGGAAAAAAAACATTTGGGAGACATGCACTTGAAATGGTAGTCTTAAATCGAGCGTTAGCGTTAGTTCTGTCAGGCCGTGGTAGTCAAGCGCTATTGGCTTCCCGTCCATCAATCAAACTGATCAATCAGCTGATCACAGCTGCTCAGCATCAGCTGATCAAATCCCTTGCTTCTGATTGGCCCCTCTCAACTTAAATATCACCCGGCCTCAACTCCCGCTCGGCTAGCTTCTGGCTGCTGCTCTGCCTGCATCATCGCTGCTATCTGCTGCTACCTACTGCTATCTGCTGCTGCTATCTGCTGCTGCTATCTGTTGCTGCTATCTGCTGCTGCTATCTACTGCAGCCTGCTGCTGCTATCTGCTGCTATCTGCTGCTGCTGCTGCTGCTATCTGCTGCTGCTGCTGCTATCTGCTGCTGCTGCTGCTGCTGCTGCTATCTGCTGCTGCTGCTGCTATCTGCTGCTGCTGCTGCTATCTGCTGCTGCTGCTGCTATCTGCTGCTATCTGCTGCTATCTGCTGCTGCTATCTGCTGCTATCTGCTGCTGCTATCTGCTGCTATCTGCTGCTGCTGCTGCTATCTGCTGCTATCTGCTGCTGCTGCTGCTATCTGCTGCTATCTGCTGCTATCTGCTGCTATCTGCTGCTGCTATCTGATGCTATCTGCTGCTGCTGCTGCTATCTGCTGCTATCTGCTGCTATCTGCTGCTATCTGCTATCTGCTGCTATCTGCTGCTGCTGCTATCTGCTGTACAGTTGCTCCTGCTCGCAACTTGCTACCCTCCACCTCCCCAGCTCCACCTTGTCGTGTATACATGGCATAGATCGTTCCATGTCATGTTGCTGCTCTGTTCACGGGGGTATGTTTGCTCTTCCAGTCTTAAACTGGGAGAACCTTCCCTCACGCTGCTGGTTCCCTGTTTCATGGTGCTCATGAAAAATTATCAGGGGACTCCTCTGAACAGAGCCATACTGCCAATTTGTACTATAATACACAAATCAAGCTCATTATCATCTCTTGTGTTTCTTGACGTGAATGGACCTGACAGAAGTATGATTATGTGCGTTCTAAATGAACCTCACCAGGGCTGTAAATGCTGACGGATGAAAGTAGAGTTCTGACCCCCCCCCCCCCCCCCCAAAAAAAAACATCAAGCCAGACCAAACCTGAACCCAAACGATTTCTGTCTCAGTTTGAATAAAATCCAAACCAGGGTGGCAATTTCAGATCCCAGCCTGATTTGAACCTAAATTTAAATCGGCGAATCGAAGTGAAAGTAAATGACATTGTGTAAAGTAACAAGTGTATCACACTCTCAACTTAACCAACTGATATCCAACACTAGCCTCGTGGGATAACCTTGACCCTTACCTTAACCAGGAGCTCAGAAATTACATTTTGCCAAATTTGGACTGGCCATTTTGTCCCCGTGGGGGCTAAGCTAGTCCTAGATTATCACAGGCTGTCCTGCAGGCTACATTTGCACGTTGGCGCATCAGTGAGGGGCACTGAGAGGCATTCGTACGGTGCCCTCATCCATCAATAAATAGATATATAACATTGGGTTTAAGAGCCCAAGTCTGGAAGGCTCACGTTAATGTTTCCCGATAACCCAACAGCTAGAGATTGAGGGGCACAATTAACACTTGATCAATGGGTCATGGTGTTGTACAAGTTTGACTTTTGGTTACTAAACATGGTTGTACACAAGGTCTGATTGCAGGGTATAATTATGGCCACACAGGTGCTCCAGGCAGCGCAGGTTAGGTGAGTTGTCACCAGCACCCTGCATCTGTAGCACTGGTGTTTTACATATAGATTGAATTATCTGGAATGGTTCTGCCCTATGTAAATGACCATTATGCTAATAGTGTGCAACAGATCCCAAGGTGTGTGTGTGTGTGTGTGTGTGTGTGTGTATATATAAGAGTTTTTGTTACCTATTAGAGACATTTTCTGGTATAAATCTTAACCTTGGCAGGACCCCGGTTCCTCATGAGGACCAAAGACCGGTCCTAATGCAGCAAAAGGTAGTTTTTGACTTCTGGTTAAAGTTGGTGTTGAAGTGTGAGCCAAGGTTAAGTTTAGGCTTCAACTGGTTAGGGTTAGGATTTGGGTTGAGTCAGGCTTATCTGTATGAATGGCAGTCAATGGAATTCAACAAGGATAGCAGCACAAACCTGTGTTTGTATGTGTGTGTGTGTGTGTGTGTGTGTGGGGGGGGGTGGTTCAGTGTGACAGACAGAGATGGATTTTAACTCAAATTCTCAGGAGGAAAATGATGACCATGGAAATGTTTGAAAACTTTCATGAAAATTGCATCACCAAACATTAGCTGGACAAAAAAAGCGAGAAAATCCAGACTTAATCCCGTAGAGCCGAGACTGACCGCTACACCGTGAGGAGATGAGATCATGACGGGACAACATATGGGACCTCAGACAGAGAACAGGTGCAAAATGTAAGGACAGTGGAGGCAGCTGCAGAGAGAGCGTAACTCAGGAAGAATTTGGCCTGCATGAGACGGTCAAGATGAAAGATAAATATGGTGGATCTGCACTGAATGCGAGATCTGTGGAACAGAACACAATTATCGCTGGTTGAAAAGAAGAAAAGGTGATACAGAGGGTGAAGAGAAAATGTCCCCGGTCTATTCACAAGGTCACAAGGTTTCAACATTTTATTCTGAGAGCAGCGAATGAAAGGAAGAGATGACAATTATGCCTACAATATACAATTTGAATGTCATAGTCACTTAGTTTCAGCCAGCAGAAGGGAGACGTGTAACAGAGGAAGAAGGAGGACCGTGCCTGAATTGAAGAAAGAAGAATGAAACAGCGATGATTAGCTGAATATCAGGTTTTAACAAATGAAGACTGGGGAGAGCACAGAGCAGAACACCGGGGAGCTGGACTACCTTTTACTGAGTATTTCTGGGGATTGACGGGGTCTGACTGGTGGGGGCTCCCAGCGCTGTGTCGAGGTTGGGGAGTAAGACTGAGGAGGAGGGGACGGGACAACAAAGGACATGCTACTGCCACCAGGGATCAGGTTGCAAGGCTGAGGGGTCAGCATCATTGACCTCTTTCACAGGCTGCATTCTTTGAGTGGGGCTAATTTAAAGCACATCTGTTGCTCTTGTTCCCACAGCAAAGCCGACAGCACTTGTTTCTTTGAACAGCCTGTACTTCTATCTTGTGTTGCGCCCACATTTACCTTCATTTGTCATCCAGTTGTTTGCCCAACCATTTCATTTTTCAGTGGAGGAGGGGGGCTGAAAATCTGTCCTCAGAGGTCCTTTCCCATTAATGAAATATTGCTCGGCTCCAAGTAAAATTATTGGTTTAAAAAATACTGTCAAAGTACAGTTCTCTTTCAAAGCCCATGTTGCCATGCTTGTAATTACTGTCTTTAATGCTCCAGATTGTGTTATCTCAAGAAAACTAAGCCGGTTTTCCTGTAATACTGGATTGATTTATCGTGTTATCTGAGGAAAAGACAGATTTCTCTGGAGAACTACCTAATTAACCTGTTACCCCATGAAGAAAACCAAAGGTTGTTTCCTCTGAGGCTACCACTATTAGCCAGGTGTTTATCAGAGATCAGCAGTGCCCTTCCAGCACGCGTATGGTGGCTTGAAAACCGTCAGATCAAGAGTACCCATTAGCCTAATTGGGAAATTCATCAGATTGTATTTCAATCAAGGTCTGATGCCACTGGTTGGAATGTTTTTTTGTTTTTTTTTTTATTACAAAATGCCGGAGAATGGTGTTGGAGTTACAAGGAGAAACTAAATACCACTTGCAGAAAAAACAGCAGTTAGTCATTCACTCACAGGCTTGTCACAAGGTCAGTCGCTGCTCCAGTTTGTTGCTGTGATTATTAACTGCAACCCCAACACAAGAGCTAAGCATCGTGGATGGAAAGACTGTGTTTCAAGCTGAACATGAGCAGTCGTTGTGTTTAGGCATAAATGGACGTGTGTTACGCCTTACCTCCTTGAGTGTGCACAAACGTCTTCCCATTAATTCACCCATTCATGCACGGGGATGGAGGAGGCTGCCATGAAAGGAAAACTGATGTAGGGCTTCACTAAACCTCTATAAACAGATTCTGCACATGAATAAAGAATCTATGGGCAAAAGAGATGAAATTGATGCAAGGTCAGAAAAAATGGCTGCAGTTTGATGATTTAACAAACTCTTGGATATCCGCCGGACACACCAGAGGCCTGAAATACCGGCGAAGAGGCTGAGTTGTCACAGCAAACAGGGTTCCAAGATAGGTGGTTCAGAATCTTGGTCAAAGGGAGGTGAGGATCAAACCATCCACCCTTTGGTTACTGGACAGCCAGTCCACCTCTGAGCTGTGGCGCCCCCCCCACTATATAGAAATATAACATCCAGATAAGTCCTCAACAGGCCTGACATAGAGACTCAGCTGACTCAGCGTCTGCAGTATTCTAATACTTCATTATGTACATGAATGCCACCGTGAAACGTCTTGATCCTGGCCATCATCAGACCAAACCTGCCTTACATCACCATCATGTATCAGAGACGGTAAAAGTAACAACTCCTGTAACCGGGGGAGATTATTAGGTCCCAGCCAAGAGGTCTGCTCTCAAATGAAGCGTTTCCTGTTGTTTAAGTTGCCTTGCCAAGCAGATTGGCCAGGGATGCCAAAAAAAAACCTCCCCCGGACTCCGTCAGAAAGGATGCCAGAGGAACACTTTGTGTGCCATCCTCAAAAGTGATCTTGCTGTTTACACCCAAAATAACATGTAGTGACAACCCTAAAACAGGACACCAGCCGGATGTTGCGTCTCTTTCATACTCTGTCATTTCCACTGCCAATTAAAGTGCACTTATCACATTATGGATTAGCATTTGTGGTGTTGGTGCAAAAAACCGAGGTGGAGACACCCATGTTGAGCGTGATCTGTGTTGATGAGCATGCCCGAGACCTGCTCATGTGTCATGGGGGACTAATTACAGCCATGCCTGGACTTGCCGAGATGTCAGTTGAACCTGCGCTCTTCCTCTGACTGATCCTGACAAGCAGCTGATGTGCGCCATTACCCCACAGCGTTCTTTTCCATCGGAACGTGAAAGGAAGAATGAATGAAACTGAAATGTTTAGACGGTGGTGTAGCGCTCTTTGGTTAATTAGGCTAAGGGCAAAACAATATAATTACCACTCAAAGGGATAATTTCTCGCTTATACTGATGCATCGCAACAGCCCAGCAAGAGGCCTGGGCTCGTAATGAGCTGATAACATGTACAGAAGCCATATTCAAAATAACAAAAAACACTTTTTTGACACATACAAAAAATAAAATACGATAAATAGAAATGCAGGTTCCATAAAGAAGCAAGGCCTGAGCAGGGTAATTGAAGTAGTAGATTATTTTTAGTGTACGGCGATACGACCAGAGGTGTACTTCAGACAAACACAAACTTTTTGCACGGTAACAGGTTACTTTTGGGTTTTAAAAGACATTCATTTTTAAGGCGTAAGAATTTCATTTTTGTGGCAAATTGTAATTCTGCACCATAGTGGCAGTTAAAGTAATTGTGAAGACGCACAATACAACTGTGTGCAAGTGTACATTAAACAATTAGTGCTGTTTTTTGTTTTTTTTTTAAAAAAAAAGAAAAGTATTTCAAAGAGACTTCCCAAGGACACACAATTTGCACGCCACATCGTCTCTGCCAGACTAGATTTGTTTGTCATAAAAACAACAACCCTTGTTCTCGCAGCGCTGCAGGAAAGTGTGTCGTTGTATTTTAGAACCTACAAATGTTGCTACATGCTTGGCGTTAACGTAAAATTAGTAAAATGAATCAAAACTGCACTTGCAAGCCCTCGCCGTGGATCAGAGCGTTCACCTTTGAAGTGGATAACGAAGCTTTAAAACGACTGAGGAAATGCAACCACCACCAGCCCACTGCCCGCCCCCCCCCCCCCCCGCGACAGCTTTTGATTGATTTTTCATTTGTCCCAGATATTTCATTTTCTTCCTTTCTGAGACTTTAAATGATTAAACGATAGTTTTTCTCTCTGTATTTCTTTGTGTGCCTGGCTTTTTTAAACTTTACGTGTTTACACAGCTCCAGCAGGGAGATGACAGCCAACGACAGCTCACACAAAAACTATGTTGTCCCAATTTTTTTTTTTCTTTTCGTCTGATAAAATGCTTTAATTTAACTTCCCTCATTAGGAAAGCGTCAGGGTGATAAATATATGTGGCTTGCTCGACACAAGAGTAATTTACATGAGGATATTAATAGATTCATCATCCAAGCTTAAGCACATCAATTATGAAAGGCCTGCAACCTGTGAAAAGTTTAAAAAAAAAAAAAAAAGAGTTCCATTGAAATGTTGATGAGAAATATAATTCAAGTACAACTGAGACAAAACAAACAAAATTACAATAGGTTATCAACACTGAATAATTTAATTCAATTGTGTATAAATAAAAATGTTTATTTATGGACAATGTTTCCAGAGCACAAAGGAGTAATTAGCTTTCACGTGTTTCAATTAAACATACATGAGGGAATCATATTTTAATCAGAGCTGTGTTATTTGCTTCTATTCGATGTTTTATTGATTTCAAACTAGTGTAATTCCCCCAGAACATTGCCACAAGAGGGTCCAATCAAAGTCAAAGAAAAGTGATTGTTATGCATTTTATCTCCTTATTGCAGAAACCCAGAGAAGTTCCATTGTGGGTATTTTGTGGGGTTTAATGAAGCAATTATTCCAGTCAGCAGAAATTCAGTCGCACCTGATTTATATCTCAACACTGAGGTCTTCACCACTGCTGCGTTCAGCTCTGAAGACCTCCCCGGCCGGGCGGCGCGAACGCCCAGGATTTACATTTCAAACACATGTCTCTTCAGACCGTGTTTAACCTCCAGCCCCTAAAAAAGCAATCCAAGCTGGAATCCAACTTCCTCGTTCCTTCATGAAATACAGAGGTAGTACAAAGTTAGGATTTCAACTACATTCCACACAGGAAAAGAATAAACCCGGGGAGCACCTGAGTAAATTTGGTAGAGAAGAGTCTCGCCGCAGGAGGAGCTACTCGTGGGGATTTGGTGTGTTTGAAGAGAAAACACAAATGTACCAAGAGGAAACATCTGTGTCAGAGAGCGTGACCTCCTGAACACGTGGGGCCGTGGCCCCCAGTGGTACAACCAAGCTGTGTGGGCCATGTGGTGCTAGCTGGGCCTTGGGGAGAACCTCCATCAAAATATCAGGTGACGAGAGGAATTTCAGGCATAAAGGCCTTTGCAAACCGAGCCCGTTTGTTGTCTGATGCGTATTTTAAATCCGCGATCGGATTAAAACCCGTTGCGCACAGAAACCTTGCGCACTGGGCCTGACATCGTTCTCTTCGTTGTGAAAAATGCGCAGAGCGGGACAAAATGGAGTCGTCAAGCCTTGTAGACGATTTTGTAGTTCTGTCATTTCTTTCACACTTTCAGGTGTATTTCAGGGAACCGACTGATCCTGAAAAAGTGTGTTTGAGTTACGGGAAACACAGAGACTCTCTTTCTCTCTGCGGCGGCTGTGAGCAGCCCAACAACCCCTCAAACAAACCTGCTCTGAAAAAAAAAAATTCACTGACAAAAGTTTTGAAGTCGGTTTGGCTGGGTTTTTTTTTTTCAGCATGTAGATAAAAGCAATGGACTTAGTGAGTAAAGGCCTTTAGTCACACAGACTGGAAGTAATCTGAGAAAGCTATTGTGACCGCCATTTTGGGGGGGGGGGTCATATATGCGGCGGGGCAGATCACACACATTACTGCCATGATAATGCCCCAGCTGTTGTGACATGAATAGGCTGTGGAGGACGGCTGCTCTGGGCTCCATCAAGGCCCTGAAAACACGCCAAAAATGGATGGAGGTACGTCTTTACGCCGCGTCTCACGGGGCAGCAGCCCACCCCGCTCCATCAATTCTCCCTTAATACCCAGTTGGCACTTGACGCCACATGAGGCCTGATGTTGATTCTCATGAAGTGGGCCAGTGAGGTCCCCGGGGAGCCACAGCTCACCCATGCTATACCCATGTGAGGGTCCTTTATTACTGTACAGGCCACGGAGTTTAAACGGAGAGGGCTGCGGCTCGATTGTCATATAGGCGACCTACTTAGGAAAAGGACACCACAGCACAGGAATAAACTGAGGCTACAGAATACTGAATCAAATCTGTGACCAAGTTAGCATAGAAATTGTGCCCTAGTGGAAAGGATTATGTGGTGAAGTGTGAAAGGGAAGGAAGGGGCACGGCGAGGGGGGGGGGGGGGGACTGGTAACCTCTGGTAGAGGAAATATTAAATTGCAGAAGTGAAGAGGAAGTGATTTTTGTCTTGTGTAAATTCCAGGTGATGGGGAGCTCATTTGCTTCTCCCATGCCTGAAATGATGAAGTGTCTCACGTGCACCACTAGATGTCAAGTGTGTGTGTGTGTGTGTGTGTGTGGGGGGGGGGTATCTTAGCCAATTTCAGCCAATCCTGCAGTCCATCTCTATCTATCCTTCTCTCACATCAAAACAAATACCGCATTCTGCCAATTCTTATTTCTTCTTTCAAAAACAACCTACAGTCGGCCTACAGTCGGCGTCGTCTTTAATCCCTTTTTTGGAACGCGATGGCATTTACACGTCTGGTTACAAGACGCTTTTATCAGCAGCGGCGCAGAAAAAAGTCGACTCACTAAATTCTTACTAGTTTATGAAAGCCGTGCCCACTGCTGGGCGCTGTGTGTGTGTGTGTGTGTGTGTGTGTGTGTGTGTGTGTCTTCAATGACAAGAACTCCTGAGAGGGGTGGAGCCAAAAAAAAACCAAGATGGAACCTGAAGTTCACCAGTCAACCAATTTCTAGGATAAGCATGCTGGGAAAAAGCCTACTTAATTCTCTTTTTGCATCATCAGTCTCTCTGACTTTTTTTTTTCCTTTTTCCCTGCACACTTTCATGTGTGTGCCCTCCATCTTTTTTTGCTCTCCTTTTTTCTGCCTTTCCCCTGATGCCCTTGCATGGATGAACAGCTGGTACATCTCGGAGTGAGAGTGTGTGTGTGTGTGTGTGTGTGTGTGTGTGTGTGTGTGTGTGTGTGTTTTGCGTGTGACTGTAAACAAGACATCAGTGAGAGATGAGAGGAAGGTTTGTGTGCGTGCATGTTCATCCAGTAAATACGTTGAAACATTTCATCTGCCCCAAAGAGCCTATAGTGTCTCCGGGGATGTGCTCTCCTCTCTCCCTCGCTCTCTCTTCAACCGGGCCAAGCAAATGTTGCTGTCACTCTTGATCTACTCCCTGCAAAGTGGAGCTTGCTTTTCTTCAATACATTGTTGTACTTAAATTCCTTCCTTTAAATACCTTTGACCAGGCAGCCGGGAAAACGGGGCCAATGATATGCAGCGAAGGCGTCAAGGCGGACGGGTACTGCAACACTTTCTGTCTATGTCAGTTGTAAAATAAAAGCAACGGGAGTTGTGATGCGATGCCGTTTGATATTCAACAGGGTGAAATCTAACACTACAACATCTTGGGCCTGAAACGAATGTGTCTGAACAGTAGACGACCTGTGGAGCAGGTTTGAAATCGTTTGTGCTATTTCCATGTTTAACTCACGCTCCGTGGTCAAGGAATATAAGCGACTGTGAGAGTTTACACAAGAGAAAGTTACAGCAGCTCTCCATCCTTTTCTCTCTCTCTCTCTCTCTCTCTCTACCCTCCGTATGCTTGCAGGGTGAGCCACACCCAGTCCAGCGCCAGACAGGCAGTCTGCCCTGACTTTGTGGTCTAGCTGCCTGACTATATATGGAGAGGAAATAGCAGGGTTGAGCCTTCACCCCCTTGTAAGGCCTTTGGGGCCGAGGCCTCAAAACCAAGCGAAACCTTTAAACAGCTTGTAAAAAGCCACTGCCTGCAGAGCCAAAGATGAATGCAGTCCAGAACAATGCAACAATGCAATAAAATGTTTCTTTAAAAAAAAAACGAGTTGGGAGGAATTTTTCAAGTGAAGAAGCAGCTGAAATATTTCTGATTGTCATTTTAGAAAGAACGATTCTACCAACTGTTTGCACTGATATCGTTCCTTAAAAGACTCATTAAAGGTTCCTGCGCGTTATTATTGAGCTCATCAGCAGATCAGCTGCATCAGCATGTGCATGCACTTCCTTAATTCAGTTTACAGTGATGAATGGCTCACATTTAGCCCCACAGCTGGTCATGGGCTGTCCCTGGCTTTTCGTTTGTCTCTGTGGTCTGTGGAAGATTGTTGCTTTAAATTCAAGCAGGAAGTGGACGGGTGATGCAGCCAGGAGCTGAGGGAGGGATGAAAGGTAAAAATAAAAATGCAAGCGTGACTATATGGTCAAGTCAGGTCTTCTTTGACACTGTATGCAGAGTAAAGATGAGCTGTGCCAGAAACCCATCTGTACCCTGGAAAGATGAACTCCGGTGGTGTTTGGCAACCGCAGCTGAAGAAAAATCTACGGCGTTAAAAACTGCAGAGCCCTCAAGCGTTATTGTGTCAGACGCCACCAAATACAAGCTTCAAGGCAGAGAAGCAGAATCTGAGCTCTGAGAAACGGAGCGCTGAGAAACATCCCCATGTGAAAGTGTTGAGGGCATCAGCACCTGGTTTGTTTGTTTTTTTGGCGCCTGTTCAGGTTGTAACACAAGGTTTTCTGATGCGTGTCAAAAGCTATTCGCTCGTTTCACACTGCAGTCAGCTGTTGATCTATCAATAATTTGGGCCTGAGCAGCAGCAATCACACTGGCCGATTGGGTTTGTGTCAAAATATAAGAGGTCTTTGTTGGACGGATCAGGGTGGATCACATTAGGGCTTTTCATAGTAAAAGCATTTGACATCTGGACCACCTGCTGTGGGTCTTTGTCTGTGCTTCCAATTTGAGTAATGGGCTCTCACACGGTTCCTTAACAGCACAATCCATAGTGAGATAGGACGCTATTTGTTGTCAGCACAGAGCCAACAGGATGATTCAGTTTGATGCAACCCGAGACGAATGCTTCGACCTGCTAATAAACTGTTGTTCCTCCTCATGTCTCTGTGCCTGCATGGATCACGACGGGTGAGTCACTCTTCCTACCTAAACCTGCAAAAGTAACGCCGACATAATCATGAAATATCGCAACATTTTTTTGAGCGTTTTCCGGTGAACTTGTCCGTGTCCAAATTTATGGCCATTTCTGAAAATGTATTTTTCAACCAAAGCTGTTTAGCTCTTTCCCCCACCTCATACCAAGAGCCGCTTTTAGTGCCGTGACCGAACCCTCACCGATACCTTAAAATGTTGCGTTCCAGTAAGAATAAACGGAATGTTGGTCACTTTGCACGAAGCTCTTGTTACTGGCGCGCGACGGCTTGTGGGAAAACACATGAAAAATACAGTGTGACTTGGTGTCAGTTGGTTTAACCAAAACAATGTGGTACAGTTGCCTTAACACTGCACAATTAGGGTACTTACTTGTTTGTATCTTTGGTCTTTGGGTTGAGAAAATTCACTTTGGGAGTTTCATAATCTCCCCAACAGAACCGCCACTTGAAAACGAACTTATTTCCTCCTTTAAAAAAAAAAAAAAATGCTTTTTTTCTCTCCATTTAATCAATACAGTGCAGCCATCTTTTCCTTCTCCAAATTCCATAAAACCATCTTCAAGAAAAAAAATCAATACAGCTTCTTAACACATGACAGAGGAAGAGATGCCCTCAATCTCCACATGGCTTTATTCACCTTCATCCACACGCCAGCTGAGTACCGCCCACAGATCAGCACATCCCACACCTCTGTCAAACACTGATGCAGTAACACTGTTAGCATGTTACAATGTCCACTCGTCTCCTTCCAGTCGGACGCGTAATTGCTCATCGCTGTGGTTGTTGGGGTGTAAAGCTGTCCCATCGCCACTGTTATCTGAAGCACACTCACTAATTGAAAGGTATTGCTTAACGTTGCATGGTTTTGTGCACTGGAAATATCTTCACACTGCACATTCAACCTTACGCTCAAGCCGACGGGCCTGCAGGGGTTCAGGCCATTAATTGCTGCGATGGATTCTGATAATCACAACCGTAACGCCACAGCGGATACTAACCGAAACAATTATCAGTTTTCCTTGCAAGACTGCAGGTGTGAGAGTCACAGTCATGACAACGAGGCACCTAGACCAACAGATCTCAACCAAATCCAATGGATGAAAACGCTCATTTTTGCTGTTAAACGGATCGGCACCAAAATCAAACGGGTTGCTACTCAGCCGCTTCCTACTTCCCGCAAACCCCAAAAAACAGACCACCGCATTCGAGTTCACGATTGCAATCATTTTTTTTTTAAGTAAAAAGCTACATTTTTATGTCTCGCTGTGGCTGTAAATGGTCAAAAAAGGTTTCGGTTTAACGGGAAAACATAAAAGAAGGTAGAAAAAATATACGAGTGACTGTAACTGTGGGTGATTTATTAGCTTCAGCTGAAGGATTGTGTGCCTCTAATGTGTTGGCAAAAAAAAACAACAACAAAAAAAACCCCCAAAACCATCCGACCATTAAGTTTATGAGCCTTCTTAAAAATCACATTAGGTAAAAGTTACAGGTGCATCCTTCTTACGCCTCCCAAAAAATCAACACCTCGGAGGTAAAAGGTCTTTCTTCAAGCACAGCAGGACATCCATGATTTCCCTCTCACAGATATTATTGCAGTGATTCATTGAGATGTATTTGCTTGTGAAGTAACTGAACACACACGCATACACATCCCAACCATGTGATGTCATGTGATTCAGGCTCATATTCTCTCATATTATACAGCTGGCTGAGTGGCCCAATCTTCTCTAATGTGATTTGAATGTTTGTGTAGCTTTTTGCTAATCGAGGTCTTCTCTCTAATTAATACTTTATATTGTTCCCGCTATCTTATCGTCCGTCTCACAGGCTTCGTTCGCCTTCCCAATAACATGTTGTGAATTTCTATTCTGTTTCCTTTTTTTTGGGGGGGGGGGGGGGGGGGTAAAGATTAAATCCAGTCTTAGTCAATCTTCAGTGTCATAATCGTGTTTGTAATTTAATTAAAACAGTATTGAAACTTGAAGCCCACTCCCGAGTGGACCACCCTTGAGCCCCCCGCCCTGTCCTAATCAGTGGGGTCGTGACCCTGCGAGCAGCTCCAGCAGCTTCACTTTATTGACTTCTCCTGCCTTCGATGCATCTTAAGCAACTCTCAATATCAAGTCATTGCGTGATTATGTTACCTTTTGCTTATACAATCACACCTGGTGTCTGTAGCCACAAAAATATCTTCCATCTTCTAATCTGCATGTTGAATTTATCTGAATTAGGAAGTTGTCTGACATCTTCGAGCCGGTTGATTCGTATTTGAACCTGGCCATGAAGAGGAGTTTAGTTTAGGCAAGATTTAAAAAGATGTGTAACTGTTGAATGTGACTATGAATATTGGGAGAGAAAACCGGAGATTAGAGGAAGAAATACAGAATGGTTTTCAAAAAATGTAGATTGGAAAGCATTGCATAAGTAAAGTGAGGTTATGACTCTTACAATGTCAAGTTTACTGGAAGTTTCAACTAAAGAAATGACACAACCAAGTTTTAAAAACTCCCTTGACCCACTTCCACGCACCCATGAGACTCTCCTCCCTCTTCCCTGTCTGTCTGTTAGCACGATAGCTCAAAAGCTAACGGCTGGACGACGAATCATCAGGTGGACTGATTTAATATCACACGAACAGGTGGTGAATGTTTCAACACAGGTTCCTGAGGTTAAACCTACACCGACACTGAAGAAACCCTATGACCTTTGACCCATGCGTACCCTCAAAAAAAGGTAACGCTGCACATCACGATGCAGCAGTTTTAAAATAAAATATTGCAAGATGAATACCACAGAAAGGGCAAATGCAGGATTGTTGCATTGTCAAGTCATTTGCAGAGAATCTTGCAATTAATGAAAAGATACACGAGAAACTGCCTCATCTTCGTGTGGTACCCCAACCCTGTAAACACACACAAACATCCATTTGTCACAAAAAAATGCACCAATATTCTATGCAAATGTATAGATACGTCAGGAGTGCGTTACACTGCAGTATGGATACTTTGCCCCGTCCCTGTTCTCCTTGTATTTCTGGTTCACTGCTTCTCTCTATCATACGGAGTCATGCTGCTCTGGTTGCTAGCGGGTCAACAACAATAATCACAACAACAACCTGTGTTTGTCACTTCCTTTCAGAGCTAAAATTGCGCCTTCACACTGCGTCCAGATGAACATATACACAGAAACACGTGCCGGTGTTGCTGCTTTCTTTTAACACTTGAAGTTAAGTGTGACAGGCAGCAGGTGGTACTGACTATTCATGCCATGTTTGTGTAACCAGCAGCATTTACTATGTCGACTGATGGCGTCGCAGTGACAGAAATACGGATTTAATATAGGCAACAACACAGCCTATTATACGTCAGTAAAGTTGCAGTGTCTGTCACCACGAGTTTGTTTTTGTCTCATTTTCATTTGAACCTTCCAGACCCCGAATTAGCTCTCAAAACTGTTGTGATTAAATAATAACAGTTGCTTTTGCACCGTCTCACTCAGGCGCCCTTCGCTGAGCGTACGAGATCTATCAGCCCTTCTCTGTGACACGGGAACCAACACAAGTTCTAACCATAGCAACAGTGCTACAGGAGAAGGAGAAGAAGAAGAAGGACAAGAAGAAGAGGAAGAAGAAGAAGAAGAGGAAGAAGACGCAGTGCCATGTTAAGATGACAGGAACTTCTGATGGCTGAGGAAAAGCTGAGGAGCGTTCTGATTGGTTAAGACAGTCCTCTATGATGTCAGGTCTCATCCATAAACAAATATGTGCTCCAGTTTAAGATGCATCTTTGCCTTGTGAGGGGAAACTTTTTCCTTTTTTTGGGGGGGGGGGGGGAGTGAAAAGCACAATGGGAACAGATGACATCAAAGAAGCTCATCTTCAGATTGTCTCTTGAGAACAATCTTTCATTTCTCACTTTCAAAACTAGTATCACGCACTCCCACATGGTGTAACCAAAAAGAGCCTTAAGCACACACAATTTTATACTTAATTTGAAAAAAAATAAAAAATATGATTGTGGGTTAGAAAAAAATGCAATTCCCAACGCAATCTAAATGGGGCACTATTGTTGGAGAAAAGTCATTTTTTGCTGATTTTTATCAAAGTGCTGCCACGTGCATTAAATGTGATTGAGGGGTGTTTGACAGAACAAATCAATCAAAACATTCGGTGAATAAGCATTTATGTAGGTTTACAGATCAAAAGCCGATCCATCAATGATGGACTTTCTGACCTGTCAGACTTGATTTTTCTTTCCCCAAGTGGCTCACACCAGGACTGAGCTTGGAAGGAGATTCTAGCGCAAGAGTAGCGAACTCTGCAATGTGATCAAAAACTGACAGACTTGTTCATCTTGTTTCAGAAATACAATCAATTGCCTGTCTGGAGATGTTTTGACTCACTGTGCACCACTGATCACTTAAGCAGCGATTCTGCTGCTGGTGGTTCGCAAATGACAGAACGGCGTTTGTTTTCAGGTATTTCTCATCGTACGGAAGGCATCGGAAGGTCCCACATACAGACGAGGACTGTTTATAGGTTTGATTTATACATACCTAAGTGCATCTCCCTGCACATACATGATATGTGTGTGACTGTATAAAAACAGCTTTTTGTGTCAACCGCTTCTTCAGACCTCTTGACACGCGCCTTTTTTTCGGGGTCCGGAACAGCAGGCTTTTGAGGCTCGTCCAAGATCTGACGTCATATCGTCACATGTGGTCGCCTCCGTTGTTAATCGACAAACTCGGTGTCTTAGCAACTGCCAGGATATTTGGGTTAAGCATTACGTCATGTTCCATGAAAGAAGGCAGTTGAAGCATCGATTCCACGGTTGAGGTCGCGGACGTGATCGAGGTGGCGATCGCGTTCATAGGGCTGTGGTTTGGGCAATGCAAAGGTTTGTTTAGGGTCCTCAGAAGTATATAGGACACAAATATGAATGTCTGGTCTCCACCTGCAAGTGGAAGACTACAGGACGTAGTCCCCGGCTCCAGCACTCCACACAAAAAGCATTAGCAAGACATCAGTGAATGTCAAGGTGAAAGGCAATGGCAGCGAGGAGGCGGCTCCTTAGTGTGAATCTGTTTAGTCAAGTCTAATCAATCCTGCTAATATCCACAGTAGCTGTCAACAACAATAAAGACATGAAGAGGGTTTCTAATGCGTTTGTCAATGAGCAAACAGCCTGTACGTTTCTGTGAACAAATAGTGAAACCTGAACCAGCGTGACACACCGTGTAAGGATTTATGTGGCCTAAGCCTTGTTAACACTACTGGAATACCAATTTGTCACTTAGTTTATACAGCAACTGAGTTACAGATTTGTGTAAATGACACGTTTACACACAGGAGGGTTGCTTCCTCTGCTGGATCTCTGATATTAAACAGGTCAGACCTGGAAAATACAGCACGTGTGTCTCGTAAAACGCTGTAAAATGCGACTCACCTTCCTACAGAGAAAACACAACATTATGGGAAACAAATGCAACCGGTCCTGTCAAAATGGCTGCCCAGCATGTGATCAGTCCATTATGGATAAAGTAAACTAAACCAAACTCTTAAGTGTAAAGCTCTTCATAGCGAAGCCGTTGGCATGTCTGCACAGAGGCAGAAATCACCGCTGTTGGGTTTTTAATTAAATGGTAGAAGTTAGAGAGTTATTAAAATTGAACTATCACTCAAAGAAAATCCTCTGGGATTTGATCAGTGTTCTTTTCCTCCTGTTCAGGAGGAAAAGCTAAAAAAAAAAAAAAAAGTTTTTTCTTTTCAGTTGGAAGACAATTATTTAAATGTCCTCGAAGATTTCATAGGATACGGAAGTTTGGCATGAGGGAACAATAAGGAATGATTCACACAAGAACTGTAATTATAATGAAGTAACGGAGGGACATCTGGCTCGGCAGAAGTTAACAGTAAAACTTAAGAAGCGGAGTTTCAAACTTGAATAACAACTATGTTGGCTAACAACCCCAAACTGGTTTTCCCTGATTCAAACCAGTCCTGACACCTGGTCATATATGCCAATTAAAGCTTAGACGATTACCTTCAGGAACACATTTGACTCATCAGGACGGGTAGTGCCAGTTCTCATTTCGCTCCCTGTTAATGAGTCATCTGGTCCTTGAAGACGACCCCTTCCCCCTCCCCCCCCCCCCCACCCCCCCATTTCAGTTTCAAAACCTCATCACATCTACACAAATCACACAAAATTACCCACTTTGGATTAAAACCGGGGATTTTCACCTAAGGGGGCAAAGATGCACCCCTGGGACTATTCCGTCACGAAACCCAATGGCGAAGTCTTCTGGTGACAGAGAGAGAAAACGCCTGATGAAATCCAATGCGAGATGGCTTGAAGTTCTCCTCACATCTGTCCACTCCATATGGAAGGCAGAGAGTTTAGTGACAGATATCAGAGGCAGGTGGTGGTGATGGTGCAGGTTCCAGAACTCACTAACAAGCTTCCTTAATCCCTGTGATCCCACTTACTCCTACCCAGTCAGCTGTTTTCGCTGCCATGCTGACAGTCTGACTACTGTACTTTCCAGATTTCACTCTCATCCTCTCTCTATCTATCCCTTTCTCACAAGTTTTCAGCTTACACAAAGCCAACCGCACCAGCGATCTCTGACCTCTGGCATCGACATTTTAAACCCACATTGAGCCACGCTGAGCCCCCTCTCTGGATGAACCTGTCTTTAAAAGCACGGGTCCCGTATATGTCAGGTCATAATGCTGAGCACATCTTCGCTTCATCCCCATCTGCATATTCATTCTGCTTCCATTGCGGTACAGAAAGTGTGTCAAAGCCAAAACAGGTTTTTAATCGACGCTACATGGCGCGGCTGAAGAAGATCACGGCACGAGCGTCGGCCACCTCGGCGGAGGTCAGTAATCTAGTCGAGTGGTGGAAGATGGGAAAACAGTTTTGTGATTTCAGCTCAGTGAGTTCCCTTCAGTCACAAAACAAGAACAAAGCAGGATGCGCAGCAGGGTGTTGGCTGGAGAGTGATAGGAAGACAGAGTGGAGGAAAAAAAGATGAAGGAAGGAAGGGAGAGGCCTGTGGGCTCGGAGGAACCTTCAGGGTTGACTGTGGGCCCATCTTTAATTGGCAGGCCAATGCGCGCCTGGATGACCACCAAGCAGGACTAGCAGAAATGACCACAGGGCAGAGTGGGCACGCCACCACATGGCACAAGCTCCTTCCCACAACTGTCGTCCTAGCCCTTCCTGAGTCTTCCCACAATCCCACAGGCAATTCCATCTGCTTCTGTTGTTCCTCTGCTCTCATTAAAGAAAAGGGAAGGGGGGGGGGGGGCTGGCTGGAGCAGCAGCTCAATAAAACACAACCAGACAGGACAGGTGCCAAATCCTGCAAGTATGCCATACATGCCAATGCATATCATTGACCCAGTAGGGTAATATCCAATTCCAGATTAGCCCGAGGTTATCGAGCTATCACTAGAACCAGAAAGATCCTACAGGACGTTGAATACTCAACACAACATGCTGCACATTGATCATACAATTGCACAAACTTGACAAGAAAAGTACTGAAAAATGGAGAACTTCATGGTATAAAAGATTAAATGGATTAATTTTTAATTGGTATGTAATATTTATTGCCTTGGCATGAAGACAATGCATATTTTGATTCACTATACTGCGCTGGCTGGAGCTTTCAAGGCTTTATAACAAAGGATGCAGTGTTCTCCTGTGAAATGAACCTTGAGGTCAGTTAAAATAACTGAAATAGATGTAACTGGCGACATCCAAACAAAACAGAACAAAAAAAAAAAAAAAAACCCCAACAAAACTGCTGGTGTAACTTCCAACTTCCCTCCGCACCCGGAGGAGGCTGTGCGTACATTCCCCCACCACAAACCCGGCTTTCTGGGTCGGGAGTTTAGTAGCCATCTATTATCAGGTGTTTATTTAAGCCGAGCGGGAGAAGACAAAACGGGACGTTTTCCATGTTGTAACCCAACCGTCTGTTTGGATCTGACACACAGGCAAAAGAGGAAAGTCAACTGAATTTCTAAATATGTAAAATTATTAAAAAAAACAAACAACAACAACCCAGAGGACACTTCTGATATGCACTTGTTCCACATGAATGGAAGCGTCCTAAAATAAAAATTCAAAATGTACGTATGTACGGGAAGGCTGCATGATTTTGAAAAGGTATCGAACTATTCTGACAAACAATATGGTATGATCTGAGTTATTAAGGAAATGTTCATATTTACAATATTATTCTGATATGTATACGGATATTTGACCAAAAATTAGAAAAAAACAAAACATTTACAGGATTCTGGTGTATTTTTTGGGGGGGCGGGGGGTCTGATGATCTTTCCTTATATCTGCAGCAGATGAGGTGACGCACAATGAACCCTTGACAATTACGGCACCTTCCAGCGATTTGCGTGTATTTTCGTTGAACTGCGCAGAGCTAAATGAGGGTGCTACTAGCACACCGGCATTTGTTCCTCAATAGTCTTTCGTCATGAAGGATCTGTGTCCACTGGAGCGATTTTTTCCTGCAGTCCTCGTCTCTTTTTAATTGCTTTCAACAGAAGGCTTGAATTTTTTTTTTTTTTTTTTTGCTTTCCCCCCAAACACACCATGAGTCTTCTCTCCCTGTTTGAATGGGAGGAAGAAAATATCTATGTATTCATCTATATACACATATATACTTGCCCCCTTTTCTTCTTCCCGTTGAGCGTCTTTGAGATTCCTTAAGAAAACCCCAGAGAAGCGGAATGTTATTATCATGACTGCCGAAGTCCCTGAGTCTTGATTGTCTTATTCATGTTATGGATTGACTGACAATTCCCTGCATCAGTCGCTTGCTCTACGTATAGAAGGCGCAGTTATAATGATGACAGTTTTTTGTACGGTACGTTAATCCATATTCTTATTTGTAAAGATGCACCTTGGCAGCACAAGCAGTGAATGGGACATAAAGGAGAAGCTGTGTCTTTCAATCCTCTACGTAGAGGGTAGTAAACCCTCAGCTGATAGTGCAATCAGCTCGTGTCACAGCCCCTCAAACCGTAGACACTCCATCTCACAACTGACTGGAATCTTGGAACCGCCGAATGAAATTAAAAGGAAGTTTAGCGATCAGGAAATAGATATATATGCTAATGAGATGTCATCAAACTTAGATAATATAGGGCAGTAATTCTACACCACTCGATTCCATTTCTGCAGCTTGTAAACTCGACAGTGTCGCAACCCCGCCACGTGGTTATAGAGGATGAAGTGAAATCGAGAGAGAAAAGTTGAGAGAGTGTGATAAAACTGGTGGCTCAGCGTACTTGCGTGGAAGTTTCACGTGTCGACTTGCTTTTGGGAGGAGTTAAACAGATGTGACGTTCCTTTGGAGTTTTTAATATGTTCCAAAAAAAACACATTATCAGACTCTCTTTGTGGTGCAAATGTGGCATTTAACTCCCCCGTTTATCTCTTTTGCCTTCCACCGAAGGCAGTTTTTAGCATTTAGCCTTGTACGCTACTTCCTCTACTTGCTGCGATGTCTTTTTGAGATAATTACGCCTAAACCTGGTGTTACTCTTCCAACTCGGACAAACCTGTAGAGTAACGTGAGTTTGTGTTAGCACTAATTCATTTTCAACGGGTGTTGGTTAAAGCGGAAGTATGAAGACACCGTGAGCTGCAAAGAACGCCGTGAGTCGTGTATTCATTGTTGCACAATAGAGGGCGCTGTTGTGCACCTTGTGATAGAATAGTGCACCTCTGGGACCAAAAACAAGCAAAGAAGGAGAAGAAGCAGCAGCTCCACAAACTGGAAGACTGAGCAGGCGGAGGGATGGAGGTCGTGGTTCTCCAGGAGGCCTGTGGCGCTGCACCTGGTTGAGTTAGGAGCACTTTAGTCAGGCAGAGGCGGCAGGGGTTGGCTGCAGCCCCACCAGACCAATTACTGTTGTTTACTTTATTATGAAGTAATTTAAAGTAATGATACAGTAGTGACAAAATAAACCCAAAGCAAATTAACACGTGCAAACTAGTATACATATTTTACAAGAATTGTATTTTCGCAGCTTTTTGACCTTAAATGAGAGTTTTTGATGGAAGCAACCCAAACATGAACCGACAATGATTTTTAGGATATTGCAGGCTTTGTACTGTCTTTACAGACGTACGTTTTTTTGTCCTCAACCTAGCAAAAACAACAACAAAAACCCACTTTGAACGATCTCGAAATCTCATTCTATTGATTTATTTTCTAATTTTAATACTGGACGTTCACACAGATCCAACAGACGCGTGCGATCACTGACAGTCTGGAGTACTTTACAGCCGTAAAACTGTAATAAAATGGGAGATTTTCAACACAAAGGTGCTGACAGCTTCAGAAGTCCCTCGCTCTGGTTGGAGCTGAAGGGGCATAATTATTCAATTGTTTCTCGTAAGAAGATTTGTGTTTCTTTTTTTTCCCCTCACTGGTTTTGCATTTGTTAAATGTATCTAAGACAAATGGCTCTGCTTCACTGGGCTCCTTCTCATGAATGAATAACAATGTTAATCAGTGAGGGCTTTGTTCCTCTGCTCCGCATGCTCAACGAGTACAGCTCACCTGATCCCTCTATCAATTCGACACAATACCTTCCCTAATTCTTTGACTGCCAGCACTCCCTCCATGCGAGTGATTTTACTTGACTCTAAAATACCATACAAGCAGGGTTTTAATCAAGCAGGCTGCACGAGCTGGTATCCAACGAGCCCCTTCTCAGGGTCACTTCAAACCGCCGGTTACAAGAATCAGGCTGGAAAACAGAAAAGGATTTGTGAGAAGCTTCTTTTTTTGGGGGGGGTCATGACAGTGAGAAGAGAGCTTAAGTGTGATTGGGGTGAAGAGGCAGAAATTATAAGAGCGGCTCCTCATCCCTCGTGTAGCTTTTGCCCGTCTCTTGTTTCAATTAGCGGGGGGGGGGGGGGGGGGGGGGTGCGCGACCGATGAAATCTCAGTAAATCCACAAGTACACGCCACTTCACCCCAGCTGTTGAAAGAGCTAAATTTGATTCATGGGAATTCTTCCTTCATTTCTCCAACATTATCTCCCTTGTATGATCTTTTCCCATCTTATTTTTCCCTCTGTCTTCTTCCTTTTTCTGTCCTTTTTACGTCGCCGTGGCGTCTGTAGCGCGGGGGTGGGGTGGCTCATTCAAGGTTAAAGGTCAAAGGACGCCAGAGGTCGTCAAAGCCTCAGAGTCGGGACACTTGCGGTGACAAAACTTCATAGCGAGCCGTTGGGACATCTGCAGCCAAATTATTCGTTTATGCTGTATGTTTGTAATTTAACCAAAAATAACTGAGCGCTTTTCGCTCCTAAAATGACCAGCAATGTCAAAACTATCTTGACATATTGCACTAAAAACGAGGGCTGCCCAACAATACGGACCATCGGCACATCAGATTTTTAAAGTATCGCATCAATCAGTCCAATGGCCGACATCCATCCAGCAAGTCAAGATTAGCTTTGTGATTTTTGCTGCAGGATGACGCAACAATTCTAAATGGACTCTTCCAATTTTCAAAAAATACCCAAAAGCAAGAAACAATGTTAATACCATATAAACTTGTTTTTATATAGAAAATAACAGAAAATATCTGCCATCAGCAGCCAAATGAGTTGTAAAAAAAAAAAAGCAGCATAATCAGATACGGCCAATAAAACAAACAAAAAACCAAAAAAAACAGTATGGTGCGTCCCCTCTGACAACAAGACGCCAGGCCGAGTCGCAAAGAGTCAAATAGTTCCTTTTCATATTTAAAGAATATTCAAATATTTGAAGATTATGAACCATCCCTGTTGGAAAGCAGGAACAACAGGCCTTTAAAAGAAACTCTCCTTTATTCAATTTGTAAGCTTGAGATAATAACAAAGAGCTGAATGACTTGAAAACAGTTCACAATGTTTGATAGAGAGAATTTCTTTTCTTTTTGTTGACAAAAAAACGGGGAATAAATAACAAACTCAATTTAAAGAATATCGGTCATCAGCTAAATCGCTATTTTGGATATCGGCCATGAAGTTCCATATCAGAGCCTCTCGCCGCAACATAGTTTTTCCATCGATGGACAAAATCAGGTGTGAGTTTATTGCAGCCAAGCAGAATATTTCAGAACATATAAATATCCAGTAACCGCTGAGGGTTTATTTTCGATGCGGTTTCAAATCAAAAACTCAGAGAGGAACGTCTGTCGATCAGTGCTCATCTAGTTGGAGATCTTTGTCTCTCCACTGTCAATAAATCATCAGCTCGTCACATGAATGGAGAAACAACAGAAAGGATCCTATATTTTGTTAGCGGTCACTTCCCAGAGCGCGGCGTGTGTACACGCTCTCGTTGTACCGGGGGGGGGGAGAGCGCCGGGGAACGGCTCTCATTTAAAGATTCTACCTCGGAGCCACGGGTGATGCTGTCGATGTCTAGCCTGAGGGCAATGATACAAGTGCTCATACATATTTCACACTTGTGAGGCAGATGAGGACCACATGGGCTGAACATGAACAACTCATGCAGACTGCCCATGGTAATATAACGTGTTAGATTTTTGTAGTGTCACGGGAATATAATTAAAGTTCTTTAAACTGAGAAGAGATGCGGATGGACAGGATAAAAGTGGGTGGGTGGGAGGGGGGAACCTGGATCATCCTTGGGGGGGGGGGGCACAGAGAGGAGAAAACATGAAGGGAGGGAGGATGATGGAGATGGGGAGAAAAATATGCCTGTGGCTGGAAAAGAAACCAGACCAGCTCATTAGTGACCCGAGCACATAGCAGACAGGAAGAGTTGAAAACATACTGCAGCATAAAGGGGGGGGTTTGATGATAACATTTTGGTAAGTTTATATGGTAGCACATCATCATTATGGCGATTTCATCAAAGTGTGACAGCAGCATATTTTGGAGTGAACTGTCACAGAGGCGGTCCTCGGGTCAGCTGAGAGAGCACTGTCAGAGGAGTCTGCAGGGTCCTCTAATGAGCAACAGACCCTCAGAATAGCAAACACTCTTGAATAGTGCAGCCAAGAAGAAGATGAAAAAGAGGCAAAGGAGAGGTTCCACAAACTTGTTTTCCACAGATGCCCCCCCCCCCTTTTTTCCCCTCTATCTTTCGCTTTCATCTTATCTTCTCCATCCTGGCAAGAAGATAACAAACTCGCTGGCTGTGTGTGTAGCAGTGATGTCCTGTTTTTATGGGGTGACAAATTAGCCCAGAAGAGAACCATGCTGCCACTGCTGAGCAATAAAGCCCAAGCCTGCCTGAGTTTAAAAAATATATACACACACAACACACACACACGCACGCACGCGCACACGCACGCGCGCGCAGGATTAGGAAATGTCCCGAGCCTTCACTGGCTCTTTCCACCCAACTCCTGCCTCCCTGCAGCCTGAGGAGCACGCCTGCTGCTTCCACATGGCTCTGACCCAGCAAGCACAGCCATGGCGCAATGAGCCACAGCTTAACACCATCTCCGACACTGAACGTGTGATTGCAGCTAAGGCAATGGAGCAGAATGGGAGCTAGTGAAGCCAAAGTGACAAGTCAACAGGCCTGAGAGTGGGCGATCACTGGCTAATGCCGCGGTAATATTATCTGCCTCGTTGTAAGTTAGGCAGAATGCACAATCTGCATTTGAGCGTCATGTAAACGGACAGGACTTGAATGTACCATTTAGATGAGGAAGGGAGAGCTTAACTGAAAACACTGGCAATTTACCACCCAAATTCATCTCTCTGCTGCATCTCTTTAAACTGCACAGTAGAAAACGTGCATACGCATGTTTGAAATTGGTGCAACAGAGCTGTGTGATTCCATTTTGCTTTAAAAAACTACAACACCCAGACGGCACAGAGGTTGTAGCCTTCTGAGCTCTTAGCAACAAAACCCTGTCACTGGTGAACACCCTTGATCAACCCAGTTCTTTCATTTTGGAAGAGTAAACAATATTGTTAACATATCATTTATGGGCTTTCCCAAACGTTTTAGCTGTAAGGACAAACTATTTTTAACATTCACAATGTTCATACGTGCAGTTTTTTTCAGTACAAATAAAAGTTGAGCCACAACGCGTGGGTACTTCAAGCTTGACGATGGCGAACATGGAGGGAAGATAAAAACTGCTTGTTTGTACGATAAACAGCAAAGATTTCCTTTGCGTTATCAAGTCAGTTGCCAATAAAGCTTTGAAGGAATCAATGAACCAAGCAGGAACGTCTGTTTAACGAAGGCCAGGGATCTCATCGATGTCGTTAACCCATCGATATCTGTTGGTGCGCAGATTGCTGGTTCCTCGAGAAGGTGTAGCGCCATCTTCTGGATGAGCGTATGTCAATATTTTTCGGTGTCAAACTCTTTTTTTTTTTTCTTTTTCTGTTGGTGAACATTGTAGTTTGCTGACTTTGAGAGAAGTCAGCAATTGCGCGGTGACATGGCCGCACCATCGTACCACGGCCATTAAACTGGTCACCCGCCACTGACCACACCTCATTTCCGTGATCTTTTCCTGGCGATAAACACACCATAACTGTTATCATCAGGCAAAGGCGTGTATGTCAGGTGATCAGCCAGTGAGTCACCCAGCAGGAAAAAGTCCTTCATCCACTCCACATGCACACAAATACTGATGAGGTCCCTGAAGTGTTACCTTCCAGTGCATCACACTCCCCTTCACAAATTAATTCCCTGAACCCGCTCCTTTTTTTTTCTCTTTTTTTTTGAGGGCATGACAATAATATCCTACGCAGCAGCAAACCAACCGCTCCTGCCTTTTTCCTCCTACACAGGCTAACAAACTATAAACCCGGCTATAAAAACCACATAATAATGAGTAAACAAAAAGCCATTTCATGAAGTCCTAATGGAAACAACAAACCCTGGGGAATGGGAATATATTTTAGTCAAGTAGGTGCCATGGTAATCCCACATTTTAATTGTGAAATCTTAATTACGGAAAAATTGTGTTCCCCAGTGGGTATGGGAAGCATGGGAAGGTCACTGGGAGGAGGTGTTTGTTTTGCTGAGATGCACACACGCAGACATACGTTTAAAATAATTACACTTTGAAATCAGATCTAACGCATCCAGTGCTTCTTCTCCGTGGTTTGTCATAGGAAAAGATGAATTAGACCCAGGCCATATTAGTCATGTGACCCAGCCAGGTATAATCGGAGTCTTATTCAACGGAGATTCAACCAGTGAGGTTAAAGCCCAGTCCTCATTAATCACCCCACCCCCGGGTTTATGCTCAAGATGCAGTGTTACAAAAAAAAAAAAAAAAGGAAAAAAGAAAGGATGGAGAATCACGGAGCGGGGGGTTAAATTAAGGCCACATGAGTAACAGAACTGATATCGCAAATTATCTCCATTAATTTCATTTTCAAAAGCACAAAACAGCTTAAGAGCTTCAAATCAGACATCAAGTAATCCGCTGACTCGCTCTCTCTCTCTCTCTCTCTCTCTCTCTCTCTCTCTCGGTCTTACAGATAAAGAATTTTCTAAATATAGTGAGGAGAAAGGATGGCCTAGGAATAGACGTGCTCAGTGAATTCATTATAGAGAGAGATGTCATTGACACAGATTTCAGGAATTTTGGAGGCGGGTTTCATTTGTTAGGACTCTGGTATGGGGAGGTAGTACACAGATCCTGAATCAGTTCCTGGGATGAATTCATTATTCCGCGCCGTCTTGTGTTATTGTTTATAAATCTTATCATATCCGGTGATAAGACACACACATAATTAGATTCTCCGAGGAGATAAAGTTTTCAGTGCTGATAGCTGATTTTCAGCCCCGTGGGGGCAGGTGCTTGAAAAGCTGGGAGGTAAAAGCGAATGTCTGAAACACTTCCAGCTCAAAGCCTGAAAGGTCATCTTTTCATGTGACTTCTGCATTTCTCTCGACTAAAGAGCAGTGCTGAACATAAACGCTGTGACGCGAACACCAGCGGGTCTCCTCTTGTTGTGAGCGCAGCATGATTGGGAGGTTGGAAATAGAAACGCTGAAGTATTTCAGAAGGATTCGGCTGATGATTTGATTGAGGCGCTTTCCATTCAGCACATGACGCAACTGCTTCTGTTTCTCAAAGGTTCCCGAAGCACATCTCAGGTGTTTGGCCCCCTTCAAGATCAAGGATAATTAGGCCCAGGAACAATTTGTAAATGTCTCCTTTTAAGCACCTCTCCTCCAGAGACAGGTTTTCAGTTGAACTTCACAGTATTTATTTGGCAAAAACGTCTCTTGGTTCTTCATCGTATTGAAATTTTAGTGCAGAACCCTTAATAGCTCTCAGATGAATAAAAACCAATAACCTCTTCTTTTAAACTATCACAGCAATTTTGAGCAAACTGCTGATCGGAAAAGCAATTTCTGCATTTCCATCAACTGGTTAGGAGACGTAAACTAGAGTATGCAACACCTATTTTCATCACAAGGTGGCAGTGTAGGTGACAGCAGGCATGGCTGTGAGCTAAAGGTTAGGGTTATTTGGGTTGTACAGTTGTTCTTTCACGCCTACCCCACGTCAATGCTGTCCACAAAGAAGAAATCCATGTCAGAACTTGTTCGAAAATGTGGTGTCCATCTCCCATTTTGAAAATGAACTCTTTTTCAGGAAAAAAAAGAAAAAGAAAGAAAATTTTAACTGCAAACTGAATGCTACCATTCCAAGTACGACCCCATGTCTCTTCAAAAAGGAACCTAAATAGAAACTCCAAAGAACAATGTGAGAAAGTGGGTTTTAAATGTATGTTTTCACTTCTGAGCTGCAACTTTCTTCTCAGTTGCCTCCAAGTTTAGGGAATTAGGAAAAGTAACGTTTCATTTGTGGCTCAAATACTTCTGGTTGGATATTTGCTGATGCCTCCATTAAACTCTCAAGCTCGATAGCAGCATTACGGGGCCTGTCCCACTGCACGAGCTCCACACATTTCAAAGTGTTAGGGAGTGTGTACATATATTCTCATAGCCTGCAGAAGTGCAAACATGCACAGTGCCACATTTGCACACACACACACACACACACACACACACACACACACACACTTCTCTGCCTACACACACCACGCATTAGCAAGTACAAGTCCAACGTGTATGCGCTCTCACTCCAGGGAGCGACCATAGATGCACAAACATGTATTTGTCAATTACACAGGAGCTGAGAAGAGAACACAATCATTAGCAGGACATGTGGATTGGATGAGGGACGGAAAAGAGTGAGATCAGACTTCGGAGGGTGGGGGTGTCCAGTCATAATGCAGGAGCTGAGAAGGGAAGGGGGATGAGGCACTCAATCAGACTCCGCTCGGAGAGGCCTCTTATTAAGTATTCTCCTGATGATGAAGCTACTCGTGCTTTACTTTTAGAGCCAGGCTACCTTCTCGTCTTTGCTTATCTACACACATTCATTCTCTCCATTTCCCTCTTGAGGGGGAACTACATATTCCTCTTTACCGCTTCTTCTTTTTCCCAGATGATATCAACACCAAGGCCCCCTTAAGTAGGTACTTCCTTCCTACAGTTGGTCCGTAGAGCTCATGTTTTTCTCCAGGTGTTTCAGTTCCCTTTTCATATCTTCTCACACTGTAATGTGCGCTTGAACTTGTGGCCTTCAACGTGCACACCGTTCGGGTCTTTGAGTGACAAAACTGAAGTATTCTCTGAGACCATGTAATTCTGCCAAAGAAATATGAACTACAGACCGGATCAATTCTAAAATGTAATACCCTCTATAATCGTACGAAATTTCATCAAATCCTTCCGCGACTTAGGCAAATACCCTGCCAACGGACGGACAGACACACCAACATCTGTGATCACATTACCTTCTTGGCAGAGGTAATAACTTTTGGCATTTGGCATGAACCCTCCTGTCTTTCAGATGAGATGTCAAATAAGAAGCAATGGACGTCCTGTCATGTGGAAAAGAGCTTACTAAATCAGCACAGCATCCACTCCTGCCCCCTGAATTCATCAAAGCTGTCTGGAATGCAGCCTAGAAGAAGACTTTGCTTCCCGCTTCTGCCTCTGTCTGGAGTGCTCAAGTCTTTTAAGGTCATGCAGTATATTTACTTTTGGAGACTAAATAGGGACAAAAAAGTATTGGAATGGATCCAACAACGAGTGAGAACACTATTACTGGCAACCTGATTGTTATTAATAGTGTCTGGCAACATTATGGAAAGGATCTCTTAGAGGTAATCTGACACCCAAAAGCACTTTCCCCTGAAGAAAAAAAAAAAGCTGTTCCAAGAGCGGAGAGATCAGCTGCAGACAGAGACGAGGTAATGTTATGAACTGGCATCAAGAGCCCACATTATTATTATTTTTGAAATATCGACAACTGTGCCGGTACCCTGTCCAGGTCCTGAAAGGAGTATCACAAAAGACGCCGAATACAACAAAACGCATACAAATGTAAGACGCTGTTTGATTCATTTCAAATTCCAACAAAAAACATTCACAGGATTTTACGGGCGGCCTTGTTTTCGCTGTTGTAAAGTAGAGGGCGCTGTTGCGCTCCTTGAGAAAGAAATCTTGGAATCATGGCCCAGAAAACAAGTGAAGAAGAAGCTCTGTCAACCAACGGATGCGGCAGGCGGAGCGATGTGGTTCCGCAGGGCATCGGCGGAGCTGCACCAGGCCGAATTTGAAGCACATCGGTCAGAGAAGTCTTGGCTGCGCTGATTACTGTTGTTCATTTTCTGTCGTGCACATTTGAGGCAACAATAAGGGATTGAGGAAAACAAAAGGAAAGAATTACAACACCAAATCAATTCTATACTTCCCATACAAGTAGAAAATTTCCTCCAGGTTTTCCTGAAAATGTTTTTGACAAAAGCAACATTCACTCAAATGTTGATAATGAAGGTAATGGATGAACTTCAAATGATTTTTTTTAAATTTGAAGTAAATAGGAGGCTTTGCTCCAGCATTTGATGTTTGTTTGTTTTTTTCTCAAGCAAAGAACTTCATATGCCGTGGGTCTTGAAAGACGAGGGAAAATGCTCACCAACTCTGGTGGTGGCTGGAAACTTTATGGTGCGGAAGGAGTTGAAGTACAACGGCCTGTCATTGGAAAAACAAGCACTTTTAGTGAACCTTTCACACGTATTTGTTTGATTCCAAACATTTTTGACCTCAAAAATGAGAGAACATTCGAGCTCAGGTTTGCAGCTACCTGAAGTACCCCTTCATCTCCCCGCTGGCTCAGATGTCGTTGCCTCTCTTTTTCCAGCCCCCACCGCCTTTGCTGACTTGCTCCTTTGGTTTCTTGTTGATGACCTTAAAGCCCTGTTGGCTTTCATTATCTCATGCTGCCAAGTTCATTTGAATCACAGTGGTATAGCAAAACAATAATTACTGATTTAATGATTGCACCTCAGTCTCCAAGTTTGTAAGAATTGCTCCTGGTGATTTGAAGCTGTGACAATCTTAAACACATCTACAACTATTTCTTCAGGTGCAACCTCTTGTACAAGGTGTTTGATGTGCCACGGTACAATATTCCTACCACTGTGTTCCTTGTGTTGCCATCTAGGCAATATGAGCCTCAACAGTAGCAGCAGAGACCCTATTTCTAAAGCCTTTGCAGAAAAAGACTAATTTCCTTGAGCGAACAGAAACACATGTCTGAGCATTGATCTCATACACTAAGTGCTAAAGCTGCTTGGAGAGTAATTTCATGCCATCTAGGCTCCGCTCTTCTCCTTGACTCCTTGCTCACCCCTGACTGAATAACCAGACCCAGAGGGCTTCTTCACAGCAGGTGCTCTGTTAGTGCCTAACCCCATCACGCCCATCCGCCTACCAGCCCCTCCCTGCCTCATCACTTCCCCTCACATCACAGCTAACACATGAGACCGTGTTCCCCTCAGCATTAAGACGCAACACTATGTTACAGCTCTATTAGCTAACTAATCTGAGAGAACTTTATTTTATTAGCCCCTTAAGACTCCTGCCAAGGCCCTTTTCATCCTTTATGGATTCAGTAACGGAGCAAGCTCTGTCTCTCTGCACCCTCCCTTCTTTTTCCTGTCTCTCTCAATCTTTCAATCCCTCCATCTTGCATGCTTACTCGCCCCCTTCTAACACTGTCGAGTTACACGGTAGGGTTGCAACAACCGCGCATTACAGACAAACATTCACACAAACACACGTCAAGCGAGTAGCAGAAAAGAGGATGAAGAACTGAAAGGCAAGGAAACGCTTAGACCTTCAGGTTTAAAGCAAATCGTTGTTGTGGACCGACCTAATGCTGATATCTACCTTACATAGTCTCATCTGTCCCCCATGGTTGTGGGTGGGAGTGAGTATGAAGCAAAACAGGGGCAGGGTTGTAAAAATAACAAGAGAAGTTGTGTAAGTATTACCATTTCCTGTACAACACAAGATATTAACTTGGACAATGTCACCTAAAATTGATAGCCCAGCTTGTCTTTAATTGAATTCATAGAGTTCATCGATGTTCCATCCGTCGTCTATGCCACGTATCCCGTCCAGGCTTGCAGGGGGCTGGAGCCCAGCTGTCATTGAGCGAGAGGCGAGGTACACCCTGGACAGATCGCCAGCCCACAGACAGGCACACTCACATCCACGGATAATTAACAATAATTAACTTGCGTGTTTTTGATGCGTGTGAGGGTTTCAGAGAGAACCCAGGCACCCACAGGGAGAACAAGCAATCTCAGCCCCCAGCTGGCTATCACATCTGAACCCAGAACCTGCGACAATGCTAATGCAACCCACATTGTGTGAGCACTCTCCGCCACTGGACTTGAGTCCCCTGCCATCAACATGAGAGGCAGACTTACTAGCAAGGAGACTCAAACCCACAGGCACTAGCTTTGGTCCCCCATTGCATCGCTTGCGATGTCGGGGAATCAGACTCACTGACTCCTCAGCACTTCCTGCTGGCCACTGTTCAACCACATCTATACTGTGATTTCTTTGACACCTAAGACGATGGACAGCGTAGATTATGGCACTTAATTCAAAAGGGACAAAAGACATTATTCAATATTTTTCAACATATAAATGAGCAATGCATGAAGAAAGAGCAAGAGAAACTACCTGATTTGGCCATAATGTAAACTAGGACTATCAATGAATATTCAAAGTTTGAATATGCATGATGTACCGTTGTCTTCTTGTTCAATGTCTTAATGCTAAGTAATAATGGAGTAGCACCAGCCGTATCCATTAAGCGGTACAGAAAATGTAGCAGAGGTGAGCTTTGATTCAGCAGGTGGTTTGAGGCCTTTGCTCCTACATGCTCCACATTTTCTGTTTTTTTTTTTTTCTGTCATAGTGCTTCTCCATTATCTCAGCTACTGTGTATGACGGAGCTGATGAGCGGCTTTGGTGGAGGAAGATCAGAGCAAAACAGAAGTGACATCAAACAGAGGGCAGCTCCCTCATGCAACGTGCTGCAGGGGAGCTTGGACATCGTTCTCAATATGGAAGCAGATCAGGGCTCAGTGCCAGACTTAAAAACAAGGCACGTATGCTGGCGACGTGCATGCACGCACGCACGCACACACACACACACACACACACACACACACACACACACACACACACACACACACACACACACACAAACACACACACGCACGGCAGCCAGACATTCAATTACTCAAGCAAGGATTCAAAAAAGAACTCAAAATCACACACACATGCATGGTGGACACTCTAATAATGCCATCAGAGATACCCTAATGATATTGGAGGGCAGAGTGTGCGGGCTCTCTTTGATCTTCCCCTCTTTCACTACCCGTCCCTCAAAGCTCGCTGCAAAGGAAGACACTGAGCAGAGCAGAAAGAAGAAGGAAGACGGATAGAAGAAGTGAGAAAGAAAAGAACTGCCAACATCCATTAAAAAATAACGACAGCCCCTGGTCAACTCCACCCACTGCATAATTTTTTTTAAAAATGGTAAAAAAAAAATAAAAAAAAGTGGACAAGGTGCTGAGAGGGGTGTGTATGTGAGAGAAAAAAGCGAGACACAGATTCCATTTTTAG
The DNA here is from genome assembly GCF_037954235.1 of Aulostomus chinensis. NCBI lineage: Eukaryota > Metazoa > Chordata > Actinopteri > Syngnathiformes > Aulostomidae > Aulostomus > Aulostomus chinensis. The sequence goes on along the minus strand of NC_141342.1, from coordinate 18,328,761 downwards.
GTGGCTCATACCCTCCCGAATCTTGCGAGGCAGACATTAGAGTCTCAATTCAAGCCATTAGCTCTCACTGTGCCACTTTTGTCTGATACCTGAGAGGTAAAGGGATGGAAAGAGGCAGTTGCTTCGCTCGTGCAGCCGCCTGAGTCGTCTCTGGCCCAGTGCGCTCGCGGTATCAAGATCCGTCCTGGAGTGACTCAGTGACGAACGGACAGAGTATGTTCACACTCGGCTTTAAAAGGGTTTTCCACATACGTCTCCTGTGATCAAGATACTTTCCCATGTTTAACAGTCGCAAATCAAAAAATCAGAAGAGCGCAAATCACAACAGCACCCACTGGGTCTGTTCCTCTGTGTGTTCCTAACGAACCGAACCACAACAGGTGTTGGTTGCTGCGGTGGTCATCTCTCTCTCTCTCTCTCTCTCTCTCTCTCTCTCTCTCTCTCTGGTCATTTTAGATGATTGATGACATTGGAAAAGTACGCCACCATTCTCGTGATGATCAGTGTGTGTTTACACTTAAGCAGAAGACATCAGCTGATGAGGCGGTCTTTCAACGTGGCCCACGTGCAAGATTTGCATGCACCCTACCTGTCACCTCCTGATAGAGTTTCAGATATCAGATCTCAGGATGCATTGCATGCGTGCACACGTGGTATTAAGGCTGACCACTTGGGTTTGATGGGTCAAGACAGATTTTAATAGCAGGTGCACACAGGGCCTCTGAGTTAGAGCCGAACACACAAATTAATAGGTGTGAATATGAGCATCCAACTCCTATTAGGACAGCAGCAAAGCCAATAAGAGGGAATCTATACTAACGCCCTCTAATCCTAATGCTCTTCATCACAAAGATGTCAAGACTTGGACCTGAATCAATCAACGGCACTGCTAAACACCAGTATAACAGAAAGTGTGGTTTGGGGCTTTAATCACACTTTAAAAGAAACAAGAAAAAGGATGAGAGAGAGACTGGAGCCTTCAGGGCAAAAATCAAACTGGCTTTACCGTCATCGAAGGCAACGGACAGTTGACAGCCACACGCTCTCCCAGCTACCCCTCAAGATCTGACCAAGCAACTGGCCGGTATTTGGCTGGAGGCGCTGCCACAGTCCGACAAATTGTCTCTCAGATCAGCCGGGGACAAATACAGCATGTCTGCCGAGTCTGTCAGTCCAGCTGCTAGATCCCAGCATTAACCTTGTGGCTCCTCGCATCTGCCTCCTGCCATAACAGGCGAAGAGAGCTTCTTTCTGATCACGGCTGTCCATCAATTTTGAAAGCCTCTTCTCACAGTTAACAGACGGAAAAAATGTCAAGTCACTCAAGGAGGCCCGCGAGGACTCCGTTAATCCAACATCAAACAGCTTGTTTGTGTTCATCTCTAAGTACGACAAGTTGTCTTCTGGGCTAGCAAGTGTGTAAGACCACCATATCTATTTTAAGGGTCTGACACTGTTTGGTGGGTCAAAAGATCAAGGCCTGAGTGTGTGTCAGCACCCGAGGGGCTTTGCAACAGCTGTAATGGAAAAGGAATGACAGATGTGAGCATCTATTTCCAGGATACTGTGAGGAATCCAATCTTTTCCGATTGTTCACCAGCAGCAAAGGATGAAACAGAGCAGAAAAGGTTTCAGCTTCTTCAGTACAAAGTCATATCAAAGAACACAGTTTTGTCTGCAGGAGCTGCAGTGAGACGCGATCAATACTTATTTAATACTGGTGATTTGTTAGCTTTACACAAACTTGCACCTGAGAGATCTCATTCGATTGTCGAGAAAAAATGTAACTGATGAGGCACAGAAGATATTTCTCAATCAACGCTCGCTCAGAGACAGTGTGAGACGGTGGAACCTTGCCACGCCGTGACTCACGCCGTGCTTACATTTCCAACCAATAAAACATCTCAAGGAGCCGCTATGAGTGCGTGATGAGAAAGTTTGATCAACTTGCTGTACGGCTCAGAGTTTCTCAGACAACAGACACACAGACGCTACAACGCACTTTTAAGGAATGTTCCATTATTCTCAGAACTCGCTGTTCTCTTTTAGTATCACCTGAACTGATTCTCACACATTCACATAGAAATGCTGACATGTTACGTCACCAGCAAAAGCTTGTTTTGCATGTAATCAGTGTATTTCAGCAGCTACGGCCATTTTAATATAAGTGT